>NC_054743.1:61909264-62509264 GCF_018143015.1 Lytechinus variegatus
TGGAATTTATGTCATCGATTACCCTCTTGAAAATTGCTGCTCTAGAAATTTGATTTCAGATGACATAGCTATTACTAGTATAAAGCATGCACAGTTATAATACAGCCTTGTCTGAACTACGCTGAAATACTATCACATTTCCTTATTTTTATCCTAAATTCTGGGCTGGTAATCAGAGGTCCATGAAAAATATCTTTAACATTGAAGTTCTAAGATCATTATTTTTCTATTACTATATTAGTATTCTATTTTTGTTTGTATCTGCACATACATGCAGATTTTACAACACTCAAATTGATTTTATTTCATTTTCAAAGTTTGGACGACGGATACACTGGATGATAAGGTAGATGATCCAGCCTTATCTTGGAATGACACGACGGGTGTTGAACACAGAAAACGTACCGTGTACAAGAAACAATTGGAGTTTATGAAAGGTAGGTGTGTAAGAATATTCTTCAGTAGAAAAAAATGCAAAGCTTCATGAGATAAAACAGATTGTATTCCTGCAGTGGCATAGCTGAAAAAAAAACCTTGTCAGGAATGGTAAAAAATCCTTAGAAAGGACAAATGTCATCCCTATTTAGAGGAGCACACGTCTTTTCTGACACCCCCCCCCCCAGAAAAAAATCAGTATGTTGGCTGAGGGGGGAAGGGTGGACACTTTTTCCCCCAGGTATTCATTTGTTGTGGTATTTGTCATCATTGGGGCAACCTCCCATTATATAATAGGTTATTGTCTACCCATCTATGGTTAAACATAAATTTATTTATCATATTTTACAAAATGTTTTGTTGATATTTGTTAATTGGTATCATTCAATTGAATGGTATAGTATACTGCAAATTTCTCAATATATAAAAAAATATATGAACTTCTAAAGAAAGCTTAGACACATGACAAGCATTCATATTTTGAACCCTTAGCTAATATACTGTCCTTTGCATTGTTTTCATCCAATATTTCTTATTACAGCTTCAAGGAATTAATCCTGCCGGGTACCCATTCACTTCATCTGGGTCTAGTGATGCACAGTGTGGATGAAATTCGGGCTGAAGGAAAACACACCATGGCTAGGACTCAAATTCACGACCCTCTGTTTGAAAGGTGAGAGTCAGAACCACTAGACCACGACGTTCCCAGCTGATGTCATATCCCCACTTGTTCTTTTGTATTTTATTACAAGAAGTCGCGCTAATTTACATTTTGTCCTCCGAGAACTATAAAAAATGGAGTGAAAATTTATTTCAAAGACATGTCCACCCTAACAAAAAAGTTGATTTGATTAAAAAGAGAAAAATCAAACATAAAAATCGGATGAAAAATAAGAAAGGTATGACATTTTTAAGTTTCGCTCAATTTCACTTAATAGTTACATGCACATCCAGGTCGGTACGCAAATGAGGGAACTGATGACATCACTCATTCACCTTTCTTTGTTTTTTTAAATATGAAATATTATAATTTTCTCCTCATTGTCCTATGAAATAAAGTTTTATTTTTATTTTTTATTGTCCAATCTGTAAAAAATTGAAATATTGTACAATTCAAACAATGAAAACCAAAACAAAAAGTGAGGGTCTTATTTTGCATCCGATTTAGATGAAATATTTTGCATGATGCTTGCCTGATTTTCTCTGTTGATTCAAAACAATCTTTTCTGTGGTGGACTAGACCTTTAATGTGAAGATATGCATTGCTGGAAATAATGATATGATACTTGGGACATATCATACATATATGTATGAAAATATGAAATAATTATTTCATTTTATAGAATAAGCCTAACAAATATTCCTGACGATCGTGTGTACATTGGGTTAATTTTTTACCAAAATGTTGTTAAATTTCAAATTCAATAACTTTGTTATTATCAGATTTTAATGAAATTTTCAGCATGATCCTTTTCTGATTCATTCTCTCCCTACCAAAATCTCCCCTTTTCTCATGCTTTCTTTCTATGGTCCCCTTCATTCTCCTTATAACTATGTTATATGTAAAGTGTAACCGGTCGTCCAACCAATTTGATTGAAGGGCTAGAGGTACTCGAGACTGAAAGCTATGTGATATAATTCAAAGTGTACATCAGACAAACAAAAAACACTGAAAATCTCTTCCAAATTTGTTTAGGATTAATAAAGTTTTGACGAATTAAAGTTGTTATTTTTTGCTAAAACTGTTCTCTGCAAGTCCTCATGAATATACAAGATCACAATTTATATATTTTTTGTATTATATGAATTTAAATTTTGTCCAAGCTCGGTTGTAAAAAATTACGATTGACTACTTATTTACTGTGTAAGACAAAATAACACAACAAAAATAGACAGAAAAGAAATAAGTGGGTATCTTGTATATATTATTTTCTATATATTTTGCAAAAAAGGTCTCTATTTTTCTTCTGTTTTTTAGTTTTCCAAATTGAATAATTTTCTTTCCTTATTTTCCTTATATTTTTTTTCTATGTGTGATATATTATTTATTTATTAATGTATCATTATTCACGGCTAACAAAACAACAAGAACAAGTGAATTGCGATTTGTCGTGGCTTTAATGAAAATAGAGATGAATGTGCATCTTTACCAATTCTGCTTTTTGTGTACAGTGTATGAATATCATCACATATACATATACCGATAATGTCTGTAACCAACCGATACCCTTGTTTAATAAGCTCCTCGGAGAGGGTTAAACCCCCGGCTAGAAGGCCCCCCTCGTAAGTTCTTCAATGTTTAAAATTCATGGCTGTTTTCCCACTGGTTCCCTGCTAGCCGGACCGGAATCCCAGCACAGCTATTAATTATGAGCTATCGGTGGATTACAGATGACATAAATATAGCATATAGAGATATATGAATGCCCATGACTATAGACCAGCCTGCCCGCCTTTAAGATCAGGTCAGGCTAAGATTAAACTTTAAGCATGACACAATTATTTCAGTTTAACAGCGTTCTCAAACATTTGTATGTACAAATAGGTCCCCCTCACCTAGGTAACGAGTGGGGACCTGCAACTTACATAATAACATAACATAATTGATTAAAATCCACATGCCTGCCCTGGCATGGAAAGGAAAAAAGGAGGTACTTTAATAATGCGCCTCTTACTGAAATCATGCCCCCAGAACTTCAACTGCTTGTTTTTCAACAACACACAAGGCGTCAACACTCCTCCCAAAAACGAGTAAGGGCGAAAACCCGCCTGCCCACTGGCCAAAATAGGACAGGAGGATAAAATTCCCTTACGGCCCACTTATGCACGACGATCGTTGTTAGGATTGGTGTGCGACCAGGTCAAACACCCTCGAATTTGGATTCGTGTTACGCTCTTCTATCAGCCTAGGCTCTGCCTAGATTCTGAAATTAACCATGAAAAGTATACCATCACCCTCCAACTACTTCATACACCATTCATTATAGAGTATCATATAGATTCAACAAATACAACTTCCCTGGAAAATATAAATGCAAAAGTACTTGTACCCCCCCCCCCCCCCCCTAATCACACTTTGCCAAGATCAACTACTGCTGGTATTCAAGCCAACTATAGGTATCCAATTTTCATCCCACTGAAAATATTGAGCCCCTTAAAGGAACTTTAATAAAGGAAATTGAATTCAGAAAGAAATTTGTTTCACCAAACGAAATTCACTAATATGGCCATACTCTGGCAAAGGGAAGCAAGGTACGAAAGTATCACTCGTTGTAAATGACCAATGCGTGTTCGTCATTAACATATACATCAATGCAATTAAACTAAATAATATTTTCTTCAATATCTTTCCCCAAAACGATCATTTCTTCACAATTTCTGCCTGAACGGGCAGCACACAACAGATATTTAAAAACCATAACTCAAATCTGACTGATGCGTGAGCTGCTTCCTATACCAAAGGTGGGCAGTATTAATAATAAATACACCATGACAAAATTACCATACAAATTCACATAAGTATACCAACATACTACGCCTAAAGACCTGAACATTCGGCTGAACTTGAAGAAGCCTAAAAATTGGGACAATACTTCCGTCTAATTCCTAAGGAGTCCGATGCAGACCCGAGAAATAACTTTATCTGAAATGAAGCCTATGCAATCTTATCAAACATTTCTTCATATATAATGCTCATGGTAGAGGAAAATAAAACATACATAGAAATTATGAATTCATAAACATTTCTTCTCAAATGACCTGAGAAAATTATAATTTCAATCCCCAGATTTTTTCTATAACCATCCATAACTTGGATTTTTATGACAACTCACATGAACGTTTGAGGCATAACCTGCTTCATAGTAATTTCGAATTGACTTCTTCCTTGCAAACAAAAACTAAATAAACAAAATAACATTAAGAATGCACAAGGACAATAAATACACAACCATATCCATAATATGCAAGAATCCCCCCACGATATATATGTCAACATCCCCCTTAATTATAACTAGAGGATGGTAATGGGGAGGAGGTGGGAATTTTGTAAGCACGCTTTACACATGCACCGTCATCTCTCTTCATTGAAAGCCAAAACGAAAATGAAGCATTCCCCGCACTTTTATCCGCGCATAGCTCAACCGCGGCAAATGTCTGGCATTGTGCCCAAATTCTTTGGCGCGGGCGCCAAAAAGCGCTGCCCCGCCCTTTACGGGTCGGGTCACGAGCCCTTTCTCGGGCAACCACGCCCCCTTTCAAAATCAAAACAAACTAAAATGTGTATTTTGCTAGCCCGCTAATAAATCATTTTAAATCGTCAAGCCGTCTTTAAAATCCATTATTCACGGCTAACAAAACAACAAGAACAAGTGAATTGCGATTTGTCGTGGCTTTAATGAAAATAGAGATGAATGTGCATCTTTACCAATTCTGCTTTTTGTGTACAGTGTATGAATATCATCACATATACATATACCGATAATGTCTGTAACCAACCGATACCCTTGTTTAATAAGCTCCTCGGAGAGGGGTTAAACCCCCGGCTAGAAGGCCCCCCTCGTAAGTTCTTCAATGTTTAAAATTCATGGCTGTTTTCCCACTGGTTCCCTGCTAGCCGGACCGGAATCCCAGCACAGCTATTAATTATGAGCTATCGGTGGATTACAGATGACATAAATATAGCATATAGAGATATATGAATGCCCATGACTATAGACCAGCCTGCCCGCCTTTAAGATCAGGTCAGGCTAAGATTAAACTTTAAGCATGACACAATTATTTCAGTTTAACAGCGTTCTCAAACATTTGTATGTACAAATAGGTCCCCCTCACCTAGGTAACGAGTGGGGACCTGCAACTTACATAATAACATAACATAATTGATTAAAATCCACATGCCTGCCCTGGCATGACCAGAAATACCCAATTATTCTTGGAAAATACGTGTTTCAGGTGGCCTAATTGCCAAATTACCGCCAAACGAGAATATATAATTTATTTATATATGATCGACCGCCAACAAACACGTCAAAATTTTACTCGTATCTACCAAGATATTCAATAAATCTTAGCAACCATTACAGGATCATTCTACTAGTATTCACCAACGTTATCATCCTTAGTGCTTTTACCAGGGGGGGGGGGGGTACCAGGGAACATTGCTCATTCCTCCATTACAATGTATATCTAGGTTATCCATAACTGACCCCAACATGATTTAATGCATGCATACATTGAACGTAAATGCATGAGCAGCTAAATAACAACAAATGATACATTATGAAAGCATAGACACACTGGTGAAACCGGCTCCAGACCAGCCAAAACCCTTATTCATACTATCGGATCGGACGGTCTGGAGTCGGTCACGCCGGAGCGACTAAGGTAAAATGTATAAATACATACTCAACGAAGATATGAAAGACCAACTTTTAACTCACTGATAAATCTGTCCAACCCTTCATCGGCCAGATGTAGGCCATCAGTTCTGTACAGCGAAATGTCATTATGGGATATTGATGGATGCGGTATGGCTTTACCATGAAATCTTGCAGCTAAAGCCTTGGCGTACCTATTGGCCGCCCTTCTCTTTAAGTCCAATTTACCTTGATCTCCTGTACAGCCAGCGGGGTACCAAACCCTCTCCAAAATGTCCGACCACACTATTTGAAATTTGTCCTTATTGGCGTCAAAAAGTCTATACGTCAAACTAGCCAGCTTCTTCTTGGACAGTGCCTCAATGTCATTCGTTCCTACATGCAATACTACTACTGAAGGCTTTGGTTCACTCCGACCCATCTTATCTAACCAATCGCTTACCCCTTCAATTCGTAGCCCCCTTTTCCCCAACCAGCGGACCGACGTTCCAAGTCCAAGGTCAGCCTCGCCGGTGTTCTTCGCCCTGCGATGTGCCCAAAACACTATCGAGTCCCCTATGATCCACACCACAGGTCCTGTAATAGAAAACAAGAAAAGAGGGCTGGGCAGAATTTTGAAGTATGAAAATTTCCCCCTGAAAGGTCTGCTACCCTTCACCACCCCTTCATCACGGGGTTTTCCCCTCCAAGATACAATGTATGTAATCACATTTTTGACCCCTCCCCTTAATCCTGAAAGCATTGATATTAAACACGTCATTATACCGTTGTAACATTCTCTCTAAAAAGCAGAATGCTCGTAATTGTGTGATATCATTAAACCCGCACTTACTCATTCAATATTAAGCCCAGAGTTATTTTGATGATACATGTATATTGATATCAACATGTACAGGGGGGGGGGGGGGTCGTTATGATCAATCTGATGTTCCAAACACCTTCCAATCAATATAGTACTATCCCTTTCTTCCTTTTGTATAATAATAATGTATAATGTATAAACACATTCCAACCAATATATAATAATGTATAATGTATAATGTCTGAGCACATTCCAATCAATTTATAATAATGTATAATGTATAATGTAAAATGTATAAGGTATAATGTATAATGTAAAATGTATAAGGTATAATGTATAATGTATAACGTATAAACACATTCCCATCAATATAGTACCATCTCTTTCTTCATTTTGTATAAAGAATGTAATAAAGTATAATGTATAATGTATAATATATGATGCATAATGTATAATGTATAATGTATACTGTAACAAGGGCTCCTTTGTAAACAAGCCTCTTGGCACTGAACATACCACCCTGCTTCTGAATAGGGCTGAATAAAATAAAACAATACCATGTAAGCAGATATATTGAGAATTATACACCCAAATATCCAACAACCCATCGGCCACGGCTTTGATTAAAGCACATGTCCTCGTGTAAAGTAAACGCGTTGTGACATTATTGGAAGATAACTTACACCTGATTTTGGTCAAAATGTCAAATAACCTAAACATCATTTCATATATATTTTCGTTCTTTTTTTTTTTTTTTTTTTTTTTTTTTACTTAACCATGTCGAGTCTTATATATCTCCGATGTGCACTCGAAACCCAACGCCCCATGCGTTGGATTTCTTCATCCGAGCAACCGGCCATGGCAGCGGTCGTAGCCGCCCCAATACGAAAGGAATGCGATGAAAACATTGCCGCCGGCATATCCCCGTATGTCAAACATCGTTTTATCATGTTTCCAAATTCACGCCTAGTTAGCGGGAGAGCACCATATGAACAAAAGAAGGCTCCACCATTCTTTGGGCGGATTTCTAAATAACGAATAACCGCCATCACAGGGCAGCTAACTGTCCCCAACTCTGGTATCGAAATGGTGCACCCATTTCCCCGCTGGTCAGTCTTTGACTTCCTTAGGAATAATTCCACCCTGCGATGCGGTGCATCGCCAGTGACCCTAACATCTGTGTGCTGCAGAATAGACTCACATCTATGCCTGGACTCTACTGTCAACTCACTAACTCTCAACAAACCATAAAATGCCACTGAAAAAGCAGCAGAGTACATCAAAACATCGTAATGACTACCACAAACATGCCTCAAGTAGGCGAGCATTCTATTTAACACAGACAATGTGATTGGATGCCTAGCATCTCTTCTCAAAGTACTTCGCCTACACCCTTCAATTAACCTTGTAATCACAAAACTCTTGGTCACATCCTTTAGCCCAGATGAACTCATATAAAATGCCAACCCAGATATGTATGTTTGAATAGTAGACCCTGCATATCCCATAAAGGATAAATAAGAAATGAACTGCGCCACCCATTCTACATTAGGGGGTAGCTGGGGGTCGTATCCGTACACTTTACAAAATTTCACGTATGCCCCCAAGGCAATAGAGTAAGTTGTGTGTGTTCGAGCTGCCCTAGAAGCCATCAGCAGTCGACTTCTCTCGATAGCCAGCTCTTCCAAAGACGGACTGGAACCTCCACGCCCTCCCGGGCGGCCCCCGGTGCTAACGCATGGAACCTCGGCATCTGAAATCGAGATAGTGCATCAGCTATACCATTATCACATCCATGTACATGCCTAGCCCTCAACACTATATTATTGCTTAAACATATAATCACCACCTTCCTCACCAAAACCATAATATCAGGGCATAGCGCCGACTGCTTGTTAAGTACTGCCACCACGGCCTGATTATCACAATTAAACAATATATTCTTGTCCTTTAGCTCCATGCCCCAAATCTCCAAGCCTACCCAAATAGGGAATAGCTCTAAAAAAGCTATAGACCTCCTACCGGCCTGGAAATCAGCAGGCCACCTGGATTGAGCCCACCTGCCTCCAAAGAAAATTCCAAAACCAATGCCAGCCGCCGCATCAGTGAAAAACTGAATTTCCTCGCTTCCAAACCAGCCTGGAGCCCGGAAGAAAACTTGACCATTAAAATGTGCCAAGAACTCCAACCAAACCCGCAAGTCAGCCTTAGCCCCTCTCGTCAACCTAACCATGTGAAAAGGACGCTTAACGCTCTTAGTTAAGTCAATGAGCCGTCTCATGAATGCTCGCCCTGGAGCAATTGCCTTACATACAAAGTTTAGACTACCTACAATCGACTGAATGTCTCTTAGGGAAATTTTTTGTTTCTGTACCGCCCAATTTAATTTCCCTACTAATTTCTCAATTTTGTCCTCCGGTACCCGAACCTGCTGAGAAACGCTATCTATTACCAGCCCAAGATATGACAACTGTGTGGTCGGGCCTTCCGTTTTTTCTCGCGCTATGGGCACCCCAAATCGTTCGCAAATTGCTTCAAAACAATGCATTGCCCGCCTGCAATCCTCCGAGGCAGGGCCGCCTGCAAAAAAGAAATCATCCAAATAATGGACAATATTTTGCGACTTCGCAACTTTTCTCGCGCAAAACTCTAAAAAAGTACTAAAACATTCAAAAGTGGAACAAGAAACTGCGCAGCCCATCGGCAAACAACGATCAAAATAGTAACGACCATCTATATACATCCCAAGCAACTCAAAATCTTTTGGGTGAACAGGCAAGAGCCTGAAAGCTGACTTAATGTCAGTCTTTCCCATAAGGGCACCCCGCCCCAATTGCGTCACAATATCTACCGCCGAATCAAAGGACGAATATGTTACTGTACACTGCCCCTCCGGTATGCCATCATTAACTGAATTTCCCCTGGGTGCCGATAAATGTTGAATCATACGGAACTCCCCTGGGGCCTTTTTGGGCACCAACCCCACTGGTGAACACCTCATATTCTCGAAGGGAGGAACAACAAAAGGCCCAACTATCCTACCTAAGTCTATTTCATCCCTCAATTTCTTTTTCAACGTATCCATGTGTTCGAATGCTGATTTCAGGTTTTTAACAACCAATGGGACCCTGTCCCCTTCAAAATGTAATGAAAAACCAAACTTAAAACCATTATACAAGCACTGAGCATGCTCCTGATTAGGATAAGTAGCTAACATGGGCACCAAACGTGCTAACTTAATAGGGGTCGGAGCAATAGACGACACCGCACTAGCCGTAGACCTATTTACTGCCAGCGGGACTGGAACCGGCCCGGCCCTTGGCTACACTGCTTAGCCCCATGACCTGTCGCCTGGCAGCGGGAACACTTGTGCTCATAGATGCAAGCTTTGCCTCGCATGCACTTGCCTCTATTAAAGGCAAAGCACACGCCTCGGCTGGGTGTGCCATTGGCTCCGGGTCCCTTTCCTCCGAAGGGAAAAGATTTTCTCGCGCCGTACTCCCCTCTGTAGAACTGATGGCGAGGGGCATGGGGTAAATTGTGGCGCTGCCGCGGACCATTAGAGGCCACCAGCATCAACCACAACTCGGCGTCGACGCTCGCCCAGGATCGCCCGGGTAAACGCGCCTGCTTGCTCCTAAACTGAGTGTCATAGTCACGCCAGCCATAACCTGCAAACGCACGGGCTGCATGCCTTATCAAATCCATATATTTCATGAGCTCCCTGCTCCTTTCAATGTGCTTCTCAGCGTAAATTGAGGCAAATACTAGAAACACCGAAGTCCACTGCTCTACCGACATGATTTTCTTAGCCTTTGATTGAGGTTGAAGTTGCAAACCAAGACCAGATCCCGATTGACACAAACTCAAAGTGGTGTCACCTACACTCAAGGCCCCAAACTCATCACGTGCATTATTATGCTTAAGGAGCACTCCCAAATCTATATATTCACTTGCCCAAATTTTTTCCTTCAGTGAGATAGCCACTTCCACACCTAGTGGGTCGCATGCGCTAATAAATGGTTCCGGTGCCCCCAACACGGCAGAAAGCCTAGGCGCCTGGGGCTCAGATCTCTCAACACCGACCTCCACTAGATCTAGGCCTAGATCTTCGGCTACCCCTGCCGACCGCGCCGGCACTGAAACTGCTGGCTGAGCCTGCCCCGAGCTACCGGTATCCGACTCCTGAGCTACTATCTCATGCCAAGCAATAGATCTGCCCACGGGCGCCTGGCCTTCCCGCCCCACTAGATCTAGATCTAGCTCTGCCATTTTATCACCAACTTTAGACCTAGGCCTACCACTTTTTTCATCAACATCGACAACTTGAGACTGAGAGGGATTTAACTCACCGCTCCTTCCTGGCCCGTTGTTGCCGCCTCCCAGCCCCAGATCCACACTTGCGGGGGTTGACGTCGCCCGTGGACCTCTCGGCCGACCCGGCCTCCTCTTCGGTGTGTCATCTCCCTTCCTCGCACCTGCGGTCGTTATTTTCTTGGCCTTAACCTTTGGCATGATCAACTCGCGAAACTAGAGTTAGACTCGAAGCTCCGTCACTCAGCCCAAGTCCAATGAATCCTGGATGCAATCACCTCCAAAGTTCAATCAAGCGAACCGCCAAGAAAAAATTCAATCCTGAAGTTGCAAACTGAATCTTTTAGGTCCACAAATCGGCACAGCTAACTTAGTCTTAGTTCTACGGCAACAATTCCTGAGGCTGAAGTCTGAAGACAGTAAAAAACTGAAATCAGCGTCTGTATAATCCAATAAAAGTATGAATCCTTTGTGTAGATATCCGGTATAGGTAGCTAGACAAATGTCGAAATATCTGCCACCTAGGCCCAGTTGCCAGTGCCGAAAGAAAATTTTCAAAAAATTTTGTAAGCACGCTTTACACATGCACCGTCATCTCTCTTCATTGAAAGCCAAAACGAAAATGAAGCATTCCCCGCACTTTTATCCGCGCATAGCTCAACCGCGGCAAATGTCTGGCATTGTGCCCAAATTCTTTGGCGCGGGCGCCAAAAAGCGCTGCCCCGCCCTTTACGGGTCGGGTCACGAGCCCTTTCTCGGGCAACCACGCCCCCTTTCAAAATCAAAACAAACTAAAATGTGTATTTTGCTAGCCCGCTAATAAATCATTTTAAATCGTCAAGCCGTCTTTAAAATCCATTATTGTATTTATGATAAACTTTTGGCGTGTTTCTACAGTAAATCATTAAAAAACGTTTATCTTTTCCGGACTCGAATTACGATTGACTACTAATTTACTGTGTAAAGACAATAATCTTTCTCACACATATAACACAACAAAAATAGAAAAGAAATAAGTTGTATCTTGTATATATTATTTTCTATATATTTTGCAAAAAAGGTCTCTATTTTCTTCTGTTTTTTAGTTTTCCAAATTGAATAATTTTCTTTCCTTATTTCCTTATATTTTTTTCTATGTGTGATATATTATTTATTTATTAATGTATCATATTGTATTTATGATAAACTTTTGGCGTGTTTCTACAGTAAATCATTAAAAACGGTTTTCTTTTCCGGACTCGAATTACGATTGACTACTAATTTACTGTGTAAGACAATAATCTTTCTCACACATATTAACACAACAAAAATAGAAAAGAAATAAGTTGGTATCTTGTATATATTATTTTCTATAATTTTGCAAAAAGGTCTCTATTTCTTCTGTTTTTTTAGTGTTCCAAATTGAATAATTTTCTTTCCTTATTTCATATATTTTTTTCTATGTGTGATATATTATTTATTTCTTAATGTATCATTATTGTATTTATGATAAACTTTTGGCGTGTTTCTACAGTAAATCATTAAAAACGGTTTATCTTTTCCGGACTTGAATAACCTTATCGTTCTTAAACCAACCTGTTTCTACAGACTGAATAATCTGATTAACTTGCATTTCGCGTCGCAAACACGGTGGAAATCGGAAATTCAACCTATAACCTCACATTGCATTTTGGTGTGTCAAAAATTGCATCTCGTTAGGAAAATTTTCAAAGTTCATGGTAGATCTCACTCATTGTAGCAGGTACACGTTTCGCGATCAGCTGGCGAGATAAAAAACTGCCAGAATATATGTTTACTGTGAGATCGCACTTCTTGGTTCAAGCACTTAAGCCAGACACGTATGCTATTTTGCCCCGTGTTTTTACAGAAAAGTTAAACGGATTAACATGGCAATAACCACCTCTCAGAGAGATGGTTATGAGAAACCGTATTTTGCGCGATGCAATTTATCAATAAACCGCATCGCGTCTGTTTCTACAGGAAAGTTATCAGGGATCTGGATACTTAGGCGGGTAATACCTTTAAACAATTCTATGTAGAAACATGCCATTGATATATCTTTTTAGGTGAAAAGAAAAAAGAGACCAATTTGGGAGTACTATTTTCCCCCTTTTGGGGATATTTCATTTCTTCTAGGTGTGGTACCCTTTATTCATTTGGCCATGTGAAGGCTATCACACATTTTGAGTTTAATCTTCGAAATTTGGTGTTCATTAGTTTGTTGTCCAAACTCTGTCTTACATGTAAATTTGTTTATAGGAAGATTAACATAATATTTATGTGGAGTGCAATCATTGATCTCTTGTGGAGTCGCACAGTCACATGTATTCATAATATGGTGCTTTTATGCCATACCTGTCAATACTCTTATGTACTTGAACTTATTAGTAAAAAAACGTTTATTAATGTCGTTGAAAGCAATTACACACAACAGATTTAACATCAAGTTTATTGTATTACAAGTATCAGGTTTGCATGCAGAACAGTGGTTTTGCCAAGTACTCAATCCATGTAAAAAGCAATATGAGAGAACAGGTTTATTCTTGGAAATGTTAGCCTTCGTTTGTTGTGTTTTTCAATCAAACTCTATCTTGATGCATGTTTATTTTTAGATAACAAGATTGACAGAGTATAGATATCAACGAGTAGCTAAGTCATATATATTAATAACTTATGTGCTTTAATTATAAAGTCTATACTTGTGAATACTCTGTGCCATTTATGCTGTACTTAAACTTCTTATAGTAAAAACATTTTATTGACGTTCTTGAAATAAGTAACTGTTTTCATTTTTTTTCTTGTGTATACTTATTCCATTATTAAGCCTACCACTAACCCCAGAGATATGCTGTTCACCAATGGTCTACCATTCACTGTACTTTATTGGCCTACTATACATTGCACATCGTTGTTCTACTGTCTACCATTCAGTGTAAACCATTGGTCTACCATTGAACTTGTGGTCTATAGTGTATGACCAATGGTGTTATTTGAATGGTTGACTAATAGTATAGTGTGTATGACAGTGTTGTATGGTAAATGGTAGGTCAATGGTGTACGGTGTATGGTAAGCCAATGGTGTATGGTAAGCCTATGGTGTACGGTGAATAGTAGTTCAATGGTGTATGGTAGGCCAATGGTGTACTGTAAATGGTAGGTCAATGGTATACGGTATGGTAGAATGGTGTAAAGTGAATGGTCAATCAATGGTGAATGGTGTGTGGTGTACGACGAATGGTAGTTGAATGGTGTATGGTGAGCGGTGAATGGTACGTGAATGGTGTACGACGAATGGTAGTTGAATGGTGTATGGTGAGCAGTGAATGGTACACCAATGGTGTACTCGAATGGTGTACAGTGAATGGTGTACGATGAATGGTACGCGGATGGTGAATTGTACACGAATGGTGAATGGTACACGAATGGTGAATGGTACACGAATGGTGTATGTTGAATGGTAGGCGAATGGTGTATGGTGAATGGTGTAAGGTAATTGGTAGGCCAATGGTGTCCAGTGAATGGTGGCTGAATGGTAAATGGTAGGCCAGTGAATGGTGGCTGAATGGTGAATGGTGGTCAATGGTAAACCTGTCTATAGTGGCCATATGGTAGATCAATGGTGAATGGTGTTTGATCAATGGTATATGAATGGTAAATGGTGCTCATGAATATGGTAATAGTAAGGTCCGAATTATTTAAATTAGTTTGAATGGTATACCATTGAGGCTTGAATGGTATACCATTGGTGTATGGTGGGTGCTGTGCGAATGGTATTCCAATGGTATATCAATGGTGTATGATAAATGGTAGTCAATGGTATACCATTCAATTTTTTTTATAAGGGCTCCCCCCCCCGGATCGCAGCCCCTGCATTCATATCATATGGAACAATCGTTGTAAAAGCGAGGAGGGGTATGAATTGCAACCTAAAAATATTGCATTTAGAGAGTAAAGTGCATCGCATTTGTGGGTATATAGTTCAAATTAATGCCTCTTGTTGGTAAAGTGCGCTAGTATGACATGATTGTGTGGGAAATATTTTTATATACGTTAGTGGGTACATTGTTTTTACACATGTGGCTGATATTACCCAAGCTGGCGTCGGTACATGTTAAAAGAGATAGGAAACAATGCCTTGTTTGAATGTTCATAGATTTGAAAAAATTAATATTAAATGACATAGTAATCAAGACATTTTGGGTTTATAATTAAATTTTAAAGAAATTCGACAACTTCTGATGAAATCTGGAAATGAAATCAACAGATCAAGTTCAATGTATGTATCAGTGGAAATCATGCTTGCCTCTCCCACCCCCTTGATTAATTGCCCCATGCAGTGTTCGAAACAGTACTAAATGTCCCTTTCAGGTAACACGACATATACATGTACTCCTGCGACAATTAAAATCTCAGAAGGCATATGATTATTATTATGAATATTGTCATGATTACGATTAGGGTGTATTTAGTTTTGGAGGTTACCTTTTATGTTTCGCTAATGTTTAGATTTTCCATTGGAGCAAATGTCCACTAAGCCTGGTGCCCTGTTGCACCCACAAATGTAATAACGCCCACAAATGTAATAATGCCCACAAATGTAATAACGCCCACAAATGTAATAACACTTTACCCACAAATGTTATAACACTTTACCCACAAATGTAATAATGCACTTTACCCACAAATGTAATAATTTTTGATCGCCCACAAATGTAATAATGACTTTACCCACAAATGTTATAAAATTTGAAGGGATTTTTGGCAAATCCGTTCTAAACTAAAATCCTATAGTAATGCGTTCATATAGCACAAAAGTGCAAAGTCTCTTTTCCTGACCCGTTAATTAACAAATTATAATATAAGTCCAAAGTCTTTTTCCAGACCCGGTTGTTTCAAAAATTATAATATAAGTCCGAAGTCTTTTCGCCAGACCCAGTTGTTTCAAAAATAATAATATAAGTTCAAAGTCTTTTTTCCAGACCCGGTTGTTTAAAGAATTATGATATAATCCCAAAGTTTTTATTTCAGACCCGGTCGTTTAGAAAATTATGATATAAATCCAAAATCTTTTTTCCAGACCCGTTGTTTCAAAAATTATAATAATAAATCTGAAGTCTTTTCTCCAGACCCAGTTGTTTCAAAAATAATAATATAAGTCCACAGTCTTTTTCCAGACCCGTTTGTTTCAAAAATTATAATATAAATCCAAAGTCTTTATTTCAGACCCGGTTGTTTTGAAAATTATAATATAAATCCAAAGACTTTATTCCAGACCCGGTTGTTAAAAAAATTATAATATAAGTCCAAAGTCTTTATTCCAGACCCGGTTGTTTCAAAAATTGTAATATAAGTCCAAAGTCTTTTTTTCCAGACCCGGTGTTTTCAAAAATTGTAATATAAGTCCAAAGTCTTTTTTCCAGACCCGGTTGTTTAAAGAATTATGATATAATTCAAAAGTCTTTTTTCCAGACCCGGTTATTTCAAAATTATAATTTTAGTCCAAACTAAGATACAATAATGATATTCCAGTGGAATAAAAATGAGAATCGAGCTTAGTCTTTTCTCCAGACGCTAATAGTAAATTGAGAATCAAGCATAGTCTTTGACAGGTGCCAGGTAAAAATGGCAGAGGTAATAACGGCAGAGGTAAAAATGGCAGAGGTGAAAATGGCAGAGGTAATAATGGCAGAGGTAAAAATGGCAGAGGTAAAAATGGCAGATGTAATAATGGCAGAGGTAAAAGTGGCCGAGGTTCACAATTAGAAAAACAGTAGATTCTACAGAAGAAAAATAAAAAACAGGTTTTGCAGAAATAAAGAATTGTAGATGATAATAACAGGAGGATTTCCAAAATTTTTCTACAATTTTGCAGAACAGATATGTTTTTTAGAGAAAGGGGAAAACAGTTTTAGTACAATAAATTTGTAAGGGTACATGCACAAAATACCAATTTTCTTTAGTTTTACACAAATGCATGCATGTACGATTACACAATGCAGTAAGATTACAGGTGTTCTCCAGACTCTGTTGCAGAAATTTTTTATTTTTAAGTATAAATTTTCTAACAGTGTAAAAAATGGCGGAAATGAAAATGGCAAAGATAAAGATGACATATGCAAAATTGAAAGAGATATGGGGTGCTGGTTTGTTAAAAAGCCGAGAAAAAAAGGTTTTCACTCTAAAATCAAAGGGGATTTGGTTAAAGGGGAAAATGACACAAAAATTATTTCAACTAAGTGAAGTTTTTTGTGTCAGAAAAAGAATTACAACAAAAATAATAACAATCAGATAATAAACAATGTTTTTTTTCTTCTGTTTGAAAACTAACAGATATTTGTATCAAATCCCTACATTTTACATTACAAGCTATATGGTGTACAAAATACCCAACAGCACTTCCGCTTCCAAGGGTTAACCATCAAGCCGTTTATATCATATTGGATGCAGTGGTAAAGAAGGTTCAGGGTCTTCTTTTAGGCAAAGAACCAGACGGTCCCCCTCGATCGACCCCAAATTGGTTTACCAGTCAAAATAAGATTACTATTGATTTTCATAATCAGTTACATCTGTACATATTCAGTGCCAAGCCTGGGAACGCATGGTTATTGTCATTCAAATATTTAATATTTAAAAAGAATAGTAGAGACGACATTACAAGTAAGGACATAATATTTAACCACAATCATTCGTGACAATTTCAAAGTCTAAGCTTCCCCGAGCTTTCCCCGCTATGTTCTCTCTGTTTTTCCCACCCCTAACCCTCTGTCTCTCCACCTCTCTTATGTCTACTCTTCCTCCTTTTTCATCGTTAAACCTGGCAAAAATTTAGATTTAAAAAAACAGCCAGACAAAAAAGGAATGTTATGAAATGATGAATGAGAATAATGCAGTTTCATTTTGCTCCTGATAAATTGAATTAAAAAATATTTGTCGTTTGATATCTTTTTAAAAGCCTTCACGGTACACCTCCCACAAATTCGTAAATAGCATTGTTAGGCCGATAAAGACATAATGATATGATGAAATGTCTAACCGTGACATGCACTTCTAATTTTATTTATGTACATGCTGGGGCTTTTTGACAATTCATTGCATGGGGATTTAAAGCTGGCCATATTATACCTCTCCCATTATAACCTCTGCCATTTTACCTCTGCCATTATTACCTCTGCCATTTTTACCTCTGCCATTATTACCTCTGCCACTTTTACCTCTGCCATTATTACCTCTGCCAATTTTACCTCTGCCACTATTACCTCTGCAATTTTTACCTCTGCCATTTTTACCTCTGCCATTATTACCTCTGCCATGTTTACACCGAGCCTTAAATACATATTAAACAAAAAAACGAGGAATAAGATATCAGCAACACGCATACCGTGTTTACACATTGACTCGGCTCGCGTGTTGAATCCGCGAGCCGGGTTGAACACTGCGAAGAAGGGATCAGAGATCGCGTTCATACGTATATATAAAAAGGCGAGTTCAACACGGCTCGCGGATCTCGAACGGAAGAAGAATTCGGGAAATTCACCGCCGGAATCGAATCTTGTCCGTGCGAACAACAACAATGCCAAAAGTGAAAGCGCGCGCAGTGACCTAGGTCAAGAGAGTTCGACACGGCTTTCTGTTTACACACGAAAAAATTGCCGAGTCTGACTCGGGTCGCGGGTTGAAACCTTCGATTTTGTAGGATCGATAAAGCCGTGTTCGACACGGCTCGCGGATCACTCTGATCGCGTTTACACAGCATAAAATTGCCGTGTTGAGCACGGCTCTCGTGTTCAACCCCCGAGCCGAGTCAATGTGTAAACACGGTAAATATGGGGATTGCTTCCCGAAAACGATAAGGCTGTTGATCGGCGATCTATGAGATATTATATAAAAGAAAAACATTCTAACAAGAGGGGATAACGTTTTAACAAGTTGTTCGGTACTTTAAATTTTCAGTGTACCAAGCACCATTTGTAATATATTCAGCATTTTTGTTGTTGATTAGTTACAATTCCAGTGGCCTAAGATATATTTTCTGGGGTTATATTGACCCGTAAAGTAAAGAGATAGAAAGAGGATTTATGTGATAAAGAAGTGATAAGATACGGAAAAAAATGATTTGAAATGACTGAAAGAGAGACAGGCAAAGAAAGAAGAGCCCCCTCCCACACCCGTACCAGAGTTACGGGTTTAGGCTGTCCCGTCGGTGGATTCAGGCCCATCAACATCTTGAGGTTTAATCTTTCCAGAGGACAAACGTCTTTAAAGGACAAGCCCACCCCAACAAAAACTTGATTTGAATAAAAAGAGAAAAAATTCAACAAGCATTGAAAATTTCATCAAAATCGGATGTAAAATAAGAAAGTTATGGCATTTTAAAGTTTCGCTTATTTTCAACAAAATATTTATATGAACGAGCCAGTTACATCCAAATGAGAGAGTTGATGACATCACTCACTCACTATTTCTTTTGTAATTTATTATATGAAATATTTTTATTTTCTCGTCATTGTCATGTGAAATGAAGTTTCATTCCTCCCTGAACCCATGGAATTCCATTATTTTAACATTTTGTGCTTCAGGCAAGGAGGTCCTAATCGTCAAATTCGTAAAAATTGAAATATTGTATAATTCAAACAATAAAAACAAAAGAAATAGTGAGTGAGTGACATCATCGACTCTCTCATTTGGATGTAACTGGCTCGTTCATATAACTATTTTGTTAAAAATAAGCAAAACTTTGAAATGTCATAACTTTCTTATTTTACATCCGATTTTGATTAAATTTTCAGCATTGTGCGTGTCTGATTTTTCTCTATTGATTTAAATCAACATTTTCCTGGGGTGGACTTGACCTTTGAATATGGTGTAGTCATTGCTCTAGACCCAGTTATTTCAAAATAGAAAATTATTAGAAACGATAAAAACAGACAAACAATATTAACAAAGACGCCACAATATCATTGATGTAGAATAACGTTGTTGTTGTTATTTTGGGTTTTTAAGGTGCTTACCATTCAGATCTGAATATTTACACCTTTTTATTAATTTGTCGTTTTTGTGGTATGCGTTATCACAGGGTTTTTATAGTTTGGGAGATGCAGGTGTCTAAGTTTTAAGATTAATCTTTGGCTTAATTTGTATTTTTAAGAGAACTTGGTGTAGGGTAAAGACAACTCTGTAAACCCAAGCATTTTAACTGGGTTAATTTTAAAGATTGGTCTTAGCTTTGATTTTTTCAATATTTGTTTATCTCATAAATAACTGCGTCTAGACGAAGGTCTAAGCATTATACTCATGTATTCAATAACCAGGTCTAGACGAGAGACTAAATATAATACTCGTGTTATTCAACAGGAATAAGAATATGACAAAGTCTTGTGTTTTTAAGATTGTTTAAATAATTTCTAAATGACTGGGTCTGGAATAGAGACAACGCTCTAAACACGTGCTTTTCTACTTGGTCTTAATTTGGAGGATTGTTGGTTCTTAGATTCGTTGTGGGGGTTGGGTTTTATTGGTTTTTTATTCTCGAAATAATTGTGTCTAGAGGAAAGTCAACAATTGATCTCCATGTTATTCCACAGTAGTTAGATTATTGGGTATTCGTTTTAGAATATTTGCAAAACTATTTTTCAAAAATAATAACTAAGTCTGGAGAAAGGCCGTTGCTTTACCCGTGCAAAATTACAATGTTTTGTAGGGGTCTTAGTATAATTATACAAATAAATCTGGGTGAGGGGTAAAGACATATTTTTTACTGGGTGTAACTTTTGAAAATTGGTTTTAGATTTGATTTTGTTTTTTAATTCATTTTTCAGATAACCTGGTCTGGATGAAAGAGTACGTTTTAAAACTCGTGTTATTCCAAAAGAATATGATAGGGTCTTAAGTTAGAAGAGTTTTTTTTTTTAATTTTTGTAATGTTTAGGTCTGGAAAGAGACAAAGTTCTAAACCTCTTTTTAAAAACAGGTTCTTAGGTTCAAGGATTGCTTTGTCTTAGACTTGGAGTTATTTCTATTCTTACTAATAGCGTTATTTTGAAAAACAAATGACTGGGTCATATTATCCAGCATTAATAAAATTATGGGGTCTTTATACGGTTTTTGTTGTTGTTGTATTGTTATTAACAATATTTGAATAACAGGGTCTGGAGAAAAGGCTAAGCTCGATTTTATTTTTTTTCCACTGGAATATCATTTTGGTATCTTAGCTTGGACTTATATTATAATTTTTGAAATAACCAGGTCTGGAAAAAAGACCTTGGGCTTATATTATAATTTTTTAAACTGCCGGGTCTGGAAAAAATGACTTTGGACTTTTGTGCTATATGAAGGCATTACTATAGGGTTTTAGTTTTTAGTTTTAAATAACCGGGTCTGGAGATAAGACTATGCTTGATTCTCTATTTACTCATAGCGCATATATTCACAATACATTCCGAATTATTTCAAACAACAACAAAGACATTGACTCCACCAGTTTTAATTAACTGGGTCTGGAGAGAAGACTAATATCGAATCTCATTTTCATTCCACTGGAACATCTATATCATATTTTTAGTTTGGACTTATATCATATTTGAAATATCCGGGTCTGGAAAAAAGACTTTGGACTTATATTATATTTTTTGAGAACAACTGGGTCTGGAGAAAAGACTTTGGACTTTATTATAATTTTTGAAAACAACCGGTGTGGAAAAAAGACTTTGGACTTTATAATTATTTTTGAAACAACCGGGTCTGGAAACAGACTTTGGACTTATATTATGGTATTCACTACTGAATGACACGCGCCGTATAAGCTAAAACAACAACAACAATTTTTCAAAACAACCGGGTCTGGAATAAAGACTTTGGATTTATAGTATAATGTGTTGAGCAACCGGGTCTGGAATAAAGATTTTGGATTTATATCATCATTTTTTAAACAACCGGTCTGGAATAAAGACTTTGGATTTATATTATAATTTTTTAAATAACCGGGTCTGGAAAAAAGACTTTGGACTTACATAATTATTTTTTTCTTAAATCGGGTCTGGAATAAACTTCGGATTTATATTATAGTTTTTTAAACAATCGGGTCTGGAATAAGGACTTTGGATTTATATTATAAGTTTGAAACAACCCGGTCTGGAGAAAAGATTTTGACTTGTATTATAATTTGTTAATTAACCGGGTCAGGAAAAGAGACTTTGCACTTTTGTGCTATATGAACGCATTACTATAGGATTTTAGTTTAGAACGGATTTGCCAAAAATCCCTTCAAACTTATAACATTTGTGGGTAAAGTCATTATTACATTTGTGGGCGATCAAATATTATTACATTTGTGGGTAAAGTGCATTATTACATTTGTGGGTAAAGTGTTATTACATTTGTTGGTGTAACATCCCCCCCCCACTGCCTCTCTGAAGAGCGTTTCATTGCCGATGACACTAGCTGTAGCTTCTCCCCTATGCAGGCATGTTTGTCATTTTAACAGTAATATTATGAAACATTTCATGAGAAATATCCTTAATATGGATAAAAACGGTGATTTGCACATATTCCGGAGATTTGCACTTTTCCCGTGAAAATTTTCATTTGCACATATCCCGTCGTCAAGTTTGCACAGATGCCGTTGATAAATTTTGACAGATTTGCACATTTCCCGGTGAGGCGTTTGCACAAATCCCGGCGAAATTTTGCACATAAACCGTTGTTTCCAATTGCACATATCCCGGCGTTTGCACATATCACGGCTCCACAACCCTTCATCTTCGAAGGACCGTGATCCTTCTTCACAATGGTGATGTAAACATGGTGTCAAATTGATGCTGATGACTTGCTTTGAATTGTAGTAAACATTTCACAAGAACGAACCATGGAGCTACTAGCTCCATGAATGAACTATGTATCCTTGACGTAGCTAACCTTAGAATTTCGGTTACCATTTCTAGGGTAACGTTCTACAATTGTATATTCTAAAAAAAAAAAAATTATTAGCGAAAAATAGGTCGCAGGGTCGATCTCCGGCTGAATGGGGGACGTTTCATGAAAGGACATGTCGGACATTTGTCCGTAGTAACCATACCATAACCGATACCATAGTAACAGTCAGTCATTTGTGCCTCTCGGATAGTCATAACCAAGGAGATCTTCGTTGGATTAATGTTGAAGAAACGGTCCCGAGTATAAAGAATGTACCAGTTCGTAGTTACTTCATGGACAATTTTGGTCAAACGACCTTCCATTTCCTTTATTGTGATTGGCAGATTTCTAAGCAAGATATTACCTAAGCATGCCTTACATAGCAGGATGAAGAACTTGAATAGACATTTCTACTTTGAGTATATATTATAGCATGTTGTATAATCTACTTGGCAAACTGTAAAATACTAGTCGTTCGTGGACACATTGGTTTTTATTTTGAGGATGAAAAATACAATTCAAAAGAATATGTGAATAATCAAGACATCAAAGTTGCTTTTCTTATCTCATTAAATTTCAAACCACCATGACCATTGTATAACTTTAGTACCAATGACCTCCTCTGATCATGCGCAGAATCTTCTGATAATGCGCAGAGTGGAACATGCATTGCATTGATCTCTTCAAGTCTGGGGAGCGTTTAATGAAAAGTTTTGTCAATGATTTTCAAAGACTAATTTGCTCTCAGCCAATCAGAAACAAGGGTTTTAGTAGCTTATAACAGTGATCAATGAAAGTCACTCGCTATTTGTTGCATGAAATGCTCCCTCAGCTGATGTATGAAGAGATTGTCTTATTGTAAATGAAACAGAAGAAGGTGGAGAGAAAGAGGATGAAAATTATGTCAAATCGGAAAATATAGCAGACATATATGCGTCACAGTACATAGGAGACATCAACAGTGACACAGAAAATATTTTTTAGGAGAATGAAATCATAAGATCAGAGACGATGACGAAGAGAGAGAGAGAGAAGAGAGAGGTGGGACAGGAGAGAGGAGGAGAGGGTGGATTGTTAGCAATACAATGGGCAGGAAATCGGTACTGATGGGGGGAGTGGAAATAGGGGACTGAGAGACGGGGTTACAGTAAACAGAGAGAGAGAGGGGGGAGAATAAGAGAGAGAGAAAAAAGCGTTTCCAGGGGAGGGGGACGGATACATGGAACAATGGGGATGGAGTAAATCGAATGAGGGGATGAGATAGTCGAGACGGGGGGGGCGTGTAGGAAACGGAAAGTGTTTCAGACGATCAGTATATCTAACTTACCCGTCGCTCAGGGAGATATCAACATTGACATTCAAAATACTGCCTCAATCTGCAGACGACCGTGTTGGGCCAACCAAAGTCTCTAATTTCACTACAACATTTCCGACTTCGTTTATCGTGAAAATGACCCTTTCCAACTTCTCCCTTATGCTGACAGCTAGAGGTTTCCTTTAAAAGGCAAATGCCGTTCCACCCGTCTTTTCCCCCAATTTCACTTGACTTTCATCGTAATTTTCTAAAATTCCTTAATTCATCAGCGATAATGCAGTTCTTTACTCGCAAACACAATAAATTGGAAATTAGAATTAATATTGTTTAAGTTTTTTACAGGGTGTCCAATTGACTTCAATGTCATATTTTAACAAAACCTTATAAAAGAGTACAACAGGGAATGTGTGAGTCGAGCAGGAAAACACTGATCTTATTAATCGATTTTGAGTGTTATCAACTTATATCATTATTTTCTTATTTTAACTGCAAATCCAATATTATAGTTCAGTGTCATGCAAATTCCAAACCTTGATAGATTTATATAATAATTCATCCAGCCTTGGAAAACACCTCGTAATCAAAATATGGTTCTGAATGAAGGTCTTCTTTTCATTCTCTTTGAAATAAATTTAGTCAAGTTTATATTAAATAGGGTTCTATTCTGCAGTGAAAGGGCAGGGGCTCAGAAGTTCTGGGCGTTACAGCGCCATCTCTCGACAACTTTTTGACATCCCTCAAAAAGGATTCTCCTTTTTCTTGATGACTT
Organism: Lytechinus variegatus; assembly: GCF_018143015.1. Lineage (NCBI taxonomy): Eukaryota > Metazoa > Echinodermata > Echinoidea > Temnopleuroida > Toxopneustidae > Lytechinus > Lytechinus variegatus. The sequence continues at coordinate 61,934,185 of NC_054743.1, forward strand.
TTTTATCATTCAGGATGTTTCTTCAAGGATAATTTCAATTAGAAAAGGAAAGAGGTTTTTTCACGATTTCGCTCGGGGAATCCTCTCCATTTGAGTCTGCATCATAGGACGAGGGGGATTTAAAAGGGGGCAACAGGGGTGCATTTGTCATAATGTTGTTAGGCTTTAGAGGGGGGTAATCAAGGGAGGCAGCTTGATCCGCTTCGGGGAGCAGAGGGATGGCAGAAGCGGAAAAACAACCCCCATCTCCAAATAGAGAGAGAGAGTCATCTTTGTTCATTGAATATTTGTACGTTGTTTACGCTACTACAATACACTTGCGAAGTGAATGCAAATCACTCTGTGCAACTTCTGATCCGCGTTTTAAAAAAAAATCAGACGTATTCATTTCATTTATTGGTGATTGTTTGTTTTTTGTTTTATATTTGAATAACCTTAAAACGAACTCCATGAATCTATAATATACTTTGTCTAAAAAAAACTTTGCAGTAGAGATCTTTCTGTGTTCTTTGTTTCAAAATCTTATTAAGTTAGGTATATATCTACACCCCCCCCCCTCCATTATTGGCACTTCATAGTTGAGTTGATCGTAAATCATGTGTAAGTTTACGGAAAGCATTATGACCCCCCCCCCCCCCCCCCCACCCCGCGCCACCATCTATCATTGCTTTATTTATCGCTGATAATGAATTGGCAAAATTAATGACATGTTTTAACAATCAATATAGTCCTTGCCTAAAGAGATGTCTACAAAACAGATATACACCCCTGGATATTGTGCATTGGTGGTTTAGCTAGATTTTTCACCTGTTCATAACCTTAATGCATCACTGACAAGACGTTCCGATCCTAATATCGCGAGGACTCTTCAAAGATTAACCATGTTAACCTCATCTTGTTCCAGCATTATCATTCGTTGACCTTCGTGTGAGAAAATGAATTTCCCCCATTTTAATTACTTTAATCCCTGTGGGGAGTATTACGCGAAAATGTGGAAATTTCTTTTCAAAATCGAGGATAGAAGGGGAGGGCTAGTGTTAAAACTAGGGCGGTCCGCCTCGAAAACCCGCTCTTAAATATTTTGTAGGAGCCTATATGCGATCGTAAGTGCTCTCTGCGACACAATTCTCATTTTACGAGTGATTTTTAGAATGCTTGATTACCACACGGTATATGCTATAACGGTAAATGCGTATGATAACGTTCGTGGAGAAACTTTTATTTCATTTTTTCTCATCAGCAGTACAGATTCAGTGATGCAAACATGGATTCTATATCTCTCTTATATTTACTACGTTTAACAGAGAACTGTAAACTAGTATACGAAAAGTATTCAAACCGTTACTGCAAATTTTCCTCATTATTTCGTATTATCTGGAGCAGTTTTTGCATGCATCCCAGATTGCAGTTTTCATTCTGAACTATATATGTTCACGCGTCTGTAGCATAAAATTTCAACAAGGAGAAAAAGATGACCTAACATCTCGAATGATCATCACAGACATATCTTATTTAGATTTATTAAGTAAATAAATTGGGTCACGGCTGGAGGAATCGTTTTAAATTCCATGTCGTTTTGCTCCCCCCTCCCTCTCTGTCTCTCTCTCTCTCTCTCTCTTTCTCTGCGCCATATTTGATACCCAAGGCGTCATGAGGGGGTCAAGTTCTTAATCAGAGGAAGTCCGATATTGGTCCTGTAATTTTGTTGACACCTCTTCGTACTGCGCCACTCAACTTGACATTTCCAAAACATTTACGGCAATGTTGGTTTTTTCCACTCCGTCATTATCTGTCTGCTCTTCCTTTTTCTGTTTATGAGTCATAAATGTATAATTGAACATTTCATTGTTTGTGCTTATTAATGTTGAAGTGGCATATTAGCATCATGTAAAAACAAGACTGTTTCAAAAAGTATCCAAAGTTATTGAATAAAAGGAATCAAAAATCTTAAATGTATGGTTTGTGATTTTATTGCAAGTCATTCAAAATCAGACGAACAACAGATGAACAGTTTCTAAGTGATGAGCGACTTTCAAGGGAAGGTCCAGGCTGAAGATGTTTATATTTCAACAGATAAAGTAAGATTCACTAAGCAAAATGATGAAAATTTGATCGAAATCGGATAAAAAATAACGAATTTATTTAATTTCAAAGATTTGCATTATTCCGGTGAAACAGATATATAGGCATGTCTTTATGAATATTCATTAGGTTGGTTGATGGTGTCATATCCCCACTTGTTCTTTTGTTTTTAATTATATAAAATTAGGCTTATTCTATTTTTTTCCACCCAGAACTAAAACAATTGGATTGGCAATTGATTAAGTACATTAGTTATTTATGCCGCAACTTATTTCATCATAAATGGTGACATACCATTTCCACATGAAAATGAAACATTTATGATTTCTTGTAATAACATAAGAAAAAGAAAAGCGGGGGTTTGACATCATCAGCCAACCTGATGAAGATTCATGTGATGAGCATATAACTGTTTTCACACAATATTGATAATATTGTGTGAATATACACACAATGTAGCACCTTGAGTAATGATCAATTAAGTGCGCATTAGAAATACTTATTATTATTATTATAAAATTTCAAAGTCATTAACTTTGTTATCCGATTTTGATGAATTTTTTAGCATTTTGTTCTGTGAATTTTACTCTATATTAATTAGATATAAATATTTTCAGCCCGGACCATTCCTTTAAGTCTTAAAAAGACCGGGGAACCTTCTTGTTGTAAATAGTATACACCAAAATATTAATTGGCGATAGTGTAGCGCGTACACAGCAAAAACTGTGGTGTACATAGAGGACCACACCGGTTATTTTACACCGTGTTAAAATTGTTTTAGTTTTACACCTATAGGTGTTATTTTAACACCTTTGGTTGATACATTTACTTTCTTTGGTGTTATGTACAATCTCCAGGGTGTTATTTTAACACCTCAGGGTGTGGTCCTCTATTAACACCAATTGGTGTCAGTTTTAACACCACAGGTTTTACAGTGTAGGAAGGTGGTTTACCAGTCGTTCTTAAAGACGCTCTCAACTTCGAACAGCTTTGTGAAACCGCCCCCTGGTTTGAATTGACACTAATGAATAAAATGGAAGCATATGACACAGCATTTCCCTTTGGGGAAACCTTTATAAAAAACCAATAAAAGATCGTTCAGTTTGATTCCATCGGGTCATTATGGAGTTTTTTTTGGGGGGTACCGCTACACAGAACACATTTAAGAACATAGAAAATGTATTGTCAAATGCGCTTCATGACAAAGCACAACCAAAAGGTCTTTGTCGAAATTGGAAATCCAAGCATTTTCGCTCTAGACTCTGGACAAACGAAATGTTTGCAATGTTTTTGTCAGCTCCGATACTTAGAAACTGCATTCGTGTTCATCAATTTTCGACAAAGGCCTCCCAGCTGTTCATTGTCATTTGACGGACATTTTCAATACATTTACTGTGTTTTTGAATCCGTCCCCGTTGTAGTTGTGAAGACTCGATCGGTCGACCTTTCGGAGAGTTGGCCGAAGATGATTTTCTGTTAACCTGCATGTTCATTGATCTGACCGAACGAGTATAGGGATATATAACCTTTTTTACGAATAGACCTTATTTTTCATTTCTTTAAGGTTAAGACCTTTTTTCTTCTATTTTTTTGTTTGTCGAATCTTCTTCAACTCGACCCCAACCCTTTCAAAAATCTAAATTTATATGGAGAGAATATGCGAGTTTTGGACTCATTTTGTAACCGCCCATCTACTACTACTACTACTACTACTACTACTAGTGGTAGTAGTAGTACTACTACCACTATTACCACCATACCACTACCACCACTACCACTACTACTACTATACTACTAACTACTACTACTACTACTTCTAATACTAGTACTGCTTCTTCTACTACTACTACTTCTACTACTACAACTACTACTACTACTACTACTATTACTAACTACTACTACTACTTCTAATACTAAACCGCTTCTTTTACTACTACTACTACTACTACTACTACTACTACTACTAACTACTACTACTACTACTACTCTTCTACTTCTTCTAATACCACTACTGCTTCTACTACTACTACTACTACTACTACAACTTCTATTACTACAACTAATACTATTACTACTACTACTACTACTACATCTACTACTATACTACTACTACCACTACTTCTACTTCTATACTAACTACTACTACTTCTACTGCTGTTGCTGCTGCACTACTGCTACTACTACTATTACATGTACTACTATTACTACTACTACTACTTCTACTACTGCTGCTACTAGTTGCATCTAATATAATATTCTCAATTTCTAAGCTGTTTTTAAGAAGGGGTTTACTTTAAAAAAAATAAAATATATTATCAAGTATAAAAAAATATCGAAACTCTCTCACCCTCTTGTATTGAGTGAGTGGGTCACAGTACCCCCCCCTCCCACCCATTACACCGTAACAACCCTTGTATTATAAGTGTTAAAAATGTTTCTTAACCGCTAGTCCCGCGTTTACCGGTACGCCATTGTACAAAAGAAAGTAACATGGTAAAAAAAAATTCTTGCAAGGGATACTTCAACATACAAAAACATGTAACATCAAGATTTGAACATGTTGAATGAAGGAAATAAGCGAAATACAATGACTCGATTTTTTTTTTTAAAAAAGGGGGTCATGACCAAATTAGTATGGATGACCTGTCTCTAATTCCTCTTCCTTCCGACTTTATATTAAAATTACAGATTTAAGAGCATGATTCTTTAATGATAAATGGACACTTAATTCAACCCCAAATCCCGTTCTAGTTTCAGCTCTCTCCAAAATCAGTCCCAATTATCAAACCTTGAACTCGTACAGAATATTAAGAAAGAGCGACGTTGAAATCATCCCCGTCTATTTAGCATTCATCAGCATCACCCCAGATAGGAAGGTGTTAATTGATTCGATTTCCCCAGTCTTGAAAGTTGACAATAAACTTCAACTTATTTCGATATCAAGACTTAAAGGATTCAGCAACCCACATGTAAATCAAAATGAAAATCACATTTGCAAAGTATATTTTTAATAACTTTATATATCTACATGTATTCTATTCCTTGAAAAATATTCCCCTTTTAAAATCAAATCAAAACGTTTTCCGCGATGCCAAAGAGCCGGCTTGAAGAAACATTCAATTTATATGGTACTTGTCATCAATTACGACTTCCACGGATTCCTTGAATATGATTGGATGTTAAGCACTGTCATCGCGGTAATTACTATTGATGATATAAGCATTAATTGAAAGTTTGAGGCAACCCAGATACGACCTAATTTCATTTTAGAATTGGGCAACAGAAAAAAAAATTTGAATATGGAAAAAAATCAAGTGTCGTAACGTCAAAATGATGTTGAGAATTTATTTTCATTCTTATTTATGTTTGTTTTATCTTATTCTTTCATTGTTTTTGTATGTTAACAAACAAAAGGAGATACAAAATCTGCGTCCCGATGATTAACAACGTACTGACATAAAAATGATGTGTAATTAAATTTAACATTAAATTATATTTATGATATGATACCAAACTCCAAATCCAACCTGACCATATTTCAGGAATAATGTTCTCAAATCGTTAAAACAAATCTCAGTTAATCATTAAACAAAGTTGATGAAACCTTTAAAACCAGACAGTCAGACCTATTTATGAGTAAGCTCGCATTTTAATGCTATCAATTTTGACAATCCGAATACATTTGGAAACCGTTGCCTAGTTATAGTATTTTTTCACAGCTACCAGAATACTAGGGGTGTTGCTTATGGAGAATAATACACGCAAAGCCCCCCCCCCCGGAAAAATTTGGGGTCGTCGTTTAGCACCACCCCCCCCCCCCCCCCCCCCCCCCCCTTTCCAGGGCCATGAACAGCGTTGTATAACATTTTAACAGCGTTTTACTGTACATGGGGACGGGGAAAGGAAAAAAATGTGGTGTGAGTCCCGGGTGTGAGTATGGTGTTGGGGGGTGAGGGAGGGGGTAAGGCCGTGAACATGACGTGAAACACATAAAAAAACACCTCACTTCCTTTAAAAGTCTACTGACTCACATAATAACACCAGAAACAAACAAAAAAGGCCAGACTGTGCTTGGGTAATTCATGAAAATACCCCGTCGAGACGAGATTCAAATTGTGGCTGCAGGCAGGGATCATTCGCGCAGAAACCCTGGGACGAAAAAAAAGCTTAACACTGCCGAGGTAAGTCACCCAAGTCATGACGCAGCCATCACCCTGCAATAATTTTCATTTGTGCTGGTATTTGTGTCATATTTGCCGTCATTTTTATCTACTTCAAATATACTGCCAGGCTAAAAAAATAATAATTCTGTTTGTAGACAGCGGGAAGCAAACATGGAGTCCTTGAAACAAACAATTTTCTTGTTTCATCCGAGATGATTTTGTCAAACAATGAATATGAGTTTTGATCGGGATACATTATTTCATAAATCAAGAAATGTCTCGAAACTTGAAAACAGATCTTAACAAAATCTAATTCGCCTATCCTTGGTAGAATTGTCAAAGAATATTGTTTTGATTTGTAGGAACTGTTTGAGATACAACCGTACATTGAGAAATATCTTGAAACTTGAAAACATATCTTGGTTCAAATACTTCGTCTATCCTCGACGGAACAAATATGTCTCCTTGGAAATGTTTGTCTGTTCAAAATTATTTTCTCAGTTAAAAATGCATGAAGAAAATACTTCCTCCTACTCGTCTATGCCGTTCTTGATTAATTGGCGTCAAGCACGTTAAATATTCAAAAAAATGACATTGCCGGAAAAAAAAATCCGCTGAATGATATAAACCATACCAGTGGTGGATCCAGTGAGGGGGAGGGGGTGCACATCTAGCCCTTACCCCCCCCTTAGAGCCATAGTCAATATTTCTAATGTAAATATGTCGTTCTTTCACAAGTTTGCCCCCCCCCCCTTGAAAGTTACAGTGTAAGGACTTTTTTTTTGTCTTTTCTTGTCAAATTTTCCTCGAGAAAATGTGCCCCCCTTGGAAAATCCTGAATCCGTCCCTGAACCATACTTAGACAATGTTATCAATTAGCATGACATATCACATTTATCGTGTTACTACATCTAAAGTGGCAGGAGAAACCAAAGCACATTCGCAGATAATTCATTTAAATCTGTTTAGTTTTAACTGTTTGTTAAGAATCTTTCGCTTTTCAGACAGTTTATCATTTAAGAGAGGAATTATGTGTTTCTGATTCTGGGAAGCCACTAAAGGATTTGACCACGTGTGTATAATCAAATTTGCTTTATATTTAATTTATTTATTTTCATATAATGTTACTCATTAAACATTTATGCAAAAGGGTGGAGCCTTTCATCTAATCGTATTTCGTATATTGCAAAAAAAGATAGCTCCAGACCAACAGGCCCAAAAATGGAATTGATTATCTTTTAATATTGATTGTGCAAGAGAACATAGTAATTGAAGTGTTTAAAAAAAAACATCTATCTTAAAATAATCAACATCATTGCTGCAGAAGTAAAAGCAAGATTCAAATTTATTAATATATTTTCCTGTGTATCTGTTAGATATGTTTCTTGTTTTATTTTCTTTATTTTCATATGCATTATATGGTTATATTATAATATGCAGATTTGGCGAATTTTTCAAAAACATGAAAAGAAAAGTACAAAAGTAGAAATCAAACCTTATTAAGTAGTTTTATTTCTACAATAAAATTTAGTATGACAACAGGATGTCAAAATACCATCTCAACCTAGCTAACTTAGAGTAAAGAGATAAGACAAGGGAGAGATTTTTAGATAGTTTCCATGGCAACTGTCAGAAACCATCTTCAGTTTTGTGAAGATAGTCTTCCGCTTGTTACAGAGGGTTGGGACTTTTTAGGGATGCCAGATTTTACATCAAAGGTCGGATATCCGATTGATATTCAAGAAGGTTTGGTCGTGATAGGAGCGGGAAGTTGGAAATGTTTGGAAGATGTTTGGATTTTTAAACGCCGGATTTCCGACTGATATTCAACTAGGTTTGCTCTTTATACGCGGGGGAAGGTGGAAATAATTACAAAAAAATTTGCATCAAGATCGACGAATGTGCATCGTGATAACGATTTGAAAAAATTAATACTGAGGTATAGGGTAGGGGCCTTTGAGAGGAGCTCGTCTCGTCACCCTAAATGATAAAATAAATATAATGGTTTGTCGCCTATGGATCGGGGTAAGTTTTTTTTTCAAAGTAATTGGTGGATACAACACACGTAAAGCAGGATGATTATGTGTACGACCAGGAAAGTCGGAGGTTCTAACCTCCTATTTCCCTAGTTCGATAAGAATAAATAGAATAGTTTGATAGTAGGTGATTAGAATAAAAAGATGAGTGAATAAATGAATAGATAAATAAATATGTATATATAAACAAATAAATAAATAAGTGAATAATGAATAAATAACTAATTAATTATTTATAAATAATTTGGTAAACAAATAAATAATAGACCGAATAAATAGATAAATATAGATAATGAATGAAAATATGAATAAACAAACGAACGAAACAAACTTATCAATCAACCAACCAATCAATCAATCAACAAATGGGGGAATAATAATTTATGTGGGTACAGCTCGTCATAAGGCATTTTCAATGTTGTGTTCGGTTCCTACGTTGAGGGCTCTAAATGGGTTACAGTCTCAGCTGTCTCGTATATACCTTGGGGATCTATAAATTTAGTTTACTTTTCAAGTAATTGAGACTAGCTTTAATCATACCGATATAGATCGATCAAGACTTGACCAGCACGCTCGAGTTCATGTATAGTGTCGCCCCCTCCCCCGGGATTCTTAAAATAACCTTTTTATGGGGGCACTAGCGGACAGGGGCGTATCCAGCAATCAAGGCTATAGTCGCCTCTGCGTAACACTTGAGCTAGATTTGACAGAAATGTGATGTTTCTGAAAAGACTTTCAAGTATAGAAAGACACAACCTGTAATTATTGTTTTAATATTGGCCTGGGATGTAAAATACAGTAAACGAATGTCCTGTATTATGGCGGCCATTTGGCTACATATAATAAGAAGTACGCTTTTACACCCAGGCCAGCACAATTGGAACATAATTAAATTGGGTCGACGCCAGGGATTTTTTTCAGGGAGGGGAAACATGACTAAAATGTAAGGGTTTTAAAATATAATTTTATATAGGTATTATCAAATTGCATACATATCGTTACACAACTGAGCTATATATTTTATACAATATATTTCTTTTTTGGTCTTTATCCTTATCATTCTTATTGTACTATCCATTCACCTTTTTATTTATTTTGGGGGCATCGCTTTGAAATTATACCAGATAGTATACCCCCTGTCACTGTAACGACACCCCATAAGTAATTAAACAGGTTGATACCTTGTTCCAAGAACCAAATGAATTCACATTCAACAGTATTTCTACACTTGCGTACCGATGGAGGACGGGGGCTTGGGGCAATGCCCCCACCCTCCGCACAAAAAAAATCCCACCACCAAAAAAAGGAGAAAAGAAAAAATGGGTAAGATGAGATGCTATTTTCTAAATTCCAAGTCAAATATACCATGCCACAAAAATGGATATGCATTATTTTAAAAGGGGCAATTTTTTCTTTCGCATGTTTCGCTCGCTCGAGAATTATGTCACATGCACCATGTTGTTGTGTACCCTCATTTCTTTTTGGCTTATTATGCCACAGAAATTATAATACGTGAACAGGGGTTCTTCTTGAGATACTCGTTACATTTTTTTATCTCTCTCTCGTTTTCAAAAAAGAAATGTCTTTCTTCATCTGTCGATATGGACTGGAGGCGTATATAGAAACAGGATACTTGGGAATGGGAGAGGTCGCCTTTCCCTGAGCTCTGGCCAACTATTCTGGAAATAAAAATGTCTTTCCTTTTTCCCTTCTATCTTTCATCAATGGATTCTGTTTGACATCTATCAGCTTATTTGAATTAAACGGGGAATGGAATGCTTAAATCACTGGACTTGATTTATAAGCTAGAGTAGGGGTGTTTCATGAAGCCGCTGCAGTGTAACAGTCACTCCCAAAGAGACCGCCCCATACCGATCGATGGTATGTCATTGGAAAATAACGTAATAGCTTCGATCGTTCTGGTATCGATATCGTTAGTGTGTCTGTAGAATATCACATGACTTAATGACTGACTGGCATATGAAGTGCTAAAAAGTGACCATATTTTCCGATATTTTTTTAGTAAAATTATTTTCCTTCCATCTACAAATCTCATTTAAATTTGAGTAAATAGTTATTTTGTATCTTATATTTATCAATAGTAGGAAATGTTCTTTTTCTCATCCTTCCCCTCCTCCTCCTCCTCTCCTTTTTTTCTTCATTTTCATCTTTTTTTTACTTCCTCCTCCTCATTTTCATCTTCTTCTTCCTCCTCTTCTTCGTTTTCATCATCTTCGTCTTCTTCCATTTCCTTCTTCCTCTCCTCCTCCTTCTTCTTCTTCGTCTTCTTGTTCTCCTTCTCTTCCTCCCCCTCCTTCTGCTTTCATTTCTTCCTTTCAAAGACAGACTCTTTCATTCCACAAACAGTTCCTCAAAAAGTAATAGATAAAATTGTTGTGATGATAGCAGATAAAATGGATGTTTTAAGCACCTGTAGGACATAACATTCTAATTCCATCCTGCTTCTTTAATCGTTAAATTTTGTTCATTTCGTACTTTGATATGACATTTATTTGTTTTATGTATCGTAGTAACAATCATTCATATCTCAACCAAATTTACAAAATTGGTTGCAAATCGAAAGAAATATTTTGTTTGGCGTTTGATCAACTTTAGAGTTAAAAGAAATTAAAGAATCAAGTTCTTTGATTGATTTTAAGATTTTCAATACATTAGAATAATAAAATCACACACGGTAAGTTCTATGAGATATAAGTGAAAGTAAATCAAATATTTTGTTTAAATAAACCACATGCTGCTCGCGTGACTTTTCATTCTCGGAAAAGTCTGACCGACCACCATGCCAAGTAGGACCAAGTTCATTTTATGACAAGTGACTTTGAATCACGTTGCATAAGATATTTCATAAATCACAAATGTTTAGTCCAATAAACTCACTGTCCAAATTTGTACTTTCTTCTATTTTTTATACTTTACTCTTGACATTATATTAAATAATAATACTACATAACATGTAGAAGGCGCTTCCTAGCCAGAATTTATTAACTGTACCAACGTCTAAAACTTGTTAGTTTAGTGATCGTTCCTTTCAGTCAGCAGCACCTGTACGGTGGAATAAACTGCCTAATTGTATATCTGAGGGCCATCACATGTACTTCCACCTTTCTCAAATCTTTAAAAACATATATTTGTTAGATTATTTTGTTTAGGAAAGGAAAGGTTTGTATAATGTTTTGTTAATTGTTCATTTAGTATTTATGTTTTTTCTCAGTATACTTGCATTACTTTTTTTTGCAAAGCGCACAGAGATTCTGGCGAATATTTATGCTCTATATAACTTGTAATATCATCCTTATTATTATTATTTTACTAAGGGAGTTTCTAAACGCATTGTATTCTGTTTATAGTTTATACTTTATACTTAGGAGGGAAAAATGATGCCCCCCCCCCCCCCGCTTCCGGCTGTTCCAAAATTATCAACGTGCAACGATCTAGCTAATCAACCAGAACGTGATATACGCAAAGTAGAACGGATGCAATGAGGGTACTGAAACCTGGAGCGTATCCTAATTACTTAGGATTTGTTAATGAGGATAATTGGCGTGTGTTATCTTGGAAATTCATCAAGAAAGTAAACTGAACATTCCAGAGCAAACGCCGAGGGCGTGCTTCCATCCCTTCACCTACACATAGACGGAGTATTTCTCCAGATAATTAATTAAGTAGCAAAACTTATGATTTTTATAAAACGCATTTTTGGCCACCTTTACCGGTATTCATATCTGCCCATACTCCCTCGAAAAAAAAATATTTAAAAATTATATCTCCATTTTGAGGTCCAGACTACAACCATATTCTAACTTCAAAGAAACCCCCTTTCCACTGTTTAAAAAGTCATTACTTTAACACCGCCACACTTTTGGTTACATTTCTCTTAGTATTCATAATTTCAGCTCATTTTGGAAGTATACCTTTTTCACATCCAGCTACCCACCATGATTGTAACGCTGATGTTGAAGAGAATACTGCAATCGGGGACCGTTTTATGAAGCTGTTTATGACGTTAAGAGCGGCTTTAAGAACGACTGGTGATCCCTAAGTTCTCACGCGCTAAATAATGACCAATGAACATTTTAATTTACCACAAGAAATATCACCAGTCGTTCTTAAAGTCACTATTAAAATTTTCGCTTAATATCACAAAACAGTTATCTGCACGTCCTGGTTGGTATGCAAATGAGGAGACTGATGACGTCATCCACTTATTTTGTACTTTATTATATGAAATATGAAATATTTTAATATTCTTCTCCTCATCGTCAAGTGAAATAACCATTAATTCCTCCCTGAACATGTGGAATCAGCATTGTTTAATACTATGTTTCAGTCAAGTTGGTCCTCATTGTCAAATCTTTAAATGAATATTGTGTAGTTTATAAACAATAAAATTTCACAAAGGCTTGATTTAGTAGTCACGTGCAAAATATAATTTCCAATTGTTCAATGATTAATGAAACTGATTAAAAGTCATAATCTGAAAAAAGAAAGGATCAGGTGTTCCTCTCTTGGCGCGAAAAAGACCGAGCAGTACCGAATAGCAGGATATCGTCATTTAGCAGTTTCCAAAAATGTGTGACGTCATATGAAGACCTACTTATTTAAAGTGAGTGGTACATAATTTTCATAGCAAATGAATTTGGAAAGAGTGTTCTCTGCGGTGAAAAGCGTTGTATTTTGTAAAAATTTTAAAGACAATTTTTTTTGTAATGGTAAAGTTAAGAGTAATAGATGTATTTTATGCGGGTACATGATTTGCATTAATATTGTCCGTGACAGGCAGAAATTCATTTAACATTCTTCTCTTAAATATGTAATTTTTACCAAGATTTTAAAATTTTCATATTAGAACTGTAAATTATTTTGATTGCTCTATTTTTCACATTCATGACTAAGTAATGCACAAGACAAGTGCTTACGATTTGAGATTACATAACGACATTTTGCGAACATTAACTTTAATCCATGTGAAAAAAGAAAGGATCAGGTGTTCCTCTCTCCACACATCCACATACACCCAAACGGAACAAACGATCGCTATTTTTTGTTTTGTAATAGTATTTATTAAAATCATTCAGTTCAAAATCATAATAAAAAGTGGTACATCGCAAAATGTTACAATATCAACAAGAACGCTGATCACAAAAGGCGAATGATTATCCATAATTCAGATAATATTGTACAAAATATCATAGTATTTTAACATATTCATACAGGCGGATAATATTAGTAACAAAATGTATAAATATTAGCCATTTATAACCAATATGAATTTACCAAACCATGCTTTACTAGCTATGCAGAAAGGTATTGCTCAACATTAATGAAACTGAATGGAATTTATAATATAAAAAAGCATGATATGCCATTCGGTATGCCTTAACAGCTTTGATCGGTCTCGGTTTTGTTGGCGTGACGGTAATGCACCGCTCATGGTAAGGTATTCATCGTTGGCGCGGAAAAGATCTCTATCACGGTTCTTGAGGAATGTACCCTCTTACATTCCTCAGAATAAAACCCATCGCATCTAATGAGGGTAACACTCGACGATACAGATCATGTATGGATTGGTAGAAATAAATAAGTCCTGGTAGGTGTTTCATAAAGCTGTTCGTAAGTTAGGAGCGACTTTAAGCGTGTTAAGACTGACTAGTGCAGGGGCGGATCCAGCCATCGCCAATAGGGGGGCCCGGAAATTTTTTTTCAGCCATATTTTCCCCGATCGGCCACTCGAATATGATATTTGCCGGGATTTTTGGATTCTTTAAATGGGTAGTCCTAATAGTAATTTCTTAGCTTTATTCTTATGAATAAACATATATAATACCATAATCCTTATTTATATAATGCGAGCGCGAAGCGCGAGCCATTTTTTTTGCGGGGGGATTCTTATGTACTTTTTCCTAAAGTTTTGAACATTCTGGGCAATGTTTGTTATCCTGAAAAAGATGTGTATGCAAGTGAATAATTATTACGAACGTGAAGCGCGAGCAGAAATGAACTGATGGAAAAGATAGTGTTAAGGACTTGCTTGCAGTTAGCCATGATGAAGACGCTACATATTTAAAAAAATCAAATAATGCGAGCGCGAAGCGCGAGCTGAAATTTTTTTACATTTTTACCTAAGGAATTAAATTCTAAGCACTTTTTAGTAACCTAACAGAATAGGTATATAATTAAACGATTGGTGCGAGCGCGAAGCGTGAGCAAAAAATTTCGAGATTTCGACCTACTGAACGAGACACTCTATTCAAGTTTTGAACATCATGAAAAGGATGAGGAAGTGGGGATCTTCCTTACATTATTAATGCGAGCGCAGAGCGCGAGCAGAAATTTTTTATATATTGTGATCTAAAACTAGATATTTATTTAAATGGAGAACAAGCTGCGTATCTGAATAAATGTGTGCTTCAGATTTCGACCTAGACTTTGGGTATTCTAAATACCTTTTTTTATCATGAAAATCAATAAAGCGAGCGCAAAGCGCGAGCTAAAAATATATGATATTCCGATCTGAAAAGGGGTCACTTTAAGCTCTGTATTGCAAGCACTTTGTGGAAAAATTGTGAGGTGAAAAAGGATCACAGTTAAAACAGAGCTGATATTTTTCATTATTGTTACTTTGAGTTTATGACATAGGACCGGGATATTCTATAAGGACATTATGTCATCATAAGGAAATGATGAATATCTTCCTATTTCTCTTCCTAAGCATGACAGCGCGAAATCTATCAGTATTATGGCCTGAAAACTGGACATTTAAAGCATTTTTGCGCGCTAATCGCGAGCAGAAATTTATGTCATCAAATGGTGATTTTAAGTAGTTTGTTTTAGAATTAATATTGAGATATACATAACTCACTAATCAAAATGCGAGCGTGCAGCGCTAGCTGATTTTTGAGAACTTTATGAAATACAGGAAAATAATAGGTACCTGACAAATCAAGTTTTGCGAGCGCGCAGCGCAAGCAGAAATTGTTAATATTCAGACCATAAAACAGAAATTTTTACACTTTTAAAAAATCAATTTGTAAATAAAACAGAATAATGAAAGTTCAATTTCCCAGCTGTAATATGTTTTGCATATTGACTTCAAAATTTGATAGTTTAAGGTCCATATTGAGGAAGATATCACCTAAAAGGCAATGCGAGCGCGAAGCGCGAGCGAAAAATTTACATCCCAACATAAAAGATTTTGTTAAAAATTATTTTCAAAGTATTCCCCTCATCGTATTTTATTTACTCATCTTCCTCCTCTTATGCTTGTCTTCTTCTTCTTTTCTCTTCTCTCTTTTCCTTCTTTTTTTTTTTTTTTTTCTTTTCCCCTTTTTTTCTTTTTTTTGCTCCGCCAATAGGGGGCCCGAGGGGCCCCGGGCCCCCTGGATCCGCCTATGTAGTGATCGTTTCTTTTGGTATATGGTATATTTATTGCCGATGGTTTAGCGCGTAAGAAAGGTGTCGCTCTTAACTAACGAACAGCTTTATGAAACGGTCCCCTGGATCCTACTAGAACTCGAGAAGGGGTTTGAAGGGTGAAGTGAGATCTGACAGCCGTATACAAGCGGAACGAGGAAACGGGTATTGGTCTGCAGACGATTATGAATTATAATCCGCTTATTTCTATTATTTTACTTTAATAATGACAGAATGCAAGAACTGCAGCAATAAAGTTATGTAATACAATTTCCAATTATGTATGCTTATTCGTAATTCATTTATTTATTTATTCTTATGAATCCATCTTATGAATCCATCCATTCAATTACTTATTTGTTCATTCAACCATTAAAATATGCAAGGATTGGATTTATTTGTTTATTCATTCTACTATTCTGTCTCTCAGTTTAAATTCAACGATTTATTCAGACATGTACATTCATGTATATTTATGCATGTAGAGGAAGAGGAAGAAGAAGAAGAAGAAAAAGAAAAAAGAAGAAGAAGAAGAAAAAGAAAAAAAAAAGAAGAAAAGGAGAAGAAGAAGAGGAAGAAGAAGTAGAAGAAGAAGAAAAAGAAGAAAAGGAGAAGAAGAAGAAGAAGAAGAAAAAGAGAAGAAGAAGAAGAAGAAGTAGAAGAAGAAGAATAAAAAGGAGAAAAATAAGAAGAAGAATGAAGAAGAAAAAAGAAGAAGATGAAGAAGCAGGAGGAGGAGAAGGAGGGAGGATGTCATGAAGTGAAAGTAAGACGATGATCGAACGACCAACTCTCTCCCATCTCCAATAACTTTGGCACACTTCACTAAATATTCACTGAATGTCGTCATTAAATAACACTTTCCAAATTACTTATTAGAAGCCATTGCTAGCCAGTGACATACTGAGTTCATAACTCAATTGATCATCAGGATTTCAAACAGAAGTACATCTTGGATCGGTCATTCAGTGATAGCTTCCGTCAAACGTGTTTTAAATCTATTTGTCATGTCTATATGATCTGTCCAAGTGATCTTCATGAATGGTTCTTCTTCACCTACTGGGGCGGAGCCACATGAGGTGGGGTCAGTGGGTATATCGCCCTTGTGATTCCTGAAGCAGTGCTGAAAGGGCAAAAGAAGAGATAAGGAAGGGGACAAAGAGGGAATATGGAGAAAGGAGGAAGAAGAATATAGAAATAGAAAGGCCTTATCTTTGTTCTACTCTTTAAAAAAATTATGACGTCACATTTATTCTTCTTGCCTCCCATCAAAATATCGTGGAGCTGCCCCTGTTCACCTGTAAAATGGAAAATTGGCCAGGTAGGGGACACTTCCGGTCCATACCGCCCTCTTGGTCATTTTTTTTTCATTCGACCACTTATATATTCAGATTGTTCAATCTCCCTCTTGAAAACAAATATTTTCTGGCTCGGTACTAAGCTGCATATAGTACAAGAGGTTGAAACTTGTTTTACTTCGAGATGATGCCACAGACCCCATCCAGACCATCCAGACCTGTCCTTGCTGTGAAGTATAGAAATCGAAGCCCCTGGTGCCAAGAAGGGGAACATAGGGGTGGATTCCTATCCCTATCGGAACCCTAGCACCCCATTTGTCCGACCACCCCCCCCCCCCCCTCCTCTCCCCCTCTTCTCCCCGTCTATTATGATAATAATAGTAATAATAATACTAATAATAGGCATTTATATAGCGCCATCTATCTAGAAATATAATTCCATTCCAAGGCGGGATCTTATCATTATTAGCTCGAGCTGCATTTCAGCGCTCATGTATTCAAGGAATAAATCCTGCCGGGTACCCATTCACCTCACCTGGGTTGAGTGCAGCCCAATGTGATAAATTTCTTGCTGTAGGAAGTTACGTCATGGCTGGGAATCGAACCTACGTCCCTGTGTTTCAAAGTCAGAAGACTAATCCACTGGGCCACAACGCTCCACTTTATTGTGGAAGTACTAATCGCTCATTCGAGTGGGTCCCAGGTTCGATCCTAGATCACCTTCCCATATTGCAGGAGAAATATTTATTAAGCCTAGATTCTAACTGTGTCCTTTATTAGAGCCTTTCAATTTGTGACGTAGTTGCGCGTGTGATGCTCATTCATTTATGTAACGTTGATTTCGTCGTATGAACTTGATTTGTATTACATTATCTCTTATATATACCTCGAGACTATTTTTACGTCTACTATCATGACTATGGGTAAATGAAGAGATGCATGATGGGTAAAAGGTAATTCGAAAAAATGAAAATATATCTTTCTGCAGCAAATCAATCGAAAGGAAATTGTGTGATTATCTTGGCAAATTGGGTCTAAAACGGTACAACGTATTCATCATCACTCATTTAAATCCACTTGTAATCTGGACTCAATATAGGCCCATCGTTTAGCTACCAATTAAAAAGTCTGTCTATCTAAATCTCAATCGCATATGTCCATAATTTCCCCTAATTAATTCACTAATTACTCATCACATAAATCATATGACCGAGCAGTACCGAATAGCAGGATATCGTCATTTAGCAGTCTCCAAAAATGTGTGACGTCATATGAAGGCCTACTTATTTAAAGTGAGTGGTACATAATTTTCATTGCAAATGAATTTGGAAAGTTTGTTGTTCTCTGCGGTGAAAAGCGTTGTATTTTGTAAAATTTTAAAGACAATATTGTTTGAAGTATGCATGTTTGTAATGGTAAAGTTAAGAGTGATAGATGTATTTTATGCGGGTACATGGTTTGCATTGATATTGTCCGTGACAGGCAGAAATTCATTTAATAGTCCAGGATAGAAGAGGTGTAACCTTGTTTTTTTATATATACAATATTTTTTAATGATTTCTTGTCAATTCGAGGTTGCTGATTACGAATCTGAATGATGCCACTCGTGTAACCTTGAGCATTTTCCGCAAATTGGCAAAATCCAATATGGCCACCAAAATATGCAAATTACCCATAAAAATCCTAAAATTTTCCGCACATTTACTACGAAATGCATGAAATTGTGTGGCAGGAGTAAGATACTCTCTGAAAAACTGATTTTTGACAAAATATTTATTTTCCTCATATTCAAAATGGCCGCCAAAGTCCATTGTATACTCTATTAAGTACAATATAAAGAGGGAAAACTAGCTTTCGCAAAAGTGAGCACTAAACTGCAAAAAATCGGGATGTATGAACGAAGTGATATATGCAAATCATTATTACTAACGAGATATATCATTCATTATATCATAAATGGGAAGATTTCTGTATTTTGATATCTAAAATGGCCGCCACTGGCCCAAACAGTATTGCGTACAATGGCAATGGGGGCCCCAAAATTCACAAGAGTGATCACTAAAATGCATATTATTAAGATTACACGAGTGGAATACTGACTAAAAACATAACTGTTAACGAAATATATCATTAATATGCCATGTATTGTGATGAATGTTGTATTTTGATTTTTCAAAATGGCTGCAAAAGGCCCTAAAAGTATTATGCACACAATGAGATAGAGGGGCAAAGAAATCACAAGAGTGATCACTAAAATGCATATATATGTGATAAACTAATGGGATACGGTTTAAAAACATATTTTCTAACGAAATATATCATTCAGGTTTAACCCTAAAAAGACTGGGCTATTTCGACACCTAAGAAGACTGGAGGGGGGGCTGATTCAGCCCCCCTTATGATCTCGGCCGTCGATCGCGCAATCGCGACAAAAATTGGCACACGTGTTACCCATGGCATTATCTACAAAACTATAACATCAAACTCTGCAAAAAATCTCATGTCTCATTAATTATGCTAATTTATGCGTAAAATCATAAGTTTGCTCTAATTAATAAAATAATGCCCCAGAAATGCTAATTTTTGTTTCACGTACTCTAGATAAGCATCTGATCAAATTGATTTAAAAAAAAATTCAAAATCGCATTTATTTTCTTATGTATTCTATTGTTTTCTAAATTTCTTATGTATTTCTTTGTTTTTCGACTTTTTGTTTTTTATTGTTTTTTCAATGGAAATTGTCGGGGACTTTATTTTGACCATAAAAAAGATAAAATTAATTGATTTTAAGCAGTAAAAGGAAAAATAATGATACATTTATGAAATTTGGCTAAGTACACTATTTGCATTGGATTTGTACACAAATTCACGTTTTTGAGTAATTTTTGGTCTGCATGCACTTACGAAATGTTGCGTAATTTCGGAACCGCGTACCTGGGGGTCACGATTTTGGTCTCAAGAGTTGCGCGAGACTTGAAAGTAAAAAGTCAGCGAGCGACGCGGTCAAAAAAATTTCGCAGCGGATTTATTGCGAAAAATGTCGAGGGGGGGCTGAATCAGCCCCCCCCCCCCAGTCTTTTTAGGGTTAAAGTTTATGTTAAATACTGTAGTTTTACTTTCAAAATGGCCACCATAGACATTAACAGTATTATGCACAATGCAAAGTGGGAAACCAATATGAGCACCTGCATAAATGCAAGTATTAGTGATCTATTAGTAGAATATTGCCCGAAAGCATAATTTATATTAAGAGATATCATTTATTCTGCCAGTTAGGTGATGAATACTGTTATTGGAAAGTCGAAATGGCCGATACAGGCCCTTATGATATTATGCACAATGTGAATGGGAACAAATTATTTCAACAGAATTTGGCTTTGCTTGGCCAAATGGTGATGTATGAGTGAATAGCGTCTGTAAACACGATTTATAACAAAATATATCATCTCTTATAATTTAGGTGATAAATACTGTATTTCAACATTCAAAATGGCTGCCATATGCCCTTTTTGTGAGCATTATTTGTCTACACTCAAATTGTATATTATACGGTAAGGGCCTATGGTGGCCATTTTCAATTTAAAAATGCAGTGTTTATCACCTTAAT
Source organism: Lytechinus variegatus (assembly GCF_018143015.1). NCBI lineage: Eukaryota > Metazoa > Echinodermata > Echinoidea > Temnopleuroida > Toxopneustidae > Lytechinus > Lytechinus variegatus. Next base: position 61,954,802 of record NC_054743.1, read on the forward strand.
TAAATACACTACATTATGATATATCTTGTTAGAAACCATGGTTTTAGACAACGTTTTACCCTTGCATCAGAATTCACAATTATAGGCAATATTTAGAGTCAAACAAAGCCAAATTATGTCAAAATTATATGTCCAATGTTACAATGTACATAATACTTTTAGGACCTATGGCAGCCATTTTGGATTTCAAAGTACAGCATTTATTACCTCCACAACCAATATGTGATTTATTTAGTTAGAAATCATGTTTAAGACAATATTTCTACTCGTATATCACAGTCATATGCATTTTATGAATCTCACTCTTGTGAAAATTAGTTTCTCCATTCGCATTGTACATAATAAATATAGGGATTATGGCGGCCATTTTGAATGTCAAAATACAGCATTTATCACATAAACGGCATATGGACATTGATGTTTTTAGTCACTATTCCACTATTTTATCTTAATTATATGCATTTTAGTGCTCACTCTTGTCACTTTTTTTGCCCCGGCCATTGCCCTTGTACATAATAAATGGATAAATGATGATTATTTGGTGATAGCACGCGAAAGGGTTAATTGCCGAAAGCAATTTAGAAAAACAAGATTAATTCATTGGTGGAATAAATTTCAGTCTTCCCGTAACAGAGCTAATAACTTGATTAAAAATTTGAAAAAGAAGTATTATCAGGACAAATTTAAGGACTGCGAAAATGACATAAAAATGAACTGGAACATTTTATCGAAGCTTCTACCCAAGAAAAATAAAACCACGAGTCATGATGTTAAGATAACAATTGATGATGATCAAATACGTAACAATGAAATAGCTCACGTTCTAAACAAAGCCTTTAATGAAGTCGGCTCAAGGTTGCAAGCCCCTTCGAATAATTTATCGAAAGATTTATTAAACAATTTACAAACTCTTTTTATTCCAGATTGTAAATTTAATTTTTTGTGCAATCAAAAAGGAGTATGTTTTGAAAGAGCTATTACATATTGATTGTTCAAAAGCGATCGGATTAGATGGCATTTACCTTAAGTTTCTTCAGCTGGCAGCTGAGAGCATAGCTGGACCTTTAACCCATTTATTCAATGAAACTTTACAAACTAGTGTTATTCCAGAAGATTTTAAGAGAGCAAGAATTACTCCTGTACATAAGGGAGGATCTTTTGATATTGACAATTGTAGACCAATTTCTGTGCTTCCAGTCCTGTCCATAATACTAGAGAGAGCAGTACATGATCAATGATATAAGTACTTAAATGTAAATGATCTACTTGCAAATTGTCAGTCTGGCTTCAGACCGTCTTATTCCACTGCCACTTGTCTAACTGAGATTACAGACTTTTTGTATGATAAGATGGACCGAAACATGTTACTGGTGGTATTTTCTTGGACCTACGCAAAGCTTTTGATGTTATTCCTCACAATTTTATACTTGCAAAACTTAAGTACTATGGTATTACTGGCGATGAATACAACTGGATGGAATCGTATTTAACAGACAGAAGGCAATTTGTAATGATTAACAATTGTCGCAGTGAATTTTAAAGATAAAATCAGGTGTTCCACAAGGATCTTTATTGGGTCCATTGACATTTTGTATTTTTATTAATGACATGTGTAATTTGAAATTGCATGTACATTCTAAAATGTCTCTTTATGCTGATGATACCGCCATTTTTAATCACGGTGAATCAATTAAGGAGGTACAAAAGTATTTGCAAGATGATTTTGATTCAATATGTAAATGGTTAGACTTAAATAATGTGCATTTACACCCGCAAAAAACAAAAGCCATGGTATTTGGTCAAAAGAAAAAGTTGCTCATTTGCCAGTGAATTTCAGGAACATACAATTAGAAAATGTAAAAGGTGTCATGCTCGATCCGGGCTTGACTTGGTGTGAACATATTACTGATATCGTTTGTAAAATATCTCGAGCAATAGGTTGTATAAGGCGGATTGAGCATTTACTGTCCTTTGATATCATGAAGAAGCTGTACTTTTCTATGATTTTACCTTACATTGATGACTGTAGTACATCTTGGGGAAGCAGTGCAAAAATACATTTAGATAAGATACAAAAACTTCAAAATAAATATGGCAGGATGCTTTTGAAAAAATTATAATACATCACAAATTTCTTTGTTGCAGTCACTGAAGTGGCAATCAGTACATCAGCGTATAAAATATCAGTATTGTGTTTTTGTATATAAAATAATGAACAATTTAGTTCCAAATTATTTAAAACCTTTAGTATGTAAACGACTCGTGAAATACAGGAGACGGTTTTCTTTGCGATGCCCCCTTCAGCTTCCCAAAGCTAGAACTGAGTATAAAAGAAAATCTTTTGCATATTTCGGACCCAAATTATTTAATGCACTTCCTTCAAATTTACAAGCCTGTACCTCCTTGTTAATTTAAAAAAAATGCAAAGCCTTTCATACGAATTGATGAAGTGCCAAATAATATTCCATTGATTTACAATGCTATGTACTTGTATGTTTAAATTGTCACTTCCCACTCTAATTTTTTTTACGTTAATTGTTTCTGATGTTAATTAGTTTGTATTTTTGACGTAGATTGTTTTTTGATGATATATTTCATAGTTATCTTGACATGTATTTTAAACTGCAGGGCGCCTTTATAAAGCAGTTTTAAGAACTGAACAGGCCTACCCTGCAGTACAAAATAAATAAAACAAAATAAATAAATAATAAATAAATAATACTCTTTATGCCACTGGTCGCCATTTTGAATGTTTAAATACAGTATTTATCACCTAAATTACATAAGATATGATATATTTTGTTATAAATCATGTTTTCAGACGATATTTTACTCATACATCACCATCTGGCCGGCTCGGTGTAAAAATGACAGAGGTGATAATGGCAGAGGTAAAAATGGCAGAGGTAATAATGGCAGAGGTAAAAATGGCAGAGGTAATAATGGCAGAGGTAACATTGGCAGAGGAAATAAAGGCAGAGGTAAAAATGGCAGAGGTAAAAATGGCAGAGGTAATAATGGCAGAGGTAAAATGGCAGAGGTCATAATGGGAGAGCTAAAAATGACAGCTCTAGGTAAAATATGGCCAGCCTCAAACCCCGATGCAATGAATTGTCAAAAAGCCCCGCATGTACATGTACATAGATTAAATTAGAAGTGCATGTCACGGTTAGGCATTTCATCATATCATTATGTCTATCAGCCTAACAATGCTGTTTACGAATTCGTTGGAAGTGTACCGTGAAGGCTTTTTAAAAAGAAATCAAACGACAAATATTTTTTCATTCAATTCATCAGGAGCAAAATGAAACTGCACTATTCTCATTCATCATTGTATAACAATCCTTTTTTCTAGCTGTTTTTTTATGTCTAAAGTTTTGCCAGGTTTACCGTTACAAAAAGGAGGAAGAGGAGACATAAGAGAGGTGGAGAGACAGAAAGGGTTAGGGTGGGAAAAGAACACAGCGGGATAGCTTAGACCTTGAAATTGTCACGAATGATTGTGGTTGAATATTATGTCGTTATTTATATTGTCGTCTGTACTATTCTTTTTAAATATTTGAATGACAATAAGCATGCGTTCCCAGGCTTGGCACTGAATATGTAACTTATTATGAAAATCAATAATAATCTTGACTGGTAAACCAATTTGGGGTCGATCGAGGGGTACCGTCTGGTTCAGATTCTTTTCATAAAAGAAGACCTGAACCTTCTTTACCATTGCATCAATATGATATAGACGGCTTGATTCATAACCCTTAGAAGCTGCTGTTGGGTAGTACACCATAAGCATTTGGTAACTAGCTTGGTAGCAACATATTATCTGATTTATTATTGTTGTAATTCTTTTTCTGAGTCAAAAGAACTTTAGCGAAACAATTTTTTAAATTTCTCCTTAAAAATTTTTGTTTTAGAGTGAAAACTTTACTGGCTTAACAAACCAGCACCATACGTCTTTCATTTTTGATGCTATTTTTACCTTTGACAGAAACTGTTTTTTACACTGTTAGAAAATTTATACTTAAAAATAAAAAAAAAATCCTGCAACAGGGTCTGGAGAGAACACCTGTAATCTTACTGCACTGTGTAATCCTACATGCATGCATTTGTGTAAACTTACAGAAAATTTGTATTATGTGCATGTACCCTCACAAATTTATTGTAATAAAACTGTTTTCCCCTTTTTTTAAAACATGTCTGTTCTGTAAAATTGAAGAAAAATTGTGGACAACCCTCCTGTTATTATAATCTTCAAAATTATTTTTAATCTGTAAAACTGTTTTTTATTTGTTTTCTGTAGCATCTACTGTTTTTTTCTAATAGTGTACCTCTGCCACTTTTTCCTCTGCTATTGTCACTTGTTCCATTTTTACCTCTTGTCATTTATGCCTCTGCTCTTTTATATCTGCTGTTCTTACCTCTGCCATTTTTACCTCTGCCATTATTACCTCTGCCATTTTTACCTCTGCCATTTTTACCTCTGCCATTTTTACCTCTGCCATTATTACCTCTGCCATTTTTACTTCTGCCATTTTTACCTCTGCCATTATTACCTCTGCCATTTTTACCTGGCACCATCTGGCCAAGCAAAGCCAAATTCTGCTGAAATAATTTGTTCCCATTCACATTGTGCATAATATCGTAAGTGCCTGTAGCGGCCATTTTGACTTTCCAAAAACAGTATTTATCACCTAACTGGCAGAATAAATGATATTTCTTAACTGCTTAATATAAATTATGCTTTCAGACAATATTTTACTCATAGATCACTAATACCTGCATTTATGGTGCTCACTCCTGTGAATATTGGTTTCCCACTTTGCATTGTGCATAATACTGTTAACGTCTCTGGCGGCCATTTTGAAAGTAAGAATATAGTATTTAACACACACTTTAAACCTGAATGATATATTTCGTTAGAAAATATGTTTTTAAACAGTACCTCATTAATTTATCACATATATATGCATTGTAGTGATTACTCTTGTGAATTCTTTGCCCCCCTTTCTCATTGTGGATAATACTTTTAGGGCCTTTGGCAGCCATTTTGAATATCAAAATACAACATTCATCACATACATGACATATTAATAATATATTTCGTTAACAATTATGTTTTTAGTCAATATTCCACTCGTTTAATCTTGATAATATGCATTTTCTGTGATCACTCTTGTGAATTTTTTCGGCCCATATTGCCTTTGTACGCAATACTGTTTGGGCAGTGGCTGCCATTTTAAATATCAGAATACAGAAATGTTCCCATTTATGACATAATAAATGATATATCTCGTTAGTAATGATGATTTGCATATATTAATTCGTTCATACATCGCAATTTTTTGCGGTTTAGTGCTCATTTTTGTGAAAATTGGTTTTCCCTATTTATATATATTGTACATAATAGAGTATACAATGGACTATGGCGGCCATTTTGAATATCGGGAAAATAAATATTTTGTCAACAATTATTTTTTTCAGAGTGTATTTTACTCCTGCCACACGCTTTCATGCATTCCATAGCCAATGTGCGGACAATTTTAGGATTTTCATGGGTAATTTGCATATCTTGGCGGCCATATTGGATTTTGCCAATTTGCGGAAAATGCTCAAGGTTACACGAGTGGCATCATCCAGATTCGTAATCAGCACCCTCGAATTGACAAGAAACCATCAAAAAATATTGTATTTTGGCCTATAAAAAAAAAGGTTTAGTCAAGTTTCTATGGGGCCTATCCTGGACTATCATGGTTTAACTCAAACCTGATCGGGCGCATGCGATTTTAATACAACCGTGAACAGATAGTGGTGTTGGTGGGGGGGGGGGGTAAGCTTTGAGTAGTTAATTTTAGAAGCAGACGACAAAATGTATTATGTGTGCCACATGACAATAGACCAGTTCGTAATTACTTCATGGGCAATTTTGGTCAAATGACCTTTCATTTCTTTCATCATGATAGGCAGATTTCAAAGCAAGATATTACGTAAGCTTGCCTTACATAGCAGGATGAAGAAATTGAATAGACCAGGTGACTAGAATAGCACCAATGAACACTTAATGAAGATATTTGTTGCATTCCTACTTTGAATGCATATCTTAGCATGTTGCACATTGTACTTGACAAACTGTGAAATACCAGTCGTTCGTGGAAGCATTGTTGTTTTTTGTGGATGTAAATGAAAACGACAATTCAAAAGAATATATGAATAATCAATACATCAAAGTTGGTGCTTATCTCATTAGATTTTAAAGCACCATGTCACTTTAGTACAAATAACCTTCTTCTGATCATGCGTAGAATCTTTTGATCATGCTCAGAAATAACTACGAACTGGCTTATAACAAGCGGGAACTCAACCATACACAGTACAGTAATTCTGTCGACACACAAATAAATTTACAACCCCCTGCGAGAACAGACGTGCGTGCAAGAGACTGGCCGATATAGCCTGGTCTGACTTGTGCTAGAGTGAAAGGTAGCAGGTCCAAGGAGATAATCACCTCGAGTTTAGCTAGACCCTCCACACCAAGGAGTCCTTGTCCACACTAAGGCTTATCAAGACCCACATATGAAAGGTAAGCGTTCAGGTAATTTTTTTCATTTGGTTATTGTATTCTGTATTCCAATATAATTCTATATTTTCATCATTGATCTGAGATATTGCAAAATTTTGAAGGGATGATCCTAGGAAGTGCCTAAAAAGTGTCATGGATAATATTTATTCATGTTTGCATGGAGTGTGTCCGGCGCTTCTTGATTTTTGCCTCGCAGAATACATCATTATAAAACCAATTGACCATATAGCATGGAGGTCAAAAAAAGAAGAAAGGATGGAGTGTAATAAACCAGTTCGTAGTCACTTCATGGGCAATTTGGTCAAATGACCTTTCCTTTCTTTCATCATGATAGGCAGATTTCAAAGCAAGATATTACGTAAGCTTGCCTCACATAGCAGGATGAAGAAATTGAATAGACCAGGTGACTAGAATACCACACCAATGAACACCTAATGAAGGTATTTGTTGCATTCCTACTTTGAATGCATATGTTAGCATGTTGCACAATGTACTTGACAAACTGAAATACCAGTCGTCCGTGGAAGCATTGTTGATGATTTTTTGGATGTAAATGAAAACGACGATTCAAAAGAATGCATGAATAATCAAGACATCAAAGTTGGTGCTTATCTCATTAGATTTTAAAGCACAATGTCACTTTAATACAAATGACCTTCTTCTGATCATGCGTAGAATCTTTTGATCATGCGCAGAAAGGAACTACGAACTGGCTTATTATGTCAGGCATGCATGTGTTTCATTGGCGTTTTCTTGCAGATAGTAGACAATCCTATTCTACAACCCTATCTAGGGGGTATCTCACTGGGCTTGAAACTAGTTCGCGACTACAAATTTTGCTAGTTGCAGAGACGTATTATAATTTTTTTGGTCTCCAGCAGGTCTTCGCGATGTCTCTGAGACGTCTCATAAAAATTACAGTCTCCGAGGAGTCGCAAGAAGATTAAACATGTTTAATATTTTTGGAGACTGTTTCTAGTCTCCGCGACGTCTCCGAGAAGTCTCCATCAGTTGCTGCGACGTCTCGGAGACTAATGATATCCGCGACTGCTGAGACGTCGTCGCGATGTCTCCGCGATGTCTCAGAGACGTCTCAGAGACATCGCGAAGACCTGCTGGAGAGCAAAAAAATTATAATACATTGCGGAGAACTGCCTCTGTTTGGATGAATTATCAGCAGACACATTGATTTTCAATGAACCATGTGCATGGAGATAGGGCCTTTACTAGACGTCAAATACGACAGGAAAGATGTTTTTGTAATGATACAACGGTGTCGATCCTCAGAAAGTTCTATCTGAGGAGATAATACAAAGCGCCACCCCCTGATGAATGAAAATCATGAACGGAACGCTGCCTCTGTTTGGATGAATTATCAGCAGACACATTGATTTTCAATGAACCATGTGCATGAAGCTCCATGATTGAACTATGATTTTAAATTATTCTACTATGGGCGCGTGTGGGCGCACATAACATCACAAATGGGCCAGGTTTTCCCTGAAACTAAAGGCCCTATCTCACCAACGGAGACGTCGCCGCGACAGTCTCCAACTTATCAGTCGCTGCAGTCGCGGAGACGTCTCGGAGACAAAAATGGCTTGCGCTCTCACCAAGGAGACGTCTCGATGGAACGTTTGAAAGATCATGCACCTGACTTGGAGCAGGAGGAGGGATATCAGCACGCGTTCAGTCACGTGGTTTCTTAAGTGGGTCAAACAGTGTGAAAAAGTGTCGCGGAGACATCTCCGCAATGTATCATAATTTTTTTTTGCTCTCCAGCAGGTCTTCGCGATGTCTCTGAGACATCTCTGAGACTTCGCGGCGACGTCTCAGCAGTCGCGGATATCATTAGTCTCCGAGACGTCGCAGCAACTGATGGAGAATTCGCGGAGACGTCGCGGAGACTAGAAACAGTCTCCAAAAATATTAAACATGTTTAATCTTCTTGCGACTCCTCGGAGACTCTGTAATTTTCATGAGACGTCTCAGAGATGTCGAACTAGTTTCAAGCCCAGTGAGATACCCCCTTAACATTAACTTCTCGTTTTTACAATGAGGAAGTGTGTTGAAATCCGAGGGGGGGGGGGCAGTCAAATATACAAAACAAAAAAGTAAATCCCCCTAAATCTAATTGCTGTAACTTTTGAACCGAATTATCTTTAGATGTTGGGTGACCTTAAATTGGTTTAATTGGAAATTATTTAAAGAATAGATTTCAATATTTATTGATCAATGGAATTTAATAATAATCTAGGAGATGAAATGTGGTGTACCCCATAATTAGGTCCCTTATTGTTCTTTGCTAATGTTAATGACACTATAAATTCATCACAGTTGTTTACTCATTCACTATTCGCAGATGACACTTGCTTACTTTGCCATCACAAAGATATACATCATCTTACATTAACGATAAACAATGAAGTTCATAATATATTCAAAAGGTTCTGCTGTAACAAACTTTTATTAAATGCTGGTAAAACTCCATATGTCGTCTTTAGATGAAGGGGTAAAAGAGTCCCTGATGGTATCGATCAATTTTTAATAGGAGGAAATAACATATTCACACCCTCACTAACCCCGAAGTGATGGTATGTACAAAGATGTAGTACATGACAATCTGAAGTTTTAAAACTCGCTTTTTGGTCAATTATGGAGCTATAATTAGGGGAAGGCGGGGTAAGTTGTGACACTTTTTGCATTTTGCATGTTAGAATTGATATGACTAGTACTATTGTAGAAATAAGTACCTTGCCTTTAAATTTGATTCTTGGGAAATTTTTTCACCTACATATAACTTTCTACCCCCACACTGAAAGTCATCGTGACCTTTGAAAAAACCGATGTCAAACGGCTCAACTTGCCCCATATATGGGGTAAGTTGTGCCACCGTCTGGGGTAAGTTGAGCCACAAAAACTACGTACAAAATGTATGGGGGGAGAACCAGCATGTCAATTTCTTGTTTAAAGTCTTTTCACTTGCTAATTCTCTATAAATACTAACACCCTTTAAAAGGAAAAGAGCAGTCATGTAAATTTGTTCCTTTCAGCCATCTTTTCATTCGATTTTTATGGTTTGTTTGTTTTTTAAGATACATTACCATAAGAATTACCATGGCTCAACTTGCCCCATGCTGTTTGGCTCAACTTACCCCAGTCCAAACTTAGTGTGATAATTTTGTATCCACACATTTATTATGCATCCGTCATATAAAAGACTATGACAAGAATGAAGATCCATACCTGGACTAACAATGTTGTTATCATGTCTTTACTATATTTAAAGACGTGTGTGTGTATAAAGCACTTATCTATTTCACACTCTTTTTTACTTTTTTGGCTGAAATTCATACTTTTCCCTCTAAAAAACAACTTTTTGTTTCAAAGTTGAAAACAATGTGGTAGGGTTAGGGGTTATGCTATGGGTCATCAATACATGACACCACCACAATGTCTGACTCATTCATTACTGGCCTGGGGCTGGTGGCTCAACTTGCCCCTATGCTCAACTTACCCCGCCTTCCCCTACTGTTAAAAGGGCATCCTTGCGAGATGTTGCGAGCGCGAATCACGAGCTCAAACTTTTGGAAATTTCATGTAATAAGACATGAAAAGTAAACATCCCGAGCAGTTTTTGCAATCATGAAAAAAGGATGTGAATCTAACTAAAGAATTAAAGCGAGCGCGAGATAAATTTAGTAATAAACCTAATTTTGACTCATCATGAATAGGATACGGGCTACATTTCTCACCAATCGAATAATGCGAGGCACGTGCTGAATTTTTTTGATATTCTAACCAGAAAACTGGACATTCTAGGCATTTCATTTCACCCCCAACAGAATGACTATACCTTAATATCATACCTAAAAATCATTGGTGAGCGCGCGAAACACGCGCCAAAAAAATGTGTGATATTCCACACTGAAAAATGGACATTGTATGCATTTCTGTAACCATGAAGAGGACGAATACCTTATACTAAACAATAATTGAAGCGAGCTAAGAAACAGTTATTTTCATAACCTAAAATGTATGAATTTCACTTTAAAAATGGTACTTCATTTTAAAAAGTGCACATTTCATTTTTGAAAAAAAAAGCCATTTTCAATTATCATTAGGAGGGATTTTTTTTACCCAACGAGGATTAATTTTTGCCCCCTCCCCCGCTCCCTTGTTGAATATAAGTACAGAAGTGCAGAACATGAATTACTATATTTTTTTTTCTTTTAAATTTCCTATTCTTAAGGATCAACAATGATGAATGGGAATGGAAATGAGATGGCAACCAGCGAAGAAGGAAGTACATCATGCACTTTAAAATGGGCTACTGACAAAGCAGGCGAATTTCTAAAAGCAGCCAATACTCAAGCACTCGAGAATATGTACGATGATATCGCCGACAAATATGAAGAGGTAAGGACAACGCACATGAGGGCGTCTATGAACGTGTATTGAAAATAGCCTAGGAGGTCCAAAGGCGGATCCATGGGACTCGAAGGGCCCGCCCAAACCTCCCCTATTGGCGGAGCCTCCCCCCCCAAAAAAAAAAAATATGGAAAAAGAGAGGAGAAAAAAAAACAGGGGTAATAGTGGAGTTAGACGAGTGAATAAAATAAGGTAAGGAGAAGCCTTGAAAAATTAAATATATTATGTTAATGAAAATTTCGCTCTCACTTGCATCGCTCTCGCTTGCATCTCATGTTCAATGAGATACTAATCTTGATCAATAAGATGATATGGAGCCTGAACAAACTTGCAGTCAATATACAAACAGTTCAGCTCGCAATATTCGATTTGTCAGATACCTATTCTCGTCGTGTGTTCCATAAAGTTCTCACAATATTCCCTTTCCGTTTCAGTTCTGATAGAACCTGTAAACTGGCGCTTCACGCCCGCATTTTGAATGTTGATATATGTATACCTCTATATCAACTCTATACATAAAAATCCCCATTTCATGACAATTTATTTTAAACTCGCATTAATTGTTTAAACAAAGTATTAACCCATGAATCCCATTCATAAATTACAAAAGTGCTTAAAATGTCTAATTTTCAAGCCTTAATATCAACAAATTTTGCGTTCTCATTAGGTTTATTAGATTGATAAATAAGACGATTTTTTTTAATGATAAATTGTCCCTTTTAGAGAATAACAGCAAGTTTCTTCTCCCAGTCTTTTGTAAAAAATACCAACTCTTGCTTCGCACTCGCCTCATCCATAAGGTGCAATCCATATTCACTTCACAATTATTTTTCTACACAGTGCTTGAAATAGTGTTTAAATTGACCCCTTTTCAGATCGGGATATCAATTACTTTCTTCTCGCTCTTCGCGCTCGCATTATTGATTTTCATGATAGCAAAAGTGTACCTAAAATTCCCAGGCTCTAGGTCTAAATCTAAAACATGCGCATGTTTTATATTGAGATATGCAGTTATTAATTTTAAATGTGCTTAAATTTTCCACATTCAAATGGGATTTTTTATTCTCGCGCTTCGCCCTCGTATTACTAATGTAGGAAGATAACCCTTTACCCAACCTTTTCATTATTAAAAAATCATGAATAGAGTGCCATGTTTTTGGTCTACAATTTTGTTTCGCTCGCGCTTCGCGCTCGCATTGTTTTGTTATAATACCTATCCAGTTCATGATTTTAAAAAGTACTTAGAATGTCCATTCATTTTAGGTAGGAATTTTAAAACATTTCAGTTTGCGCTTTATGCTTGGATTATTTGATTGTTAAAATATGTAGGGCCTATCGTCTCCATTGCTTACTGCAAACAGTCCTTATTAGGTCCCTTTTCATCCGGCCAGAACGTATATTGGAAAATTTTGCCCGCTCTTCGCGCTCGCATTAATTATTTACATACTCATCTTGCCAAGAATGTTCAATTGTCAGGACAAAATACATGAACAATTTCTTTTTAAATTTTAGCTCGCACTTCTCGCTCGCACTATTTTAATAGGGTTTATGAGATAGCTAAAGAGTGATTGTTAGGACTAACCCTTCAAAGAAACAAATATTAACTTTGAGCGGCTGATCGGGGAAAATATGGTTGAAAAATTTAAGGTGCCTACATTATGCAGGCTCTGCTTTTCAGTTGACCCTCCCTCCCTTTTAAATTATATATCATTTTAATAATTCTAATGTTACTAATGTTTGTTTATACTTCAACTGTGATTACGTATATTTACTATGTCGACTGTATGATAATTGTAAATTTGAAAAATTAATAGTGGAAAATAAAACAAGTGAATTGAATTGAATGTTTTTTGAAGAAAAACATCATAGTACTATTTTGCTAATATCTTGCACAGTGGCGTACCAGCGGGGGAGGGGGCAGGCTGGCTCCACCTCCTTGGCGGATTTCACCGAAAAAATAAAAAAGCGGGAAAAGGAAAACAAAATGAATAGAAAGAAAAAATAAGAGGGAAGGAGGTGAAGAAAAAGAATAAGAAAAAATGAAATGAAAAACATAAAAAGGGAAAACGGAAGGAGAGTGGAAAAGGAGGGAACGAAGAACATGTGAGAAAGAAAAAAATACAAAGTGACAAGGGAAAGAATGATGGGAAAGGGAAAAAAACGAGACAAAGAAAATCGGGAAATGGAGGTAAAATGGAATGAGCAAAAATTTAAATTGAGAAACTAAAATAAGAAAAAAGAAGAACGTAATAACATGACCGGTTGCCGAAGATTAAAAATAAAGAACAAGAACGGGAAGAAAGATGGATGGCATGAAGTCTGTTTTAAGTTTGCATAGCCTTCACGTTAGAGCACTGGCGTGCATAGGGGGTCGAGCCTGAAATACAGACAATTAAGGAGGCAAAAAAAATGAAATATGATATGTTATTTGGTTAATGTAATGTAAAAATCTATCACAATTAGAATTTCATATCAAAAGGCGGAATTTTTCTGGCTCGCTTCGTTCGCTGGCGACTTTTTACAAATTTTCCTGCATTTATTAGGCTTTGGTCCCTCAAAATATGTGGTTTATTACGCAAAGTCTCTGCATTTAAGAAATGTGTTGACTAAAAACTGAAGGCCATCTGAAGGTTATAACAAGATGTTCCTGGGCTCCACCCTCGAACCCTACCCGCAAAGCACTGGCGTACAGATGGAAATGTTTAAGACTTGTTTAGGCCCTGGTCTTAAAAAGTTCTACAACCGAGAACAAATAAAAAATGATGTTTTCTCTGAATATCATGTCAAAATCTTTCTCAAATTTAGATTATCGTGAAAAGTTGTTTATCTCTCTTCGCTTGCTCAGGTCTTATATCAAATAGCTTTTCACTTGCATTTTCTCAGCGCCCATGCATCGGTATATCATGGACGGTACGTGTGCAATGGTACGAATGTCTGACGTTCAGCATTTCAGCCTCCCTATTTGCTCGCGTGCGACAAGCTACAACATTAGATGTTGTACAATGATAGTAATAGAAATTAAAATGATGACGATAAAGAAAACTTTTTTGATTTTTTCTTTGCTTTTTATTTCATTGTTCCGGAATTTTCTGATGACTGACCTGGAAGCGCGTTTCCGTTTTACATCTTGGCGAAGGCATTTTCCGGAAAAGTAGCCAAAAAGCGACTAGTGAAGAGTCTACACACGTCGCTGGTTGCATGCAGCGTGCGACACAGGCGAGTCCACCACACCGCATGCAATTTGCACAGTTACTGATCAGAGCACAGAGTTCCTCGGCACTTCATGTACAGAGAGAGCGGCAGTCAGGAGTGAAATCCGAACGTGCTTTTGCAGTCGCGTTGTTTATGATAGTTTTTTTTTCTAAAATAAATTATTAACTAAATGAACAGTGGCGTAGCTACGGGGGGGGGGCCTGGGGGCACGTGCCCCCCCCCCCCGAGATTTGGTGTGCCCCCCCCCCAGAAAAATTGGCAGAGCAAAAAAAGGGAGAAAGAAGAAAGAAAAAGGAAAAGAAGAAGAAAGACAGAAGAAAAAAGAAGAGGAAAATAAGAGGAGGAAGACGAGTGAATGACATAATAAGAGGACTTGCAATTAAAAAAAAATTTTCATGTTACTATAAAAAATTTTTGCTGGCGCTTCGCGCCATAATTTCCTGTTCGATGGTATTCATATCTTGCTCAATAGGCTGATGTGGAGCAAGTTTTGAAGTCAATATGCAAAACATATTTTAGCTCGGACATCGAGCTTTCATTATTTTTTTTTCATTTACAAATTTAAGTGCTCTGTAAAATGTTCGTTTATGGTCTACATATCAGCATTTTAAGTTCACGCTGCGTGGTCACATTGTTTGATTTGCCAAGTTCATATTGTCAACGTGTATTCCATAATGTTCAATTAAACAAATGTATTCAGAATGCCCAGATTCTAAATCTAAAACATGCGCGATAGCCTGCATGTTCTTTATTCAAAATGTACTTAATCCAGTTTTACATCAGAATATCACGCTTCACGATCGCATTATTAATGATACCCAATTGACTATATCCTATTTATGACTTACAAATTAAATATGAATAGAGTGTCCCACTTTTAGGTCTAAAATCTCAAGTTTCTTCCTCTCGCATTTCGCGCTCGCATCAATTGTTTAGTTACATACCTATCATGCCTATCCCACTAATTAATATAAAAAGTGCTTAGAATTACCATTTTTTTTAGGTCGGAATTTCAAAAAAATTTGCTCGCGCTTCGCGCTCGCATTATTGAAATATATACCGACTTCTTGGGTAACTGTAAGCAGTCCTTAACAGGTCCCTTTTCGATAATGCTAGAACAGTTGATAAAAATTTCTGTTCGCGCTTGGGGGTACATACGAATCTTGTTCAGGATCACACATAACATTGACCAGAAAATTAAATTTTCAGGAAAAAATACATTAAAGTTAAAATCGCTCGCGCTTCGCGCTCGCACTTTTTATAAGGCTTATGAGATTATTTTATGTTTATGTTGTTTTATAAGGATAAAACTAAGAAGTGACTGATATAGGTGAAGATAATTTCGGGCCAATTCCCCTATTGCCGAAAGTCGGATCCGCCCTTGTGGACACATACACACACACCGGAAAAATGGCCGGTGCCCCCCCCCCCCCCCTGAAAAAGCAAGGACCCCTCAGTGCCCCCCCGGGAAAAAATCCTAGCTACGCCACTGTAAATGAATAGAATGACAGACAAAATAAACAGATACTTATAATGGAAAGACAAATTGAAGTTTGATGGATTGATACACTTATAGCTGCCGAAAGATAGATATAGAAGACTGATAAATAGATAGAGACAAGATAGACAGACAGATAGATAGATAGAAATAGAGAGGGAGAGAGAGGTGGATAGATAGATAGAAGGAGAGAGAAAGAGGGAGAGATGGATGGATAGATAAACAGAGAGAGGGGGAGAGACAGAGAGGTCGATATATAGAGGGAGAGGGGGAGAGAGAGAAAGAGAGAGAGAAGGATAGATAGATAGAGAGAGATGTTGTAGATAGAAATATGGACGGACAAAGAGAGAGAGAGAAAAAAGACAGACATATGCTAGAGGAGAGAGATAGAGAATTTGAGACACAGATAGATAGATGTTAGATAGATAGAAAGATAAAGAATGAGAGAGACAGAGACAAATTAACAGATAGATAGATACATAGATAGATATATAGATAGAGAGAAATAGAGAAAGACAGACAAATGGATAGATAGATAGATGAGATATAGATAGGTGTTAGATAGATAAAGAGGGAGAGAGACAAAGAATATTAACAAATTAACAGATAGATAAGTTAAAAAATAGATAGATAAATAGATAGATAGAATAAGAGAAAGACAGACAGATGGATAGATAGAGATATGAAAGATGATGAGAGAGACAGAGAAGATTATTAACAAATTAACAGATAGATAGATACTCTAGTTAAAAAATAGATAAATAGATAGAGAGAAATAGAGAAAGACAGACAGATGGATAGATAGATGGATAGAGAGAGATAGAGAATTTGAGAGATAGATAGATGTCAGATAGATGAAGAATGAGGGAGAAGAGCGACAAATTAACAGATAAATACTGTAATTACATAGGTAGGTAGAGAGAGAGAAATAGAGAAAGACAGACAGATGGATGGATATATAGAGATAGAGAATTTGAGATAGATAGATGTTAGATAAAGAATGAGAGAGACTAGATACTGCAGTTACATAGATAGATAGATAGATAGATAGAGATAGAATTTGAGAGATAGATATATAGACAGATAGAGAGAAAGACAGACATCAGCAAATCGGCAAGGCAAATGATCAAGGCAAACATTCGTATTGAACCTGGAAAGTACAAGTATAAGCTCAGCTGCATTTGCAAGTACGGTATGTTCTGCGGATAACTTCGGCTGATAATGTAAACAAACGTAGACGTAGACTCTTCACTAGTCGCTTTTTGGCTACTTTTCCGGAAAATGCCTTCGCCAGGGTGTAAAACTGAAACGCGCGACCCGGAATCATTATTCAGATCACTCATGCTCTGGAATGCAATGGGGCTAGGCTGACTGCTAACGCCCTCTTCGGTCTGATACCGAATCGAGACATAAGAGTACTCGACGTAGGATGTGGAATTGGCATGGTTGGAAAAGAGGTAAGTTATCATTTGTTTCTAAACTACGCATGGTGTCACACCACTCACCCGCTTCACCGTAATGGTCTTCCATGACATTAGACAAAACATCAAGCAACGCGATAGAATGAGACTAAAACCACATGTATCATACACGATGCCTGCAGAGAATTCTTGCATGCATTTGCACATTTGGGACTTGGTTTTCCACGACCAAAAAAAAAGAGAAATTGAACGAAAAAGAGAGGAAAATGGTGTATTATATAATTTTTGCCTCACCTGCATAGCAGAGTTGGACTATAGGTGCCGCTTTTCCGATAGAGACACCAAATTTTAACCGGAGGTTAAGTTCTTGTAATGACATCATAACTTACAAAGCATATGAAGCTAGTTCATGAAACTTTGACACAATGTTAATCAAATATTACTAAATATCCTGCCCGAGTTTCAAGTCACATGTAAAAGGTCGAAAGTCATTTAAGGTCAATGAAATTAGACCACGTTGGGGGAATCAACATCAAGATCTTAACCTAAGGTTAAGTTTTGAAATGTGATATTCACCTAGAAAAAAATATGGACCTAGTTCATGAAAATTTGACATATAGGGTTAATCATCCTGCTGGAGTCTCAAGTCACATGACCAGGTCAAAGGTCGTTTAGATCAAGATACGATTCAATCCATGAGAAAACATAGGCACCTAAGCCAAAAGAAGAGTTCAGTATCTGTAATAATTTTTGTGCGATCGATGGTGTCTAAAGCGGCACTTTAGTCTATAGTACCAGCAATGCTATTCTTTGTTTTTCCATGTCCACTGAAAGATATATTTTTTTTTGATCAACGCAATCTCCCGGGACAATCTCTGTGCTATTTTCCTGTATGCTGATTGCATATTAGGCAACAACGAATTATCATTAAGATGTCGTTGGATTTGCTGTACAGCAGATCCTTCAACTAACTATGATACTCACTGTAAATTACTGACTGGTCCAAGATTATTAAATATCACCTCTATACCCAGTTTCTTCAGAATAATACTAATAAGCAGTTCTTTGAAACGCGTAATACCATATAAATAGTCTTTATGCGTGTAGAAGAATTAGTGTTTTCCATAGGGCTAGTACATGTGCTTTTAACACAGATTTGAATCTCACAGGCTGTTGAAATCTGTTATTGACCTTGTATTATGAAACAGATTGATCCACAATTTTGGTGCCATATTCCCAAAAGCTCTATCGCCAAAAGTCTTGGACTTTACTCGTATTTTAGAGAGAAGATCCTTTGATTGCGAACGAAGATTTCGAGTGGGTTGATATTTCTGAATTAAATCACCGAGATAACCAGGGGGCCGTTTCATAAAGCTGTTCGTAAGTTAAGAGCGACTTTAAGAACGACTGGTGATCCTTTCTTGTGGTAAACGATGTTCATTGGTGATTACTTAGCGCGTAAGAAAGGTTCACCAGTCGTTCTTAAAGTCGCTCTTATCTTACGAACAGCTTTATGAAACACCCACCAGGGGCATTCCCATTAACGCACTTAAAAACAAGAGTGAGGACAGAAGTAGCTCAACCAAGGCCACTTTTCAGTCAGATGAGATGGCTTGTAATGATTCAGAACGATTGAGCAAAATCTAAACACTGGAGTATATGACTGGATCAAGAGAACATGTTTAACCTTTCATCAGTTTATCAAAAGTTTCTTGAAGGAAGTAAACAATTTGGGAAGTGGAATATCATCCTACACAGGGGCCGTTTCATAAAGCTGTGCGTAAGTTAAGAGCGACTTTAAAAACGACTGGTGATCCTTTCTTACGCGCTAAACCTTCGCCATCGAATATACCATTTACCACAAGAAAGGATTATATTAATCGTTCTTAAAGACGCTCTTAACTTACGAACAGCTTTATGAAACACCCACCAGGGATGTATTATCAGCAGTGTTATCAAAAGTTCTGTCATCTAAAGATGTCTTGATACTATCATGAAGTTTCACTATCTTATAATTTGGAATATGAAAAAGCTCCAACGAAGACTTGGTGAGATCGAAAAGACTTCTTTGACCTCAACTGTTTTCTTCTATCTTTAGCATATTTGGTTCATCATGCTATATTCATGACGAACAATGTCTTGTTACGAGCAGCTTGAAAAGCCAAAATAAGGGTTTTCACAAAATTTAAAGAAAAAAATGGAGGTCAATTTGGTCCCGATAATTTTTTAAGCAAAAAAAAAAGTTTTACTTCAAAATAAAGGTGATTTTTGTTCACATTTCTCCGTTTTTTTTCACACCTTCCAGAATTCCCGGGGGTGCTGCCTATGGAGAATAATACACGCAGCACCCCTCGGCAAATCTTGGCACCCCCATTTCCATGGAGACTACCCAATTGTCGACTAATACACTATGTGAAAAAAATCTGCATTTTGTGATACATTAATTTTGCCCTGTATTATGTATGATTAACTACAGTATAAAATAATGTTAGTATTAGCGATCCGTCCCCGTTGTGAATCGTTCTCTGTAATAAGTCAATTAATTTTTAAGCGTTCCTCAAGCTTTCCAGGTACATGGAATGGAAGTTTGTTAAGCCATGGCGAATTTTACAGAACCCCCCTTCCCACACCCACCCTTCCTCCCCCCTAACTCTCTCTCTTTCTCTTCTTCTTTCTACTACCGTTGTAGCTTTTTGATAAAGGATACCGCGATATACACGGTGTAGACATATCTGCTGGAATGCTCAAAGTTCTTGAAAAGAAACAGATATACACCAAGCTTGTGAAAGCGAGATTTGATCCAACCACACCTCTTGAATATGCTGATGGTAAGTGTTGATGTATAGTAAATTAGCGAAAGATACAGAGCACTTACAAGTGTAGAACTTAAATGAATATGTCCTGAATCCGAAGTAGCCAGACCAAGATAGTGAAACAATTTCAGACCTAAAGCATATTTACATATAACTGTGCTCATCAAAAAGGACATAAGTAATAAAAGAAATTATTTTTTTCGATAACTGGTATATTAGAAATGAAGGAAAAGCGTATTTTCATGAAAATATATATTTTTTTAAAAGCACATGCAAATTGCACCATATTGTAAATGAACATGGTGAACTTATCTAAAATAGACCCATAGATCTAAAATAGTTCTTTTAGATCTATGGGTCTAAATGACGACGAAATATTAACAATAATGAAATAATTGCACATGTGGAATGGAAAGTTGATTTAAAAATACTACTTAAGTTGATTGTTTGAAGACAAATTTATTTTCTTTAAAAATATTTTACAAGTTGTTCAAAACAATTGTATAGATCATGTATAGAAAAGATTGCAGACACTCCTGTCAGTTTTTACAATCTCGAATCGTCATATAACATAGGTCTGAAAAAGAAATCGAAAAAGTATTTCATCGTCCAAGATTTGCACATTAGATAGTAAGCTAAGAGAGTTTCAACATAAATTATTATACAATATTACCACCATTTATATAGGTTTCGATTTATATCGAGTAATGAATGCTCTTTTTGCGGTTAAGATGAAGAAACTCATAGACATATATTTTATGGATGTGAAATGGATAAAGTATTATGGAAATTTCCGATTCTTAAAAGCTTACAGTGGAAGGATATGTATGTTGGATTAGAAGAGACAACAGAAAATAGACAATTATTAAATCATATATTTTACTTATCAAATTTTCAATATATCACAAAAGGGCGAATGATAAAATACCAACTGCCAAAGAGATACAAGTAAAGCTTTTTAAAAGTAAAGAAGAAGATAAGAAAATTGCAATGGAGCGAAAAACATTAACACAGCACTATAAAAAGTGGGAACAACTATTATTTAGGAAGGATGAGGAAGGGATGGCTTTACCCGGTTTGCACACCTGCGGGGTTGGCTGAACTGTCACTAAACTGTACTGTTTTCTTTACTTTGCATGTTACTTTTCTTTTTCTTTCTATCTTTATTTCTTTCTTTCTCTCTCTCTCACTTTGTTTCTATCCTTCCTTCTTTCTTTCCTCCCTTCCTTCTGCTTTTCTTTCTTGTTTTGTATTGTTTAACTTTTTCGTACTGTCTACTTGTTTTATGTCTTGTCTGTGTTGGGGGGTCGGGTGTGAGAGCGATTTCGTTCTGTTTGTGTGTGTATGTGGGCGTGTGTGGGGAGTGTGCACTCGAACCCTTATCCGTTTTTTTTATATTACAAATTTCATTCAGTTTACTATTGAGCAGTTATCCACTGTATATGTTAATACTATATGTCATTTTGTACGATATTTTGTATTGTGGATAATTATTTGTCTTTTGTGAAGAGTGTTTTGTTAATATTGATATTGTAATATTTTACAATGCACCATCACTTTGATTTGAACTGAATGATTAATAAATATTATTACAAAACAAAAAACTTACGCCTGTCATTAATGGTATCCATTCGTCAATGGAGGTGCCCCCCCCCCATAGGCGGCGGAAGCGGGGGGGACGGGGGGACAGTTCCCCCCAAAAAAAAAAATTGAGGTGGGTGGAGGGTCCCCCCTAAATTTTTAGCTGATAACTTTTTTTTTTGCTTGTCAATTTTGTTTCCTGCGGCCCCCCCCCCCTAAATTCTGGTGGACCCCTTAAAATGTCTCTTGTCACCCCTCCCCCTAAAATTTAGGTTGATGACTTTTTTTTCTTTGCTTGTCAATTTTTTTTTACTTGTGTCCATCACAAAATTTCAGGTAGACCCCCTTAATTTTTTTGTTGCTTCCGCCGCCAATGCCCTCCCCCCGGTCGGCTTTCAACACTATTGTACCACATATGCTGATTATAAAGTTGAACGATATGAATGTCAACCCCGAGCTGATGCTAACGATATGGATTTCATGATAGGTAGGTCGATCCCAAAAGGGTAAGAGTGCGGATGTGCACTCTGTAATTCTCAATACGCGTACCCCACAAGGTTGTGTATTGTCGCCAATGCTGTTTACTCTTTTCACAAATGATACAGATTACCAGGGTAACACTGGACACTGGAAAATGGCTGAATATCCAGATGACACATGCTTTATTGAACTAGTTACTAATAACAATGAAGTTGTGTACAGGAAAAGTAGCCGATTTCATTGCAAGTTACAAACAGATATCACAGTAAAACACAAATAAACAAAATAAATGATAGTGGATTTCGGAAATAATAACGATACACCCCACCTGTCATTGTTTAAAATGCAATTGAGATGATTCATCGTAGAAATATCTTGGTACTTAAACAGTAAAGAACTTTTATGCAATACTCTTTGTTATTTTCAGGGTATTTCGATGTGATAGTTAGTTGTGGTGTTTTTGTACCAGCCCATCTCACTCACACCTGTCTACCAGAGATATTCCGTCTTCTTAAACCTGGTAATTTCAATCTCCTTTATCCTAAAATCATTTTTTAATTAAATATTGCATTTCATTATTATAGAATCATTTTGAATTTTGTTATCGATGTATTATGACTGTCTCGTATATATTTTTAGAGTTGTGTAATAACTAGACTTGAATTTGATTTTTTCTTTAAAGAAGTAATGAATTGCACTATATAGATTGAATTTTCGCATAACTCAATCATCTACATAGGGGAAAAGAACTTTCTAGTTTAATATTGAGAAATTGCATGTTTCTTCCAGAACCTTCTGGTTCAACTTTGAGAAATTGCATATTCTTACTTTAATGTATTCATCTTTGCGTTCCATCTGGCATAGTTAAGATGGTACCATATTCACGCATGATTGAGCAAAAGCAATCCGACGAAATATACCAAAAAGTCACTTGTCGGGTGGTATCTGAATTTCGAATAGAAAATCAAATGTATAGTACAGATTAATATCATCTGTCCTTTAATAATAACTAAATCAAATAAAATGGTCTGTCTCTTTGACATGATTGTATTTCCATAATTCCAATAAACGTGTTTTCACAGATTCCCTGCCAGAACTATCGCATGGTTAACATTAGACTTTGTTTTAAGTGGCTGGTCGTCCACATAAACGAGTGTTTAGTAAGGTCCGATAGCTAGCATGTAAAAGCGTCAGATTCATTTTGCAAAATAATTGAATTTCAAGCATTATTTTAAAAAAACTAAACTTGTTATTTTGTTCCATTTTCTTTGATTCTGGTATCGAATGAAAGAGCAGATGATAACTTTGCAGACATGTGATTTTCGTTTTTATTCATATACCGCCACCTAAGTGACTTTTTTGTTTCCTTTCTTCAATCCTGTGTGAATGAGAAATGTTTTGAGTCGTACAGTAAAGAGATTCTTAGCTTGACAGTGATAGGTCATTTGTCGAATGGATTTATGATTAGGTTTAGATAATCATCAATAATTCCCAGTTTCGATTTATTTTTCAGGGACGCCTTGTACATGAAATCACATATCATTGTTTTACATCTTCAGAAGTGCACTTTTTTTCAGGTGGAATTTTTATCATCACTACCAGGAAGAACGTTTTTGATGAAGAGCTTGGGGATATCAAACTGAAGTCTACCTTTGCTGGTCTGATAGAAAAGGGTCAACTCCAGAAGATATCTCATGAGGAGATAGAGTATCTCACTGATGCTGAAAAAAAAGTTTCGGGCTTGATATTAACCTACAAAATGTTGTGAAAAGCATGGGTGTCGATCACGGGGGGATGGGGGGATATATCCCCCCCAATATTTCAAGTGGGGGGGATGGCCTGTATTATCATCCCCCCCAATAATTTAGGGTAGAAAAATTATAATAATGATGATGAAAAATGAAAAGTTTGATCATGATGATTATAGTATGCCATCAATCAGTTTGTTTCCCTTGCAATTTGTGTATATTGTTATTAAATAAAAACATTCTTTTTCAGGACTATTAAACAGATGGGTGGAGGTTCAAGATGAAAAAGAATGAAATGTTTATATATCTGATATTTTTCAACACATGACATAAAAGGACCCCAACGAAAATCAACTTTTGTTGATAGGGTGTTCCATCCCAACAGTGGTGAATAAATTAATTTAGATAAATCATTAATTCAAAAGGGTGGAAAAATAAACGGGAGTAAAAGGGTTGCAAGATAAATAAAGGAATGACGGTAAGCCCGATGGCGCACGAGAAGCCACACAGGTTGTAATCTGTGCTAGTTTTAATTGGTCCGAATCTGCATTTTATCATCATGCATTAAGAAGAATAAAGATATTGCCAGTCAGGTTAGATTTAAGAGAGAAGTTGTATACACATAGGCGTCGATCCTGGGTGGGGGGGCAGGGGGTGATCGCCCCACCAATGAAAATATTGGGGGGCAAACATATCGTTTTGCCCCCCCCCCCCCAATAATTCCGTATGTGTTCTAAAAAATAAAATAGGATTGTAATGCTACACTGAAATCAGCAAGCGAGATTGAGATACCAACTCGATTTTGATTTAAAATCGTGCTCAAAATGTCTGCTTTTCAGATTGGAATATAAAAATTTTCAGCTCGCGCTTCGCGCTCGCATCATGTACCAAAAACCCATACTTTTCATGATTATATAGGTGAATATAATGTCCCGTTTTCAATTCTAAACCTCAAAAGAACTTTGATTTTGCAATAATCTTTTGTTGGATATATATCTTCCATTAAAGTGTCCTTTTTCCAGATCAAAATATCAAAATTTTCAGCTCGCGCTCGCATCTATTGTTCTTCTAGATACCCATCTTAATCATTGGTACCAAAAATGCTTAGAATATCAAGCTTTCAGGTCAGAATATAAAGAAATTTCAGCTCGCTCTCTAGTGAGATACATGCATCGACCCTCCTCATGAGTTACTACAAACAAACCTAAACAGGTACATTTTTCCTATTTTCATGACATACTAAACAAATTTAGCTCGCGCTTCGCGCTCGCATTGTTGGTGAAGGTGAGGTATGTGTCTCTTTCTCATATATATATATATATTGTGATCGAGCGCCTTTGGAACGTTGATTCATAATTTTGGCCCCCCCCCCCCCATCTGAAAAATGGATCGACGCCCCTGTGTATACATCATGCTCAATAAACAGATCACTATGTACATGATCCAGTCAATTTTTGTCATTTTTTTCTTGGTATGAGTTTAGAATAGGCTTACTTGTAACACAAATTGAATTTTCAAAAAAATTATACAAGTATAGTACACTACAACAATGAAGGAATTTCCAAGAACACCATGCATATCAACCACTCCCAAATGTCCTAACTTGTGATTTTAGTGGGGGTAATGTTGAAATATCCCCATCCACAAGAACATTTGTGTCAATCATCCCCCCCAACCAAGAATACCGATCGACACCCATGGTGAAAAGGGTTCCTTTATAGGAGCGTCTGTCGATTAAATTGAACATCGCAAAGTGCAATGCACAAATGAGTCATGTACATTGATTATAATATTGGTAATATAGATGCACTTTAACCTTGCTGAAATGCCATATTGGCGCTTAAAGCAGTCAACAAATTGAATTGGTTTGCACGTGTATATGTAACGGCTATAACGCTTAAAACATTGGAATTATGATAAAATGCTGTTTTTATTTTTGTCATTCGAGATACAACTCATTAAAATAGAGTTGAGATTACATTGATGATTCGACAAATGTTTTAGTTGACAATATCACATTCACTGTATGATTATAGATTAGTGAAACAGCTGATATTCAGTTAAGACATTTCTTGTGTTTAGGATAGTATTTTTAGGAATTTGGGAGAAATCGTGATAAATGAGCGTCGTTAAAACGCTTGATTTATGAGGATTATTACTATTCAGGATGATTTTCAGCATAAGTGTCGTTAAATTGTTTAAATAGTGGGATATTCTTTATGGGTGAAGTGCTCGCAGACGTGCGATTAATGTACTCCATGCTCGACACGAATTTCAGAAGTTTATTCTGAAGATGTCAAATGAAATAAATCTCAGGACTTCAGCATTTCATCCATGGGTGTCGAATAGCTTTACACTTTAAAAGCTTTAAAGGATGAAATACAGTAATTATGATGAAATGTCCACGTTTTTATTTTATAAAAGACAATAATCTTTTTAGAATTCTCCCCTTCCTATAACCAAGCGCATTATGTGTGCCCCGTCTATTTTACTAACACCCTTGTTAATATTAGTTTTAGTAATCTTTATTCAGCTTTATGATTACAAAAGTATATCTAAAGAAGGTACTGAACATTTTCCACTGTAAGGTTAGTATATTAAAATGATATTGCTGCATTATTTGTATATCTCTAACTTTCAACGAGTATGAATAGATAAAATTTTGGGGTTCGAATCCCACCACTGCACCTATGTCCAAGAGTGATGCATTTAATCTGCGTAACTGTTTTATCGAGTCTGATAAACATAATGAGTGGGACAGAAGCATTTTTTCAAAACAAACTTATGCACATTGCTACGATACTGCAACAAATAACATCGAAACTTTAGTTTTTAGAAATTGATTTTCTCTTCTTTTATTACAGGAAATAGATCACTAAACAAATAATAATGATCTTACATCTCTTGAAGTGTCAGTTCTGATTATTATCCAAAATCGTTATAGTCCTGTATTGAATCCAGATAAATCCAAGTTGGTTGGCGAAGATTCCTTGAAGTAATGTCCACAATGCTGGAGATGATGAAATTGATGTTGAAGCACGATCAATAATCAAGAGTCACTGTAACGAGTTGAAATTAGTAAAGGATAGAAGAGGCATAACCTTGTTTTTATATATATATACAATATTTTTTGAGGGTTTCTTGTCAATTCGAGGGTGCTGACTCCGAATCTGAATGATGCCACTCGTGTAACCTTGAGCATTTTCCGCAAATTGGCAAAATCCAATATGGCCGCCAAAATATGTAAATTACCCATGGAAATCCTAAAATTGTCCACACATTGGCTATGAAATGCATGAAATTATGTGGCCGGAGTGAAATACTCTCTGAAAAAATAACTTTTGACAGAATATTTATTTTTCTGATATTCAAAATGGCCTCCAAAGGCCCTTGTATACTCTATTATGTACAATATGAATAGAGAAAACTAATTTTCACAAAAAATGAGCACTAAACTGCGAAAAATCGCGATGTATGAACTACGTAATGTATGCAAATCACCATTACTAATGAGATATATCATTTATAATGTCATATATGGGAACATTGCTGTATTTTTATATCTAAAATAGCCACCACTGGCCCAAACAGTATTGCGTACAATGGTGATGGGGGCCAAAAAATTCACAAGAGTGATCACTAAAATGCATATTATTAAGATTAAACAAGTGGAATACTGACTAAAAACATAATTGTTAACGAAATATATTATTAATATGCCATGTATGTGATGAATCTTTTATTTTGATATTCAAAATGGCTGCAAAAGGCCCTAAAAGTATTATGCACAATGAGAAAGAGGAGCAAAGAAATCACAAGAGAGAGCACTAAAATGCATATATAATCATAATGGATAAATTAATGGGATACTGTCTAAAAACATATTTTCTAACGAAATATATCATTCAGGTTTCAAGTTTGTGTTAAATACTGTATTTTGACTTAAATGGCCGCCATAGACATTAACAGTATTATGTATAATGCAAAGTGGGAAACCAATATTCACAGGAGTGAGCACCATATATGCACGTAATAGTGATCTATGAGTAAAATAATTGTCTGAAAGCAAAATTGCTATTAAGATATATCATTTATTCTGCCAGTTAGGTGATAAATACTGTTATTGGAAAGTCAAATGGCCGCTACAGGCCCTAATGGTATTATGCACAATGTGAATGGGAACAGATTATTTCAACAGAATTTGGCTTTGCTTTTCCAAATGCTGATGTATGAGTGAAATATTGTCTGAAAACATGACTTATACCAAAATATATCATATCTTATGTAATTTAGGTGATAAAAACTGTATTTCAACATTCAAAATGGCTGCCATATGCCCATTTTGTGAACATTGTTTATCTCCACTCAAATTATATATTGTACGATAATGGCCTATGATGGCCATTTTCAAATTAAAAATGCAACTTAATTACACATGATATAATATATCTCGGTAGAAACCATGGTTTTAGACAATATTTCACCCTTTCACAATTCACAATTACATGCAATATCTAGAGTCAAGGAAAGCCAAATTCTGTCAAAGTTATATGTCCCATGTTACAATGTACACAATGCTTTTAGGACCTATGGCAGCCATTTTGGATTTCAAAGTACAACATGCATTACCTCCACGACCAATATTTGATGTATTTAATTGGAAATCATGCTTAATACAATATTTTTACTCGTATATCACAGTTATATGCATTTTATGATTCTCACTCTTGTGAAAATTAGTTCGTCCATTCGCATTGTACAGTACATAATAAATATAGGGCCTATGGCTGGCGGTCATTTTGATGTCAAATCATTTATCAGCATTTAACAGCATTTATCACATAAATGGCATATTAATGGCAATGATGCTTTTAGTCAGCATTCCACTCGTTTATCTTAATAATATGCATTTTAGTGCTTACTCTTGTCATTTTTTTTTGGCCCCGGCCATTGCCATTGTACATACTCTTTGGGCCAGCTGCGGCTATTTTAGATATCAAAATACAGCAATATCCCCATGTATGACATAATAAATGATATATCTCGTTAGTAATGATGATTTGCATATATAACTTCATTCATGCATCGCGATTTTTTACGGTTTAGTGCTAATTTTTGTGAAAATTAGTTTTCCCTATCCATATTGTACATAATAGAGTATACAATGGCCTATGGCCGCCATTTTGAATATCAGAAAAATAAATATTTTGTCAAAAACTATTTTTTCAGAGAGTATTTCACTCCTGCCACACGATTTCATGCATTTCATATCCAATGTGCGGACAATTTTAGGATTTTCATGAGTAATTTACATATTTTGGCGGCCATATTGGATTTTGCCGATTTGCGGAAAATGCTCAAGGTTACAAGAGTGGCATCATCCAGATTCGGAATCAGCACCCTCGAATTGACAAGAAACCATCAAAAAATATTGTATATATAAAAAAACAAGGTTTGGTCAAGTTTCTATGGGGCCTATCCTGGACTATAACATTCTTCTGTTAAATATGTCATTTTTACCAAAATTTTAAACTTTTGATATTAGAACTGTTAATTATTCGTTTAACTGCTTTATTTTTCTCATCTATGACTAAGTAATGCACAAGTGTTTACGATTTGTGATTACATTGCGACTTTTGCAAACATTAACTTTAGACAATACACAAAATAGAAAGAATCCAGAAGATTTTGTCATATTATCCCAGGCAAAAGTTATTTAGGTTATGAAAATGCTTTATAACGATGTAAACTGGATCCATTAAACGATAAACGTTAACAATTATGCAACTATTATGCAGTATCTGTGAGCAAAAATCCACATTGTAAAAACTGGTTATCGGAATGGAACGTTGTTGGCATGAAATTACGAAATAAACGTCAGTAAATGCAATATAAATCCAGGACCAACCGTTTTAAACAATAAAATACCGGATTTTATCAGTCTCCTTAACTGGTGAACTGCATGTTTTCTCTATAATTTCATAATGTATACATACTGGATTTTTCTTAATTTACCATTAAGTTTATCATTATTACATTATTGTTTTATGATGAATATATTGTCAAATATTAATTGTTGTACCTCTGTAAATGCATACATTTCAGCTTTTTTAGCTGCAGTATGTGTGTGATTGTTTTACTGGAAATAAATAAACCATGAAATGAATTATGGTGGAGAAGTGCGTATAGGGTTCGGGGGAAGGGTCTCAGCAAACTATTTCGCTTGAAGGAGAGATGACAACAGGGGCCCTTTTCAAATAGAGTTACAACTCTTACAAAAAATAGCAATTTTAGGGTCAATAGCAGCTACCATGGTAACAGGGCTTGATAGGGCAATCAAAACTATTGTTACCTTTGTAATTACCATAACGACACAATTACCATCGTCGTAAGTACGAATGATACCGGCGCCCGGTCTTGGCTGCTTGAGGGACTGATAATTTAATGGAAACGTGTTTTTAGAGCAAATGATATCTAGAGGAAAAATAGTAGTCTGGGATTTACACGGTAAAATAGATAACAATGATAAAAATGATGATAATTACTATCATTATGATGATGATGATGATGATGATAATGATGATGATGATAATGATGATGATGATAATGATAATGATGATAGTGGTGGTGATGATGATGATGATGTTGGTGATGATGATGATGATGATGATGATGATGATGATGATGTTGGTGATGATGATGATGATGATGGTGATGGTGATGATGATGATGATGATAATAATGATGATGATGATAATGATAGTGATAGTGGTGGTGATGATTATGATGATGATGTTGATCATGATGATTACGACGACGACGATAATAATAACGTCATATTTTTTTCAGCCACTTCAGTTCCGAAAAAATGTTCTACCAGCGGGCCCTGCTTAACATGATAATGCATGGGCGTACGTGCGTGATTAAACTGACACATCGCTTGATGCATTCGCTATCATAGAATTGAATTTTTCCATTCAATTCATCGCTATTCAGCTATTATAATGCGCGTTCGCCTTCGAAAAAATGGAAATATAATTGCCCTTCAATCAGTAGCTTTGAGTTTACCGACAAGTTAAAAGATAATATATTTAAAAGACTCTCCTGCATCATTTCGAATTGGCAAGAGGAATAAATTTCAAAAGGAAGACATGAACGGGGCTCTTGGTTGTATGTGTGTCGATAAAATCACGTGATCAAGATTGCAAAATACATGGATTTAAAAGTTGACTAAAAACGGATCTTTTCAATAATAACGTTCTTCCAGGCTTCTGCCTTGTGTAAATTTCCCCCAAGCACGTATTATTGTGTATACAAAACATGCGGAAATCTTACTTTTGAAATCCTGCCAAACTTAGTAAAGTTTTCAAATCATGCATTGGCGTAAAATAGTGGTGGTATTAGTATTCCATTATTGATATCGGGGGGGGGGGGGCAAAGCGAATGGTGGAAGTGAATTGTTTTGAGCGGGGAGATAGTTTTATAATTTCCTATACGATGCAAAATTGAAGGAATGGGGTCTAAGTTCAAGGCCCCCCCCCCCCTCACAAACACTCAAACCTTTGCAATATCAGAGTGTTAGATCCCCCAAATTATCCTGAAAAATTACATACAAAAAATACAACCACGGAATGGTTGTACGGGTAGTCCCCCGCCCTCGCCCCCCCCCCCCCGGGAAAAAATCTTCATTTTCATACAACGATGGTACAGGGGAAAGGGTGCATCGGCATCGCCGTCATTAAGCCCCCACCCCCGCCCTCTCCCCTACTTTCTGAGGACATAATGGGCGATAGAGCATTCCAAATGGAAAAGGTAATTGTTCTTGAAACGGCGGGGGGTCCCCCTTTTTTGTAATCACAGTCACATTCAGAGAAATGCGTTATACTCTGTAATGATCTAATTTAGAACCGCTAATTATGCTCGATAGTAATCTACCTAATGACACATTACATTACTTGCCCCGGGGAATGAAGTTCCGTGTGTCATGTGAACACCAAAGCCATGAGATCTGGTATGTAAACATGGTATTTCCGAGCATGGATCAAAGAACATCGAATGAATATCATTTCGGTAAACATTGAATACCGGAGAACAATAAGTGATATAGAGAACTTCACTTTTCCGCAAACAGTGACCAAAAAATGTGTTTTTCGCTTGGAAATGTGATTTTTCGTCAACTCAGCATTTGAGAGGCGTCGGTTTCTGAAAGAACATGTTACCAAGATCGTTGGATACGGACATACTGGAGCTTTTCGACATACATTCATCAGATTAAAAATCGCGTGAAATATAGTTTGTTGATACAATTAAAAGCCCCTGGAACTTGATATAAGGAGGATACTGCCAGTCAAGTTTTATTCCAGTGAGATTTAAGGTTAGACAAAGTGTGGACAAGTCTCTGAGGCTTATAGGTATGTTGTTGTTGTTGAAAGTTTTACAACGTGCCGAGTGGTGTTGCAATCGATGTGGAGCGGTTCCGTGGTCAAGTGGTGTGTTTGTTACAGACAAGGTTCATGGATCGAGTATACATACCGTGGTATTGATAATATATTTTTTTATTATTTTATGGTACGTCAATTTACATGATCCTTTGACAAAAATAGCAGAATGGGGTGTCCTTTAAAAACATGTGAGTACAAAATAGAAGCTTCGTTATAGCTGACCACCCCCCCCCCAAAAAAAGGGGGGTGTTTCGTTGTTGTTTTTTCGAAGGAATAGCCCATACTATAGGGTCATTTTGGTGGAAGTGGGTAGCTAAAAGCGATTTTCCCCCAGAAAATTTTACTCAAGCTCTAAAGTAACATATATATGTACACTGTAAAAAATGAAGTGCTAATTTAGCACTTAAAGAGCTTGTATAGTGACTGCACTTCGAGTGCTGACTTTCTAGTTTAATTTGTACTAGAAAATCAGCACTGGTAGTGCAGTCACTATACAAGCACTGGAAGTGCTAAATTAGCACTTCATTTTTTACAGTGTATGTATTGTGTAAACAGTTACACTTTTTGTTTCTCTTGACTCTGGATATAATTGAATCATTTCGAATAAAATTTGATTACGTATGAGGCTGTATGAGCAGTGCGATTTTCTTTTATAGTAATTTGCATACCGGTCGCTCCATTTCTTTGTATTACCTAATGTTTTTATGACAATGGGAAAGGCTCACAATAACAGTACCATGGAAGTGCTATAGTGATACTGCATGTACACCACATTGGATGTTGTAGTTTCTGGCAGCATTCCTTCCGTTTTCCTTTCCAAAATATATGTTTTAAACCGAAAATAACCTTACATTTTTTTCTCTCTCTCTCTTTCCCTATGCGTATCTGTCTCTTTCTTTATAGATTTACGAAACTTTACACAAATATTCATATTCACAGCCTTAAAATTGTAAAACAAATTATCATTCATTAGTTTCCATTTCAAATCAGTTTTGAGCTGGATCACTCTATAAAAATGTATTTATTTATGCAATTATATATATTCAATTTAATTCTATTCAAATAACATCATTGTACCTTTATTACAAATGTTTTTGACTACTTTTTAAAAGCTTACTATAACGTCTTTCACATATACCTGTATGTTTTTAAAATTGATTTTTTTTTGTCCATGGTTGATCTTTATTTCTATTGTGCATTTGTGAAATTCCATCCATCTGGCTGTATATTTTTTAATGTGAACCATTGGTCTGAATGTTAATTCTTTATATGTATATTTTTTCTGTCGCTTTGTTCTCGTTCTCCTTGTCTCTACATTGGGGAATCTCTTTGCATTTACCCCTCCCCCCCCTCCCTCTTTCTCTCCCCCTTTCTCTCTACCATGTCTACCTATCTATGTCCTTTTCCCTCCCTATGTCCTCACTCCCCCTCCCCCTCCATAATCCCCGCTCTCAACTACTCTCTCTCTTACTTTCTCTCTCCCGCAATTTCATTATATTTCACAGTATTTGAAGGACATAATATAGTTTCCATGGCGACCGTCACCCCATCAGCGCTAAGCATATTTCTTCTCGCCGCCATCTTCTCCAGGGCATCGGGTTGCGAATGTGCCACGGAACCGGCTTTCTGCTCTTTAGGATTTGGTAATGAAAAGTGCCCAAAGTGTTTTTTGTTACAAATTAAGCACTGGCGGATCCGGGGGGGCAACGCCTTGAGAGACACAATTGAAATTTATAATGTAAAACTGCCGTTAAAACAGAAGTGTGCCCCACCCCCTTTGAAAGTAAAGACCTTTGTTTTTTTTGCTTGTCAAAATTTTCCACGGGGAAAAAGTGCCGCCCCCCCCCCCTTTGGAAAATCCTGGATCCGCCGCTGCATTAAGAATGGGTAAGGGTGACTGTAAGCCATGTCATAAGTGCGACGCAGGGAACATCGTATACCCATCTAAAATTCGTTAGAAAATGATTTGATTTTTTTTGGCCCCAGCCCCCGACCAGATGTCCAACCAATTTTGGGCAATATTTTACCCAATGCGGGAAGCATATTGTCCTGTAAGGTTAAAAAGTAAGCAGCAATCACTTTAGAATAGGCAAATTTTTCATCACACTGGATAAATAAAAATGCCCAAAAGAAATGCCCAATGTTGGTTGGACACATGATTACCCTCATGGAGAATTTTTACCCAAGTTTTTAGAGTGTATTTGATCCATTTTACATGTTAAGTATGAACAGACCATTTGAACGCTTTTTAGAGGCGTAAATTATTGGAGACCACTGGGATAGCGCCATAAACCCTAAACCAACAAGGAGCGTCCCGTTATGTTGATTTTTTTCAGATAGAACCTTCAGGCCTATGTATCAATTTTTCTTTAAATTATTTTGCATTAAAAGTACAAGTTGATTATAAACCTATGCATATTATTGGTTTTATATTTAAGATTTTCTTTTTGTACAATCCTTACAGGTATCAGAGGAACGGTTACGGATATCCGAGGCAATGTCACTGCCGGCGATTTCATCACATACACTGTTCGGATAGCCGAAGTATACCGCAACTCAACAGACGGAATCTCCGTCGACAATTCAGTCGACATCATTACTATCAGTTCAGCCGAAGCGTGTGGTATACCCGACTTAATAGAGAATGTGACGTACCTACTTTCTGGGGGTAAGCCACACATTGGCAGGGCGTCTTTTTTAAAGACTCGTGTTAAATTGTGTATTTTATTCCCTTGTTTTATTTTCTTATGCATTCATAGTAAATACATAACTTCTCTAACTGTGAAGCGTTGCGGCCCAGTGTATTAGTCTTCTGACTTTGAAACAGAGGGTCGTGAGTTCGAATCCCAGCCATTGCGTAATTTTCTTCAGCAAGAAATTTATCCACATTGTGCTGCACTCAACCCAGTTGACGTGAATAGGTACCCGGCAGGATTAATTCATGCGCGCTGAACCCTGAAAGGGAGCTCGAGCTAAACCCAGTGTAATAATAATAATAACAACAACAATAAACAGTGCACCTCGGAATACATTATTTCTAGAATAGATGGCGCTATATAAATGTTTATTATTAATATTACCATTATTATAAAAATTTCATATTTCAGAACATATATATAGCAAATAGCTAAAATCTCTTTCTCTTTCCCTCTCTCTTTCTCCCCCTCCTTACCTTGTCTCCCCCCCCCCCTCTCACACACACTCTCTCTTTCTCTCTCTCCCTCACTCTCATTCATTTTGATGACCCCTCTTCGTCTCCTATCCTCGTCTCGCTTCTCCCCTAATTTTTCCTTCTGTATCTCCCGTTCTCCTCCTCCTATCTCAACCTTATCCCTTCTAACACAGGTGTCGTGTTCGGTAGCTATCATCTGCACACATGCAATTCTGTGGTCGTCGAATACAGCGACTACGTCGACAACAAGGATCGCCATGAAGATGTCGACATTCCTTGCTCAGCCACATCGTCGTCGATGACCGCCAGTGCCTTTGTCGTCGTCTTTGTCGCTCTACTCGACCATGTTTTCTTCCCCTGAAGCACAAAGATTATCATACAACAGGAGATGAAAGATGTCGACTTCATAGGCTTTGTAGTTTTATTGTAGGCCTATAATACCTTATACGAAAGGCTGATATCGGTATGGAAGATGCATCCGAGGTGCATGGCCTAGTGGTCTTAGACGCTTGACTGGACATTTAAAAGTCGATCCCTGACCACGGTACCTAGGCCAGTGGGCAGGGCATCTAATCGACAACTCTCTGTTATCCTGCCTTTGAATAAATAGAAATGCTACATGCATTCCTGTATAACTCGGTGTGTTCACTAATATTGTTCAAAAATCCTACGTTTGATACGAAGGACACTTTGAACTGCTTTCTAATTGATGAGAGGGCGAGATGCTTTATCTTGCCAATTCGACTTGATAGACTTATCTCGTCGACTTTATAAACATAAGCTATCTTGCCTAGTCGACTAATTTAAATTTACCTATCGTCATGACAAATAACATGCAGTATCTGCCATGTAAACTTCTACACATATCCATGTTAGACCAAGAAAATTCCCTTGCCATGTCGACTTTTAAAAAGTTACATGGAAGAGAACAGTATCTTGTAATGTCGACTTCTACATTACATGTCGTCATGGCACAGATAGGTCTCTTGACATGTCGACTTCTACAAAGTTACAAACACGCCTCGCCATTTCGAAGGTGTTACATGTCGTCATGTCGACAAAATTATTCTTGCAAAGTCGACTGGGCAAGATATCTCCTCTTCTCAACTTTCATACGTTGTGTACCCGTTTTTAGTGTCATTCTGCACTGCAAGTCTTTTATGGGCATGTCTCGCAGGATTTTTTTTCAATGTGGAAGATTTTGTTCACATATATCCTCTTCACATGAGTTCGTTAAGTCTACTTATATTACATACTGTTTTTATCGTGATTTGATGATAGGAAAATAATATATGACTACTATATATTACATTGTAGACATTTAGAAAACATGGTAGATAAAAATAACATTTGGCAATGGCAATTAATCAGACAGAATACTGTCTATATAATAGTATGTCTATGTGCTTAACCTCGAGATAAACTCATGTGATCACGCCACGTTGATAGATAAATTTAAGGATTTTGTATCTCAAAATCTTCATTAGTTTTATTCCATGCGATCTAACATTTCAACTATTTATTTATATATTTTTAAAATAAAAATTATGGTAGGTATTTGCGGTATTTGTGGTTATTACACAAGCAACAACTTCAAATTATAATAATCTGCATCAAATGTTAAACAGCTTATAAGCTTTTTAACATTTGACGCATTCTTGCCACTCTAAAAAAAAAGAAAATGCAGCATACGGCCTCATTTATTTCCGGTATTGTGGCATTTGCATCATATTTGTTAATGTTCATTTTATTATTGGTTAAAGTAGAAATGAATTATTTGAAAAAAAATCATATTCAGCTTACATTCATTATGCATTTTTAGTGGTTTGTCGATTCGAACTCGCAACAAGCTTGATCATACTTATTTTACAACACATTTGTGTGCTCATTTTGCAATGCATTTATGTATAAGCCACTCATTCAGTATATTATATTAGCAATACTATTATTGTTAACATTTATTGATGAAAACGCACACGGCACCCTTAATACCTTGGTCACATTTGCTCTACGGTGGCCGTACGGTGAGTCGAAAACAGCCGTTTTATTAATTTCGCCGTACGGCCGCCGAAGAGCAAATGTGACCGAGATATAACATTCATGTGACGACACCCTATTGAAGATAGTAGAATAAAAAAAAAATTACCGAGACATATTCAATGGAATGTATGTTGTTGTCCTTTATTGAGTGTCCACCACTGATGCGCACTAAGATTAAAAAAACAATCCATACATACACCAGACGCAACTTTATGGTGCACTCGTGACCAAGGTGCAAAATACCGCTTTTGTTTTTGTTTGCACCCAGAAAATATCCGGTTAGCATTCTGAATAAAAGCACCTTCCACGGAGCATCTTTTTTATGTTGATGTGCGTTAAAAAGGTGCAAAATCGTACCTTGCTTTTAGAAGATACAACTCTGCAGCATTAACAGGATGCAAAATGTCGCTTACTACCTCCCAAAAGATGCTTTTGACTGCAAAGTTACACCCCAACAGGAACTTTATAAGTTTTGTTTATTTGAAAGGTGCAAAATTGCATCTTATGTCTTACTATGTGCATCTATTTAGATGCCTATTAAGAATGATTATAATTTAGTGAAAAGAGGAAGATGTTTGAAGAATTTTCTCGTGGAGCTATTGTGTAGGAGGCGTGCATGGCTAGGGGGATGAGGGGGATGGGAGCAGGGGTAAAGTGCCCACCGCGACAAAATGTTGATAACCATTTTTGTGTGTTTGTTTGTCAAAAAGAAATCGTGCTCCGCCTGACATGTTTGCTGGAAACGCTACTGGTATTGGTACTGTTACATATCCAACCGCTTCTTACAATAGCAAGTTATCACAATCGCGACGGGGACGGATTCTAAAACACAGAAAATCTATTGAAAATGCAGGTCAAATATGTCGTTTGTACAGAGTCTGCTGCTTTGAGTAATCAATTTTCGACAAAGACTTCTTTGTCATTTAGGGTTTTCGACAATAGATTGTCTATGTTGTAGAACACGTCCTCGTCGCAATTGCGTAAACTCTCTAATGTCACAAGGGAAAAACATACCACCGAACACAAAGCGAAGTCTAAAATGAAGAGAAAGTATGGAAACAATAGACCAGTTCGAAGTTCCTTAATGGTCAATTTTGGTCAAATGACCTGTCTTTCATTATTTTCATTCTTTCATTATGCTTCAAGTTTAAAGCAAGATATTACGTAAGCATGCCTGACATAGCAGCACGAAGAAATTGAATACACCAGGTGACTATAATAGCACACCAATGAACACTATCAAACTATTTGTTGCATTTTTATTGTGAATGCATATTATATACATGTTGTACAATGTACTTGGCAAACTGTGAAATACCAGTCGTTCGTGAACGCATTGGGGTTTTTTGTGGATGTAAATGAAAAACACAATTCCAAAGAATATATAAAATAATCAAGATATCAAAGTGGGTGCTTATCCCATTAAATTTTAAACCACCATGCCAATGAAGTACCAATGACCTTCCTCTGATCATGCAAAGAGTGGAGCTACGAACTGGCTTATTCTTTTTTTTTCAAGAGTCATGGTGTTCTGACTCTTGCCTTTTAATCAGAGGGTCGCGGGTTCGAATCTGACCATGACCTTTGGCAAGGCGTTAATCCACAACTCGCCCTTCTCCATCCGTGGATATCCTTTATGACTTGAAAGTAATTGAAACTTGTCCAGCATTGTATGCGTCTGGTTTAGTGGCTAGATGGAATACTCCCCAGGGAGTGGAGGATGTGCAATCGTTGTGTGCCGGACACTTTTGAATCCGATGACTGGGATGAAAACAAAGAAGTACGCGCTTAGATACAAACAAAGTCTTAAGTTAATCATATATAAAATCCACATTATTATCATTATTCATTCAGATTTCGAAATAGTGTTTTCAAGTCGACAAATCCCATTTGGGGTATTGATAATCACTTTTTCTTTTCTTTCTAATAAGCTTTCTCTTACAATAACATTGAAGACTTAACGTAAATTGAATATTGACGAAGAAACGTGGCAAGTTTGGCAAGTGGACACAGTCACTTTTTATTTACTCGATATAGAAAGGGTATAACCCTGGTCGGGTGATACATGATCATAATTATGCTTCCGGATTTCCTTTAAACAAAACAGATATGATATTATGTTCATGTATGTGAAAAAAATACCACACATTGGCTTGTGACATACATGTACAGCGCAAGACTCTACAATTGATTTAGTAGCCTTACTTTCAGTCTCAAGATACCGTATTTTTTTTTAATTCTTAGAACAAATTATCATCTGTATCGATTGATACATAGTTTCGAAATGAACTATGATTCTATTTAATCCAGACCTCTAACAACAGTGGTTTCGATATATAATTATCGAGATGGGGCGTGATCATATTCAATTACCACTTATATAGGCCTAAGTGTATAGAGTGCTAGAAGTATTTCACGCGTCGCTTTGACTTGAGACTTTTATCAAAAAGCCATCGCATGCAAATACAAAATACTATTCAACGCGAGGAATTGTGATTCTTAGGCAAACAATGACAGTGTTTTATCATGAACCATTATCAACAATAGGCAATGCAGCAGTATCATTTCAATAGACCTCAATCGGACCTGCTACTTTACTTGCAATAATATCTCAAAATAATGATGCTTTTCCAACAAAATCTAACGAGCAGGCATGGGATATATTGCTTTTTAGAAGGTAGTGGACATCGAAACTGAATGCGATCCATTATTCTGATGTATGGCTTCGCCACCACAATTTTAGCAGTGTGTATCGAGGTACGTATAAATGCTATGTGTGTATGATTTGATCCGGTTCGTTGTGATTAGTCATTGTTAGTGGCGTACATTTTCTGGCGCAGACATGGCAGGGTGAAGGCACCATAAAATGCACTATTTGGCGAATGTGTAGAATTGGGTCGAATATTGAATTGTATTCATGCTTTTGATATGCGAATGAACCGCGTATGCAATTTCATTTTAGGGAATCAATGAAGAATATATTATTTATGGTCTTGGTTATATTTCAACATTGTCAGTGCTTGGGCAATACCATCATTAGTAACATAAGTCACATTAGTGACATATTAGCCCATTAGTCACATTGAAGCACATTTTGGTGCATTTCGGGTACGTCTATTTATGAATAGCATTCCATTCTATGATATTATCATAGGATATTATGCTATTACTTATATACGCCATGTTTTTTACGACATATGAATTAAAAGGAGCTGAATAATAACCACATGATAACAACGGGGCTCTCTTTAGAACATTCGATTTCCATGACTACGGTCAGTGGCAGACCGTGACCCGGAGGAAACAAAACATTGGAAGGGCACTGTATTGTTTGTGAGCAATGCTGTGCCCCTCCAATGCTTTGTCTCCTCAGGGTCACGATCCGCCACTGACTACGGTGATCGTAACGTCGCAAAAATGAAATGAAAAAATATATGTATATGAAATATTCTCTGTTTTTACTAATGCACTCAAATAGATATCAATCAAGTTCAAGTCCAAGTTTATTCAAACCACTGATCAATGACATAGTAGGTCCTATATGAAAATATTTGACAAAAGAAATAAAACAACATGATTTATTATCACTTCTTATATGACCACAATTGTTACACAGTGTGAGGTCAGAGAATTTATTAACCTCACCATTTATTTTCGATAGAGTTATTAATATTGGTAAGGCATATACAGTAGTTCTAACACTACACGGTTAGTAATTTTTCCGGCACTTTTGCTTATTGGGATTATTTATACCTGTTCAGCTTCTTTGTATTCATTTTTTGTGTGTGTGTCAAAGACGAAAACGAATATTTCTGTCAGTCTGAAGCATAACTACATGTGCAGTCCCTTGCAATTTACTTTCATAATTATGATTCTATATTTTTCCTATATGTATATATTTTTTTCACCGTTGATTATGAAACCATTTACTGTACTTGTATCTAAATTTCACCCCCCCCCCTAATCAAATTAATCTGAATTTGAGAAAGAATAGATTAAGTTTTGATCGGATTGCTTATACTTTATCATCAAAATAGTCTCAAACTAGTGCTTATTTTTTAAGATAAAAGCTTTATT
Organism: Lytechinus variegatus; assembly: GCF_018143015.1. Lineage (NCBI taxonomy): Eukaryota > Metazoa > Echinodermata > Echinoidea > Temnopleuroida > Toxopneustidae > Lytechinus > Lytechinus variegatus. The sequence continues at coordinate 61,996,294 of NC_054743.1, forward strand.
AAGTGCCCTTCTTGTAACGTATAGACCGGCTTGTAATTCGACTAGGTCGTCTTTATAATGAACATGTATATCATAAATTCGTAGTCTGGTTCTTATTCACTTTTGTTTTCAATCCAGAATCAGTCAGAATTTCACCAGTCAAGTAAACATGGCAAAGTCTACCTTCCTTGCTTCTATGTTCCTCGTTTTGGGTATCATCTGTGGTGTCATCTTGCAGCCGATATCAGGATGCTCCTGCGGACCCGGATATAAGGACCCAGCTTTTTGCTCGTTCGATTTCGGTAATGATCATAAATTTTAACGAGGATCTCGAAACTTGTTGAGAAATTCATGTAATTGTATGGTATAACTTGGTGAATAAAATAGTGATGCTTCAGTACTTACCGACGGGTCAACATGTCATTATATTGACGAGATCATCAGATCATTTGACGACATTGATAGCTTTATAAATATCGATTTTATTATGTGTTTTTTTAAATCTTATTATTTTTTTTATTTATAAATCATCAAGAATGATAACATTTACAGCAGATTAGCATAATTTCGACTTTGTCATGTACGTAAGCTGACTATTACATGTTCTTTATTATGAAGTGTTGCAAGAAACTCGAGTTCTATTACAAATCACACGCAAACCCTAAAATCAAGAACATTCATCAAAAACAAATTTTGTATATTATGTAGTTGACTTTTGTTCATCTGCAATCCAACTTTTTTGCAACGCCATCTTGCGATTGATTTTGGGGACTTGTGCTTGATTTACATTTGAACCATATTTTCTTGCAACACCCTATACTGAGTGCCCATCTAATTAGGGGTCTGTTTCATGAAGAGTTACAACTCTTGTAACTTGTTATTATGGTAACTACCATGGTAACAGGGCTCATCAGCCAATCACAATCAAGGTTTCCATGGGAGTTACAATCATGGCAAATTCACAATATAGGCCTAGTTTTAAAGCTTTGTGATAACGGGGCCCGTTTCATAAAGCTGTTCGTAAGTTAAGAGCGACTTTAAGAACGACTGGTGATCCTTTTTTTACGCGGTAAACCATCGTCATTTTTTATGTCATTTACCACAAGAAAGGCTCACCAGTCATTTTTAAAGTCGCTCTTAACTTACGAACAGCTTTAAGAAACTCCCAAAGGATCCCAGATCGTAAATTTAACATATTTAATCTTAACTTGTCTTTAATCCCTATTTGTTTAAACAGGTATCAACGGAACAGTGGTTGATATTAATGGAAACGTCACTTTGCAAGAAGATCTGGTATACAGCGTCAACGTACAAGACGTATACCGAAACACGTCGGAGGGAATATTTGTCAACGAAATCCTGGAAATAAGAACATCGGCGACCTCCTGCGGCTTCCACAATTTTGAAATTGGCAAGGTCTACCTAATTGCAGGAGGTATGTCTGACAGAGCACCAAAAAATATTATTCATCATAAAGGAACTTTCGAAATGGAAACGTTCATGGATAGTTTCGATAGTGGCGAGTTTTCGCAATTGCGACGCGGGGCGGATTCTCGGACATAGTAAATGCAATGGAAATGCCCGTTAAATCACAATTAACAGCTGGGTAGTCTTTGTCGAAAATTGGTGGGAACTGGGACAATATAGTGTCCTGAGTTTCGGAGCTGACAAGAAATTACAAATATGCATAGGCGGCGGAAGCGGGGGACGGGGGGACGTTTCCCCTCTAAATTTGAGGAGGGGGGGCGGTTCCCCCCTAAATTTGTTGTTGATGACCTTTTTTTTTTTTTTTTTTTTTTTTTTGGCTTGTCAATTTATTTTCCTACGTCCCCCCTAAAAATTTTTGGTTGAGAACCTCTTTTTTTGGTTTTGCTTGTCCCCTCCTAAAATTTTTGGCTTCCGCCGCCAATGCAAGTTCAGATGTTGTTTGTCGAGGGTCAAGTACGAAATCATGAAATCGCTGTTTTGAATCACCAATTTTTGATGAAGACTTCTTGGTTGATCTTAATGATGGGCATTTGACAATCCATTTTCTATGTTCTTGGGTACTCCGTACTGAGCGAAAACTGACTAATAGGTCGGATACAGGCATTTCGCTTCAGGGTGGATGTAAAAGACATTTCCCCTTATTCTATAAAGATAAACACAGTTGTACCAATACCAAAAACAATTCTAACGTAACTGCATCAAATACATAAATGACCACAAGAGCCATGTTTTTCAAAAAGATTTTGTAAATAGATGCGGAGGTCTAATTTCCTAAGAAGTGAACAAGATTACCATGATATGACTGTTACAATTATCTTTGTTATCATTATTGTCATTTCTATTATTTTTACCAATACTATTATTCTCATCATTATCATCATATTCGTCAGTAAATCATCATCTATATCACTATTTCTCTCTTTTATCCTACATCAGGATTTTCAGGAGTCTACACCATAGAGTCGTGTTATGCCGTCGTCATCGGATACAATGATGACGGGGAGCCGTATAGAGATGTCGACATACCGTGCTCGACGACGTCGGTAACCATCGCCTCATCGGTCGTCGTCATATCATTCCTATTCACTTTGCTATTCGTATGAACTCGTGGAAGCATGTCTTTTAGTACTGTCATGATTTGCACCACGATTCATACGGCGTACTTACTCGTAGAGTTATCGTAGTGATCTTATCAGATCGTATCAGATCATATCAGGGCCACGTCTTACAAAGAGTTACGATTGATCCAATCAATCGTAACTCTATGGAAATCCATCGGTGTCGTATTTTTTTCTGTAGGAAATTTGCACAATGTCCTTTGTAAGCAAAGAGAAGCACAGTGAATTTTCAAGAAACCAATGAATATCCATCTTAGTTTGAAAATATTTTGAACAAGCATGAATAATACACGTTGACGTTGCTGGCCGTCCATAGTTGCGATCGATCGGATCAATCGTAAATCTTTTGTAAGATGGGCCCAGATCAGTTGTAAAAATCATTCTGATCGTGGAAAATTTTTGAATGGTTAAAAAAACTTCGCTAGCAGTTACGAAAGACAATGGTGGCTTTCGGAAAGGATCGCACAGCAGTGTGAACGTGGCACAGACAAGTACAGATCTAGAGAGCGGTTGAAAGTGTGCCTCAATGTTTAAGGGATTTTTAAATGAATCGCATTTTGCAAATTTTGAAATTTATTCTGTGTAAATCAGTAGGGGGGGTTCGCAGAGGGACGCAGAACGCTTTCAAGAATATAGAAGTTGCATTGAAAGATGCCGGTCAATGACAATGAACGACTGGATGGTCTTTGTCGAAAGTTGGTGAACTGGAACAGCAGTTTCGTCATAAGATTCGAAACCGATGAAAAAAATGCCAATATGTCGTTTGTCCAGAGTATCGGTTGCGTTTTGTCATGAACGTCATTTGACAATACATTTTCTGTGTTTTTATATCCTCCGTACGTCGCGGAGCAGCAACTCCCCATTTATCAGGCAGACCAATAACTATCTGCGGTGTTCGAATTCTTTTACCTGTTTACTGCGATCGATCTTCATTGCTTTCTTTTATTCATTGAAATTCTTGCATCGTTATTGTACCCATGCACAGGCAACCATGCATGCCTTGCGAGAGGACGAAGCGGGGTCAAATAATGAGGAAGTTGTTAGGAAACAATGAGATAGGCATGTTTGGTATTAAAGGAGTTGGATGCTTTGTAATACTCCTTGGCGAAGTGTGACACTTTCTTCGTAATTACGGAAGCGACAGAGATGAGGGCAGAACATATCTCTGCGAAAGGCTCTCCTTAAGAGTATAGGACGAACGTTCGTCGGGAGAGGTGTTTAGGCCAGGGATTTACAATGCTTTGTCGGGCAAGCTATGTTTGAAGTGGGATTTTTGTAACCAAGACAGGTCGTGATACATAACACTGGCGTGACATGAAAGTCAAGACGGACCGTGCAAGGACCAGCAAGCTTAGAAGATAAAGATGTGAGTGACTAATTGTTATCTTATTCATTGCAATCGGCAAGAGAAGGAGGATAGTGAAAAGCGAGAGAAAAATGTGAAATTATTTTTTTTTTGGTCTATTTTCTCAGCTATTTAACGGTCATTCATGCTTTTATTCGAAAAGAATTTCGAGCGACCCGCTTTATACATACATTTATTTTTAACACGTGCACACATTGTTATCTTTAATGCAAATTGAATAACAATTCCATTATCTGATGTGAGATAAATATTAAATATCTAACTTTTATACTTTCGCTTTTGTGACATCATTTTATCGAATTCTATTTATAACCTATTACGGTTCCCATGTAGCCCTCCCTCATGGCTGCTATTGTTTCAAGCAGTTATCTGCTTATTATAGCTGCCCCTGTATTTTTTTTGTATTTATGAATAAAATGCAGAAACTCCTGCAAAAAAAAAATAAAAAGAGCAACGTAGATGAAAACTTTGCTCAAGGACTCACTGTAGCCATCGTAGCTTCATGATTATGTGTGAAGTTCGACAAATGTTGAAAAATATACAATAAGTCCTAGCCTGTAGACTTGCGGTAGAGCGTGAAGTATAACTTCATAGCACGGTATGAACGCTGTGCTGATCGTACACTGGTCGTAGGATTTGGGGGTAGATATACGGTGTACACAAAAATACTACGGATATCGCAAGGCCATTGCACGATCTCCGTACGAAACTCGTACAACTTCTGTACGATAGCTAACAATAAATGTTATATGTTGCACAGACTACAGTGATGGTTTCACGGTTTCTTTTACGAGCTCTGCGCAACATTATGTTCCTAGCTGCTAAATTAATTGTATAAACACATAGACCACACCCATACGTCACCAAATTTAAGATGAAGTATCGTTGCAACGTCTGCAGGCTTGAGAATGGGTCAATCGTGTATTGCGATAACCGTTTTTTTTTTAACGGAAGCGTATTTTTACAAAAAAACAAACTTCGGCATCTTTTGTTCATTCTTCAACGCTTTCGATGGCTTGAAAATGAAAACCTTTTAAATTCGGATATTAGTATGATTTTCTGAAATTCCCCAATTCACATAAAAATCTCATCATCAAATCGACTATGCAATATTCCCCTGTATCTATGCGATAAGTCATCCCTTTCCTCCCATATTCTCTTTTTTTTCTTCTAATCTCTCTCCTTCACACTCAGCCCCCCCCCCCCCTCTCTCTCTCTCTTCGTCACTCACGTCCCTCTCCATTTCACAAGGCTTCACGTAAATTGTTCCTTTCCTGAGATGCATTTAAGTAAAGATTTTTCTTGTTTCAATATTTGTGAAAAAAGTGCAATGAGTAGATTTGTGACTTGAAGCAAGGGGTGCATTTATGACCACCTCCCCCATTCTGCCTCAAATATTTTTTAAACTCGTATTTGAACATATCTGAACATTGTGTGTCTGCAATAAATACAATTACTTATAATGTCATCATTTGACCCACCGTAAGTTTGTTATCATCGTGACTTTTCCCAAATTCAAAGGCAGTGCTTGAATCACTGTCATAATATGTCACATCCTGATCAAATAATTTATCGAACTGGAAAACAATTGTCTCCAGCCGAGCAACAGGTGCATCTAATTTAATTCTAGATTTTCTTTCAGCAATATTATATATGCCATTGTCTGTGGCTGGAAAACAACTGCACTACTTTTATGATGACGTAATCATCCGAATTAATCATGGATTACCCGTGAGTTATAATTGCTCAGGCAAATATAATGTAGGCTTTTTAAAGGACTTAGGAAATACTTTCATTGATCTTTATTAATGTTGATTATTTACTTACTCGTTAATGACTAGCTGTATGCAAATTTCAATAAAAGTTATGCGACGTTCCTTTTTACTATATGCTGCTTGAAAAGATACACAATTTTTAATACCACAAACTCAAAACTTGATTACATACGTATGTACGTAATCGTAGATCATCAATTCCCTTTTAAATTCTGCAACAGTACTAACTTGCAGTTTTTGTGTATTTATTTATTAAACTTATTTTATATCTGCATTCCTCTGTGAATATCTGTAATGTCATGTCATTGCAGAGATCCATTGTCAATCGATTTGATATAGAAAGTGGATGTCATCTGCAAATTTATCTGAATTGAAATAAATCAAATCAAGTAACTTTATACTTGATTAAAATTGATTGGTTGATTGACGTATTGATTTGTCGATTTAGTGCATGGTTGAAAGATTGGTTACCATCGATTGATTGGTTGGATTTATTTTTTTTTCAAAAACTTCTGTCGTCCTTTTTGTTTTTAGTTTTTTGTTCTCTCGATACATTTAAGATATCGCTTTCATATATAACTATCGTATTTCGGTTAAATTTTACTTCAACTAAATAGTATTCCAAAGTTTTATTTTCTCCTAGAAACACCTTAGAGGATATTGATGAAAGCAAGAGATAGAGATCAATGAGAGCTTGAAGAAAATTCATCAAAGAATAAAAGGGTATGAACTTTTTTTGTTTTGTGACGTCACATACAAGGGAGATTCCCGGATGTCGTGTAACATTAATATTTCTCTTGCAATGGTTCATGATGACTTGAAATTTTAAAAATCGGTTGCGAAATAACATGTTTAGTGATACACTGAATGAACATGTGAAATCCATTCTAACCTTTTAATAGGTGTGCTTGCCTGTGACGTCACAAAATTAAAATTCCGAAATTAATTTTGTAATGCTTTTGGTATAGGTTTTCGCATAACTTCATAGGTATGTTTCTTTCAAGATCTTTCTGTAAAGCAATCTAGATGTCAATGTGGGCTTCCTCTTTAAAACATTTGGGGTCTTTTTCTCTCAGGCAAGACTGTCTAAAAGTACTTGCCTGTTCGGGCAATCATCTCAACGTTTGAAGTAGAAGGTATTTAAACTCCTGATTGGGCATGACGTTGGTTATTTCCTCTGATTATTGGGTTCAACAAGCAAGGGATTATGTGTTGGTATACAATGGCGGATGCAGGGGAGTGGGGGCACAGCCGGCCCGTGCCCCCTCCCCCTTGAGAGTCACCATTAAAATGTGTAACGTAAAGAACCCGTCAAAACAAAAGTGTGCCCCCCCCCCTTTGAAAGTGAAGACCTTTTTTGCTTGTAATTTTTTTCGTGGACGAAATAGCCTAAATTTTTTATTAAACCCTTTTTTCTATTTCCTTTTTTGCTTTACATTTTTTTCGTGGATGAAATCCCCTTAATGTTTTGGTTAAACACTTTTTTATGCTTGTCGAAATTTTCCTCGGGAAAATGCCCCCCCCCCCCCTATCGAAAATCCTCGATCCGCCCCTGGGTGTATATATATACCTCGACTGAATAACTGAGGTGGATTAAAATGAAAGAGAAATAAAAAAGAAAGAGAGGAAGATTGTTTCCTTCACCATGTCTAGTCCTTTAAGCAAGAGGCTATTATGTTGGTAAACATTGACTAAATAAATGAAGTGGATGAAAAGGAAAAGGAGAATTAAAGCGAGAAAGAGAAGGTTATTTCCTGTAGACCTATTTTTGGAGTTCAAAGGGCATAATTCTGCTGGTAAGCATTGACTGAATAACTGAAGTGGATGAAAAGGAAGGAAATAAAGAGAAAGAACGAGGGAGAACAGAGGGCTGAATGATGACGGGGAGGGGGAGAGAGGAAGAGGGAAGAAAGAGAGAGATAAATATACTAGTAGTGAAATAAATGAGCAAAAGGAAAACGAGTGAGAGATGGGAAGGAAAGAATAAGATTGGGGGAAAATGGGGAGTCTGAAGACATGAGGAGAATGGAGAAAGCGAGAGGGCGAAGCGATATAGAGAAATGTCAAGAAAGGCCGATAGGCAAACTATAATGAAACTGCAGAGGTGTCGTTACTTGAAGAACATGTCATAGGATGTACTCCATGTCTATTGACAAGGTATCAATCCGAATCTGCCACACTCTACCCAGGAATAGTCAACTTGGTAGGAGTCATATTGCTGAATTATTACGACAGGCTTACGTTTTCTCGATTAAAGCAAGGGTAATCAATATTAATTATCCATTTGGTATGAGGGAGAATAGAAGACAGCGCTCTCTTTACAAAAGAAATATAATAATAATTTACAGAGCGCTTATTATAAATTCAATTTCTAAGCACCTTACATTGCAATTGTTTTACATTGTATTTACTTTTAAAATTTACTGAAAGTACTTTTTTCAATAGCGCCAGATTGGTCATCTTTGCATATATTAAGCTTGGAAATCATATTTAACAATTAAAATCAAATTTATTCATCAAGTTTATCAGTATCCTCAATAAATAATTCCTTTTTTTTCGAAAGAAGTCTCTCTCGTTGTGATGCATGCTTTTCAAGCATTTGAATTTTCTGCATACTTTAAAAAGTATCTTCTCTGGATTTCCTGATTTTATTTTTGTTCTTTATATCGATAAGTATACTTATAATATATTACACCTTGTTCAACGGTTTCGTCAAGTAAAATAATTAGAAGGAAATTTTCGGGAAGAAAAATAAATCATACAGGCTCATTGCAGGCTTATTGAGCTATGTGTCGTCACCTTAGTAAGCTTTCCATATCAAAAATCAATCCTGCAAATTTGAAGTGATTATGGACACGATTTTGTCTGCGCGCCAATTTGGCAGCTATCTTATCTCATCCCGACAATCATTGGAATGACATTAGAAAGATCGAAAAATGGGAGATGTACCCCCCCCCCGCTCCCCCCTCTCCATCTTCTCCCTCTCTCTCTCTTTCTATCTCCCAGATGTGAGTTTCAATATGTATTTAAAGAGTTAATTTTTGTCTCAGTAATAACTAATTACTAAGTAAATTAGTCTTATCCAATCTAGTTGTTATATTAGCATTGATATTAATTTAGATATACATTTTATGAAATTGTTTGCTACATAATATTTTTTCAGTTAACTTCAATTCATTATAATCATTAATTTCATCCAAACTGCTCAACCGCCCATCACAAACTCTAATTATAAGAGAAAATTCACCCCAAAATAGAAAAGATGCAACACAAAGCATGATTATCTTACAAATTATATACTTTATTCACTGATATGCTACTATACATCACTTCATGAAATACACCCAGTGGTAAAATAAAACACTCTCATAAACTATGAAAATCATTTACAAAAAAATAAGTAATTTCGATTAAAAATCATACTCAATAGACTAAGTTGCATCGTTCGCACATCAAGTATTTAAAATATAAATGAGAGCGAAAGAGTAATTATACAAACACACTCACATAAATCGCTCTGCAATTTGAGAACTTTTATATAAATACATTTTGAAAGTCCTTTAATAGAAGACTGACGAGATATAATTTTATACGAAAAGCACGCATGATAAGAGTAATGTAAAACAAATACGCTTATATTTATGAGGTAAAACATATTTGTAATCAATGCCCATATATATTGCAAACTACATAAAGTATTCAGTAAATTGTCATAATCATACAGAAACAAATGATCCCCCGCCGCCCCACCCCCTAATTGATCAATGGTTGGTCTCGGAAATGGATTTACTAGGGCGGGCACATTCTCTGGGAAAAAGTTCTGACTAGCTACAGAAAAATGACCATTACCTCTTATGATATGCATTTTTTTCCGCCCCCCAAAAATTAACCGCAAAAAAATGTTTTTGGAGGTTTGGGCTGGTGCCCCCACCCCTCCCCTATCCACCACTGTTTATAATTTCATTGAAATAATTAATTCATGACCATAACTGCTCGCAATTATTCATTCAGAAAGCAACTTGTGTAGCAACCAACTATAATGCATTCCAACAAAAAAACTTCGATACATTGATAAATAAGTAAAACCATAATCAGTTGTGTTATATTCATGATTACCTATAGATACAGGGGCAGACATGGGTTATCCATGCCACCCTGCCCCCCCCCCCCCTACCCGAGTGCTAGTCAATATCTGACTGCATTGACAACATGCATACCAATCAACTATTCACAGCGATTACCGGTAATTGATTATATTGCACAATGAAAGTATAGTCTCCTTGTACATCTAAACCTAATGGCCCGCATTCTGATAGCAGGTGTAACTTAATCTCAGGTTTAAAGTTGTGGTTTAAGTATGGATAGCCAGTTGTTACATAAATCACTAACAGTAGAGATATCATACTTCAGCTCATTTGGCTCTCAAATCGTAATCATTGTCTAGGAAGTGTCTTCACCATCGACGAATCAGGAAAGAGCACCGTAAACATAAGAAACATACAACTTAATAAAAATGTTGATACTTTTGGCTTGCCATACTTAAACCACAACTTTAATCCTGAGTTTAAGTTAAACCTGCTATCAGAATACGGACCAATGTGTCACCCGAAAACCCTTCTTCCAATAATAAACAGTAAAAAAAATAAGTCCACTTATGGATGCTTTATACGAGTCTTTGCACGCAGACGACCAAGAGGGGGAGAGAGAAGTCTGCTGTGAAAACCCTTCACTCGAGTTAAGGGTCTGAATTGCAGCCTACTCATGCCTTGTGTACTGAGGGAAACAGCAAGTTTTGTATGTGCTAGTCTTTGCGTGGAGACACACTTGTTGATCAAAGTTTCAATCAGGGTCTGTGCCTGCAGACTAGGGGAAGAGCTGGCCGGTGGGGCATGCGCAGCCAGGCAGGCAGGGGGCATGGGTGGTGATTTGATTCAACTTTTCATTCGAATGTCAATCCGTTCAAATGCCAAGGAAGTCGACTTCCTCCTGCTCGTAACCAACTCAGCCCTCTTGTTTCCGATTTCTGGAAGCTCCCCCTTTCCTGTGTCTATACCCCCAGCCTGTCTTCATCATTCCCCCATGCACCGATCCAGGGACAGCACTCACCTCTACAGGGTGTCTCAAAAGAAATGGATTTCATGTTGCTATATTTTTGGAGCGTTGTGGCCCAGTGGATTAGTCTTCTGACTTTGAAACAGAGGGTCGTGGGTTCGAATCCCAGCCATGGCGTAATTTCCTTCAGCAAGAAATTTATCCACGTTGTGCTACACTCAACCTAAATGAGGTGAATGGGTACCCGGCAGGATTAATACCTTGAATGCATGAGCGCTGAAAGGCAGCTCGGGCTAAGACATTGCACTATATACAGTCTGGTTTTCTATCCCATTTTCTTTCGAGGCCTCCATCACTTTCAAGCTCCAAGCTTAAGATGGAGGTCTCCCACATTTCTATATATATACAGTATGTTCAGTAATTAAAGAAAAATGAATATATATAATTTTCACAGTACAGTTGATATTTTATAATGATTTATGTACATTATTCATTATGTTTAAAAAAAATTGCCTATTATGTAATATTGAATAAAGAATATCATACTTGTATATACTTTGTTTTGAAATGTGGAAATAAATCAATTCAAATCAAGGCCGCGGGGTAATAATAATAATAACATCGCGCATCGGAATAGAATATGAAACATGTGGCGATTAATCTTTGCGACCTATACAGGATCGAGTTAGAGTTTTTCATCATAATTTTCAGTCATTTTTCAGTGACAGGTTTTCTCTGACCTAATCAGATTCAAGGATTTAGGTAGCTTATTACAATAGTCAGTGGAAATTTATTAAAATGAAATGCTCCCCCGATCGTCTTATAAAAAGAAGTATTTACGGTCTTCGATTTTAAGTGAAGCAGGGCAATATTCACTTTTTACATGGTGTCTCAAAAGAAATGGATATTGTACTGTGTATCATGACAAGTCAATGAACAGCGCAGCATCTGAACACTTTCAGCAAAAATTATTATTCAATTAATCATTTTTACGTTTACGGATGGGGCTCGTAATATGATTTAGAATCTTACAGAAATCTTTCCTAAAGATATGATTAGACCTACTCCTTTCTTTTATTTCTTTTATCAATATCAATAGACTTCCCTGGAGAACTTTAAAGTGAATATTTACCCATTTTATTTCCCAGCGATTACGATACAACACTAAACTGTATGTGATATCTTGTCCGAAAAGAAGGACACATGTACAGTATGTCTAATTACAACGGGTCATTGCTTCTGTCACATGTAATTCACAATCAAAATTAATTCATTCTAAAGGTAACACTTTGGTGTGTTTACTGTGCTAGCTTAGAAATTTGCTTATTTTAATTTAACGATTTAACGATTAACGATCATGGCTCAAAATTCATCTCAATTATTCCTTTCACGGGTTTTTAATATGATACGGGCAATTAAGGAATATATTATATTCTTACAATCCATTCGTTTAATATTCCTAGGTTTTGGTAACTAACATGCACAAAGTATATTACAAAATAAATATCATAATTTTTATACCACTGTATACACTCAATGATTGTCGGAATGACAATGCCCCATGAAAGACAAAATGAATCAAAACATTAAATAATTCGACCTAATTTTACATTCTGAAACATTCTTTGATTATCATAAGAAAATACAAAAGTGTTTGACCCTGTTATGCCAAGTTACAATTATTAAACATGGTTTTATAAAAATGTATTTTTAATTATTAATGCTGATTATCTTGATACCGTATTTTATGCAGCATGTACAAATAAAAATTTAATGTTATCGTTGTTATGAGATTATTATAACTGAAAATTAAAAAATATATTATTCTTCGGCCATTTCTTCATCCGCAAATTTATTGCCCACCAAGACCTCATTAAAATGATATAATTAATGTAAGGTCATAGGAAAGTCCTTATTCAAAAATGAAAATTCAAAAGAATTTTAAAAAAAAATCCAATATAAAGAAAGCCTTTTTCCAATTCAGCTTGACAATTATGATAGATCAATCATAATCAGAACAAACTGTAAATAAACAGACACAAACACCGTTTGAAACCCCTTTCCTATATCCGAGACAGATAGGACACCTGTTAAGGTAGCTTGTCCTTTTGATATAACAAAGTAATTTTCAAAGGGATATAAGTCCTCATTTGAGAAGAAGAAGAATCAGTCATTTATGCACACTTTTTTTGTCGGAAATGTGGCTCTTCACACACCATTGTTAATGATGTTAATACCTGAAGTGAAAGGATCATTTCTGATTGGGTTAAAATCATTAAAAATTTGAGGGCCATCTTTAAATATTCATGAGGTTTATATTTCTATCTTATCCTAGACATTTAAAAATTTATGAATTAAGATTTTCATTATTTCCATTATGATTTTGATCGGGTGAAACTGGGTGCAATCGTTATCTGAACAATCCAAATGATGTTAATCACATGAAAGGAAAGTTTGTGTCACTTTGCATGTTTAGCCTTCAAAATATAAATGTATCGACACATTTCTCTTTTATGATAAATAGCAGCAAGTAATGGGCAATTTTACCATTCTACTTGATAGAAGACATAATAGGAATATGTCTCATGCTGATATTCATGTCTTAATAATTTAAATAGAGGGATTATGACAAATTACTCGAAATGGTGGGAAACTAAGACGAGAGAACAACCTCTATGTTTGAGTCACACCAATGAAATCAAAAATGAAAGCTGAAAATATTGTCTTCAAAAATTGTTTACATTTTCAACCAATTAATTTCTTCTGTGATATATATCTTTTAAAAAGTATAATGTAAAATTATCAAGCATTAATACCCCCAAGAAAAAAAAACGTGTCCATAGTCTTTCTCAATATAGATAAGGTGCACTATTTAAAATGAAAATAACACATTATACCTCGGTCACATTTGCGCTACGGCGGCCGTGAGGCGAGTCAAAAAACCGCCGTTTTATTAATATCAAATCAACCACATATGTAGCTGGTACAAAAATGTTAAAACGACTGTTTCGACTCACCGTATGGCAGCCGTAGAACAATTGTGACCGAGGTATTACCCCCTGAAATTAAAAAAAAAGAATTTTAGCACCTTTTGAGGGGAAATGTCTCTTCGTGGATTAATGATGGGTCAGGTGTTAGATATGACCATGGTCAAAACATAAGGTCTGTCGTCGCACTTTCAAATTCATCAGAAAAAAATGACAAGTGTACTACGAAAATGAATTGCATCCACGTGCATACACCTGTGTTATTAGGGTCAACAGTTGTAGGTCATTAGTCATATATTATTGTGTGCCTCATAGCGTGAACAATTAAGTAACACATGACGAAAAATTAAATTTTAAATGTAAAAGTTGTTTTCCTGGTTGTCTGCGCTTTGGACCATTTTGGGAAAACGTAGTATAATTAATGATATTAATGTTTATTATGGTAAAAGTTAAAATGTAAAAGATTGAGCAAAATAATGGAAGGAATCGTTGACACTGGTGATAGTTTTATACTATTATTTAGTTCAACAATAGATTGAGGATAAGCATTAATTGAGATCAAATATCTTCAAATGCTGCATGGCCTTAAAAGGGTTGAAGAAACATTCTCAAGTAAATTTCCTTCGTAACTAAATTTTTGAATCATAGGTTGTTTGCATGTCCAAACATCTATCGGCAGTTACTTTGAAGAATATTCGATATGTTATCTAATCTCATAAAACTATCAAAACCACAGTGGTGATTTTCCTCCTTGAATCTATCATAAATTCAAGCTAATTCATAACCCTTTTTTTATATTATCCTGCAATATTTTCTGAAAAACTATCATAATTTATGTCGGGCTTTGACGAATAGTGAAAATGAAAATACAAGAGATTATTTCTAGATTCATGAAGAGCACCCACTCACGAACTTCAGTGTAGAAAAAAAACTTATAATAACCTCACTATTGAACCTGTACAATATTATTTACACCGATATATACAAAGTTTACACGTTTGACACACCAGAAATAGAAGTAACAATTCAAAAATGTCTTGTCACTATGACAAAATCTATATCGCGCTTAATACGTTTTGAACAGATGATTGAACGCTCTGCCCGCAAATTGTACTTTCTGGGAGCATTCCAGCGCTTCTAAGATCAGTTGGTACTCGCACTTTATTGGATTTGATTCATTTACCCGTTCAAAACATGACAAAGTGTAGATTGACTTCTTGTCAAATGACGCTAGTGCCGCGATGGGTTTCGAACACACGACCATCTAATTGCAAGGCAAGAGTAAGAACCTCTATACTCCACGACACGTCCACTATTACCCTTTTTTATGGATGAAACCTAATGAATTAAGCACCTTGTTCCAGATTTATAAAACTAATGTCAGGCATCTCGATGATATTGCAAACTGGTTGAACAGGTATAGAACTTCATTTTTTTCTGCCGCAGCTGACTAGAATTCAATACTGCAGCACAGTGTGTAAAATCCAACTCCAATAATCTGCAAAAACATCACGTATTTGTTTCACGTTTCAGGCTACCAAGAGGCCCTGACAGAGAGGAATTGTTTTCGATGTTCAACTGAATACCTCTTTACGATCACGTGGATGGCGTCGAGGTCGCTTCTTTGCCGTGCTTTTTATATAGAAATACCGCTAAGGCACTGAGCGCGACGACGACGAGGAGGAAGACGACGAACAACCCCGCGATCAACCCCCAGTTCGGAGTCCCGCGTAATCGGTCGGTTTTGTTCGGCGGTGGCAGTTCTTGATCTGTAAAAATGTTTGTCTCATCAATCGGAATGCCAATACTATCACCACTACCCACCTCCATGACATCAGTTGCACTTGTAGATGAGGTTACAGAAACATTTACAAGGTTATTCGTTGAGTTTTCAACGGGACTGGTTGCATTTAGGATAATATTTGCATTTGTTTCTTCCTGAGTTTCAGTAGGAGTCAGGTCGTTACCGGACATTTCTGGAGGCTGTGTCTTGGTTACCTCTGTCGTAGATGCTTCTGCTTCGGCAGGAGCGCTGGTTTCAGTTGGAACTGAAATGTCTACCAAGCCCGTGGTCTCGCTTTCAGGAGCCAGTACCTCGTTGTCAGACGATAGCGATGATACCGAACTTAAACTGGAAAAGATATCTGATGAAACCGACGACGACGACGAAGACTCGTAAATCACAATATTTCCATCATTGACCACAAGAGGCACTTGGGGAATTGTAGGTCGTTCCGTTATTGCTTTTGTTGTCGGTTTCATTGTCGTTGCTTTTGTTGTAGGTATTGTGGTGGTTGGAGGTGATGCTGTGGTTGAAAGCGTTGTCGTTGCGAGAGTAGTAGGCGCTGTAGTTGCCTTTGCTGATGTGGTAGTTGCCGCGTGGTCACCGCGTGGTGAAGGTGCTTCGGTTGCAGTTTCCTGGACATCGGACGTGCTGATCCTGTTGGACTGCACCCAAAGGAGACCCACTGCCGATCCGGAATAACTGTAATCCTTCTGGGTGACCTCACATTTAACCAGAGCATAGTCGTCTTCCATGGTGACGGCCTCGATCAGAAGTCTCTGACCTCCACGGAGGTAGGTGAATCGCGGTTCTCGCCCGTCGATGAGTTCGTTGTTGATGTACCACTGGTACGCAAGATTAGGCATTCTCTCTGTGATACAGGCAAATGTGAAAGCTTGGCCAACCTCCACGCTGGCGACTACAGGTCGAAGTAAGACACCCAGGCTGCTACGAAGTGGGGTCAGGGAACATGTGATCGGTTGCTCCAAGGCAGAGTTGGTAGCCACGCACGTGAAACGGACGTCAGAATCTTCTTCTGTCAACGTCGTGGAATAATGGACAACCGGGTCACCTTTGTGTTGGCGCCCTCTCTTCGTGATCAACCGCGTCGTTCCTCGAACCCAGGACAAAGTCGCCGGTGGATCGCCCCCACGGGACTCACAAGACAATGTGATGTTATCACCGACATTGGCTCTCTGGATGGGATCAATGGCGCACTTTGGGTAGCCACGATCCGGTGGTCGAACTACCCTAACCTTGGCAACTTGACTGTAGTAATTAAAGTTCAGAAAGAACACACAAGCATACCTGCCTTCGTCGGCCTTCGATACGTTGGTGATCTGTAGATGGTACTCGCCTCTTTCAACATTGCCTGTCACTTCAAATCTGCTCAATTGCTCTTCCCCAATCTGGCCGTAGGGGTTCATCCTTCGGTTTAAGCTAATGTAGGAAGCGGTATCAAGGTTCTGCCAGTAGAGAGGAATATCGGCTTGGTTGTTGACAGCGCAGTGAAGTACGATGGTCTCCCCACCGATGGCTGTTATACTTTCTGGTTGTTCCCGAAACGATATTGCTCCTACACTGGTAACGGCAACCACGAGCCACATCCAGGATAAAATCATGTTTGAATGGATCGTTATTCCTTTTAATATTGCCATTTTTGCACTTCTATATCCGCAGATGCTCTTATCCAGGTTATCACCACTTCACATAAAACTTGTAGCAGAAGGTTCTGGGGAAAAGGAAACTTATTTTCCCACGATGCCACTTTCGGTTTAAATAGTTCCAAGATTCTTTAAGAAGTTATCAGCACCTCTCACAAAATATAAAAATCATTCGTAGATCATTGTGCGTACAGTCCTTCTTTTGCCTCCGAGAGGCCCACGGAAGTTTGAGAAAACGCTTGATTTATATCGAAAATATGTTGATGCTTTCCGTTGAGAAATAACAACTGCTGATCGAATATTCTTTGTAGAACTCAATGAAAGTGTGGAAAGATTTGATTAAACCAATATCTTGCAGTCGAACTGTGATAATCAAAAAATATTTGTACTATCCAAGTTCTCAAGAAAATAAGTCTTATCCTGAAAATGTTTCAATTAGCCGCGCAAAGTTCTTCTAGAGAATCCAATGAGATATCAACTCTGATTAACTCCAACAGTGATCTCCTATAGTCAAACTGTAATGAACCAATAAATTTCAGCGCTCTCAAAATCCTGACGAAATAAAAACTTCGAGGCAATTGTCATCAAGGCAAAGACATGTTCATTCGATAGTGGATGTCTTGTGGACTGTTTGATGGCTGTCACTTGCTATGACTAAACTTCCCGAGAATGATGTATTTAGATGATGGCTCAAACTGATTTCCATTGCGGCCACGACGAGCAACGCAGACGATCAAAACTGAATTAAGATGAAAATGCGCGCGCTCGCCTTTAGTCCGCTAGAAATTATCACTTTGGACGAGACGCGGGTAACTATTTGAAACGGTGTCTTATCTTCAGCACTCGGTGATTAAGTGTTGACGACAGCAGTGAGCTGGCCTAATCATGCAATCATTAAAATATTCAACCGTCAAGTCTGACTGCCTGTCATCACATCCCACATGACTTGTTGCTCATCCAGCGTCTTGGGTGCTTGGTAAAATGGCTTATAATTATTTTGTAAACAGAGGAAGACGAGAGACATTTCATCGAACTCTCCTCATTACTTAGATTTCTATCTAGTTGGATGATCATTTACATATTTGCCTAACAAATTATTATACATGTGTACATGATAACCCTTACCTGAAGGTTCAACCTCTCAAAAAAACATTCCACTGCACGTATTTGATTTTTATTTGTGTTTTTAAACTGTGCTTCCTCGACTCTTTTCAATCGAGTGAATTTGATTTGATTGGTGATTTTAATTCTTACATGCTATCATTAACCGCTATCAGTAGTTCATTTTCAATTACTTTCTTTCAAACAAAGATGAAAAAATAAAGATATAATCCAGGCAAAGAACATTTGACTGTTGACACGATTGTCATGAAAAACTTTTTCAGACAAGTATACACTATCCCATTTCCGAACGAAGATGGCGCTGTGAATTTCCTTTCAAAGCCGACATTGATATAGAGGAATGTACACGTTGAGGAAGCAACAACTTTGAATGGTGGAAATTGTTCAATAGTAAAAATGCTTGGAAGTTGAAGTCTTAAGAGCTCCTGCATAACATTCCAAAGAAATAAAAAAAAATCAGATTCCTCAGATTTAATATTGAAAAGGGTTATGCCATTAATTTAGTGAGTATCATGGGTAAACTTCCCGAACCTATTAGTGCTGTAGTACAGTTGCAAACAATTTTGCTTTGCAATCTGAAAGTTCATATAAAACTGGAACTGTTTATCAATATCGTAGTCAATATCACAATTGTTTTCATTTTGCTAGATATGAGGGTTTTTTCACCCCTTTATCAACAACTGACATACAATTTACATAACAATCGAACATCGAGTACAGAGTGAGGATGATGGTATTAAATTGACATGATTGCAATGTTTGTAAAGAATGTGAACCAGTATAGACTTTCCTTTCCCTTCTTTTCCTTTTCTCTCTCTGTCTTTCCCTCTTTTCCCTTCCTTTTAATTATCTCTCGCTTTCACTTACTTTCACTTCCCTTTCCAATCCCGCCCGGGTTTTTTTTCGTGCTACCCCCTAAAGTGACCACTCTACATCTCTGGAGAAAGTTCAATAACCCTTTTCCACTCCCCCCCCCCTTCCCTAAAAAAAGTTTCAGTTCATAACGCTACTTTCCAGACATCATCCGGTGGAAGCCTTTGTCTTCCGGTCATTTCCTGGGAGGTAAATTAAAAATTAGTTATCTTTACCCATATGTAGGTCATTATGTAATAGGTCGTTAAACATATTGATATCTTCATAATAAATTATTTGGAAATTGGTCAGTACTGGTCGAAGTCTTATTTAGATAAATGCGTCTACGTCATGATATAAGGCCCAAAGCGAATACTTTCAAGCGAGGAGACGTTTAATTTCTATTATTATTATTATTATTATTACTATTATTATTATTTTTAATAATAACAACAATAATATGCAACATTTATATAGAGCTTGATACAAATGTTTCTTAGCGCTGCATACTACTACCCCGGCTTTAGCACGGCTAGCATGATCGGGCGCATCGAGCATTCAAGGAATCTCTTCCTCCCGGGTACCCATTTACTATACCTGGGTCGAGAGTGGCAAATGTAGATAAACGCCTTGCCAAAGGACGCTAGTGCTGCGGTGGGATTTGAACCTCGGACCTTGTGGTTCACAGTCCAGAGACTTATCAAATGAGCCACAACACCTCTAATCTGTATATCCATTTATTAAAAAAGACACCTATAAATATGGTTCGAAGGCCCAAGGACATCAACTTAATATGTTTAAAAAATAATTTCATCACAGTCGTACATTAAAGGAAATTCATTCATAAAACAACAAAACAAATTAGTGAGTAGCATTTAATCAATAGTGAGGTCTACAGACTGACCTCGCATTAGAGTGAGTAAAGTGGGCAGATACAAAGGGACAAAAGCAAGAAAATACGTCCAAAATCTAATTGTGAATTAATAAAAACTACCACAATTAACAAAGCCAATCAATAATGAAATTCGAAGATTGTTAAAGTGGTGGAATACATTAAACATAGAAAACCTAATATTTAACATCATCATAAAGTATGCGTATAGGGTATTAAAACATTATTTACAAGAATAACAGGGCTAAATAACTTCAGCATAAATATAACATACACATAAAATTGGAAGCGCTGGAAGGTAAAAAGTACGTAAAGCAAAAGAGCAGACGATATGTTCCAGACCCTCTCTCCCATTAGCGTACCTACGGGAGGGCAGAGGGCTGCACGGGCCTATTAACATTGGGAAAGCAAGAGATATTCATTCGAGCCAACCCATTGCTATTTTTTTTATTTTGATATGGCTGATTGACTAAGTGTATGCATATGATTGTCCATCTCACACTGATTCTATTTTTGGTAATTACTGAACTTCCTTTTCCCAAATTGGGAAGAAATATCACCAATTTTGGACTATTTGACTGGCGGAAGGTTTAGGGCTATTTTGCTGTGTGAGGTGATGAATCTGCTCCCCCGACGATGTCTTCAAACACGCCAATTTATTTTTAAAATGAGCCGGTCGAGGGACACTTTTCTGGTCAGATATGGATTGCCAGATATATATCCTATCCACTGGTAGTAAAAATTCGACCCCCGAATTTTATCCTTATTTTTTATGAATTTCTTAAAGTGCCAATTTAACACACGAGTCTATGGGGAATGAATTAGGCCTGTGATACCAGAGGGGCAGACTACCACCCTGACGAGTTACAACTGATCCCTGACGAGCCACAAGTGGCCCGCTCCTTTGAACTTGAAGACTTTTTTTTTGCTTGTCAAATTGTTTTCTGGTACGAAATCCTTTATTTGTGGTTGAAGACCTTTATTTTTTTTGGCTTGTCAAATTTTTTGGCGAATGAATTTGCCCCCCCCCCCTTTTTGGAAAATCCTAGGTGGGCCACTGCTCTCTCCCCCTATACAGTGCGTCCCAGAAAAAACAAACCGAGATTTAGCGATCATTTATCATTACTTAATCATAAATAAAGTAGACAAATGACCTACCAATTTAAAGCTTAGAATCTCCTCTTTCATCTGATATTACTTAGATCATTTTCATTCACGCATGAGTGAGCAAATACAATTTGAAGGAAGGATATCAAAAACTCATTTGGCGGGGGGTATCTGGGTTTCAAAAAGAAAACCACATTTTTGAAAAGTTCAATATCTCCTCTTTAATTTGATACCTAAATTACAGAAAATGGTCAAGAAATAACAAAGTTCTGGTCATTTGAAATAAGGCTTGAATTTCAATAATTTCATAAAATGAAGAGGTTCTCCAGGCTGGCTTTCAAACTCACTCGACACTCCGTTTTGTTGACGATCGGCCATGCATTAAATCTTTTGTTCACCTTGTAGGAAACCGGTGAAAACTCGTTTATCTCATGAAATTATGGAAATACAAGCCTTATTTCAAATGACCAGAACTTTTTTATTTCTTGACCATTTTCTGTAATTGAGACACCAAATTAAAGAGCAGATATTGAACTTTTCAGAAATGTGGTTTTCTCTTTGAAACCCAGATACCCCCCGCCAAATGAGTTTTTGGTATCCTTTCTTCAAATTGTTTTTGCTCACTCATGCGTGAATAAGAAATAACCTAAGTAATATCAGATGAAAGAGGAGATTCTAAGCTTTAAATTGGTAGGTCATTTGTCTATTCTATTTATGATTAAGTTATGATAAATGATCGCTAAATCTCGGTTTCGTTTATTCTCGGACGCACTGTATAACGAGAAAAGAAAGAGAAGGGAAGACAAGAGACAAATGATTAGATCTTGGAGAGGAAGGTGTGAGGGAGAGAGAGGGAGAGAAAGAGAGAGAGGGAGAGAAGAGAGAGAAGAGAAAGAGGGGGTTATTGATCGCCCTTAAACTTGGAAATGGCTGAATTTTGATACCGGCTAGTTCTACAACTGGTAACAGCCAAACCTTTATCATTTATCCCTCTGGTGTTTCATCGTTTCCATGACATTTGCTCCGGCGACTATTGCTCCGATGGAAAATCTGCTCATTAACCCAGACGTGAAACCTTACCTATACAAAACTAAATAAACCCTTACCCTATAATCTTTACATTATTCTGAACGACCAGAGCATATGTCGCAGGAGCATTTATGTCGTGTCACCCTTTTGTTTTCCACGTAAGACCTACAGAAATTATGGAATTTGACACAGGATTATAATTCCGAAGAGGGTCATATATTTCAGGACTATACGGATCAACATAGCATTGAATATAATCGACCGGTGTTTAATATCCATTCCGGGAGAAACTCCGCGATCTATCTCTGTATTTGTGTTTCGACCAGAATCGACTAAGATCTCCACTGTATCATTTTGTATGACTATCCTTTTTTATGTTTATGTCAAGTAAAAAGAGCGCATTCATTCATTGGTACATTAGTACATTCTTGATACAATAATATTAGGTAACTGGTAATTTCTATATGTTGTCACTCCATACCGAGTAGACTTTCGGGAATCCGGGCGTTGTCCAAATCATTTTACAAAAATCCCTAGTTAAAAATAAATCAAACTTATCTTGAAAACAAATATTAGTAACAATATACCCCCGCAAAGATATTTTGTACGTAGGCATACATTTTAACTGGTGGCTCATTCAGAAGTTGGTACGAACCTATGTTGATACATCTCCTTGTACCATCCCTCGCATTCCTTGATTATCCGGAAGCAGTCTGGGGTAAACGTAGAGGGCGCACTAGGAGGCTCTGTGGTAGCCGGAGGAGAGTTTTTGTACATAGGCATACATTTTAACTGGTTGCTCATTCAGAAGTTGGTACGAACCTATGTTGATACATCTCCCTGTACCATCCCTCGCATTCCTTGATTATCAGGAAGCAGTCTGGGGTAAACGTAGAGGGCGCACTAGGAGGCTCTGTGGTAGCTGGAGGAGAGTTTTTGTACATAGGCATACATTTTAACTGGTTGCTCAGTCAGAAGTTGGTACGAACCTATGTTGATACATCTCCCTGTACCATCCCTCGCATTCCTTGATTATCCGGAAGCAGTCTGGGGTAAACGTAGAGGGCGCACTAGGAGGCTTTGTGGTAGCTGGAGGGGCGAAATGACTGCACTCAAACGCCCGCTTCAAACCAATCGTTTGTCGCACATTATCGGCACTGAGTGACTCTGAAACCCCGTTCTTCCACCTCCCAACTACATCCGGTGATGCACTCCACTCGAGAAGACCATCCTGGTATTCAACGCCAATCGCCACACAGATCTTCCTCAAGCATGGTTCTGGATGGCGCAAGAGATCTGCGGTGTCCAGGATCACGGGGTTTGGGTCGAAGGTCGACCGCACGTGCTTCCACAAGTCGTAAAGCTCTCCAAACCAGTGATGCGCAGTGTAGAAAGGGTGGAACTTCTGAATGTCCGCTTTAGCCATGGCCTCTTCGTCAAGTTTGAGGAAACCAACGAACAGTTTCCGGAGAGAAGGGAACACCTGTCTCGGATCCCTGATGAGGAATACGTGACGGAATCCGGTAGGGATAAAGTTGAAATGACCATGGATACCAGATGCCATGTCTTTTACGACTACGATCTTGCTCTGAGAATTCTCCAGTGTTTGTTGGATTCCTTTGAGTCTGTAAAAAGAACATTTTAGAATAGAGACTGTAATTGACATTCTCAGCCACTCTCTGAACTAATTCATGACTGTATCCATTAATTCCTTTGGCTTTGATGAATCCCGTGCAATAAACCTTGTTTTCAAAAGCACATTCAGAATTGCATTGACGAATCAAAATGTTGCGATTTCAGTAGAGAAGAGAGGATTTATTCAATTTTGTTTTGAAGCTTCTGGAGAAGAATAATAAGAAATGAAGTAAAAAGAAATGTTCCCTTAGTAAAGAAAAAAAAAACATATACTTTCTTTTCACTGAAACACAATTGAGAGAATAACAAGCTATGGCTGATATTATGGGTGTTTGGAACTCGCTGGTATTTTATAGCTAAAGCATCAATGGTGACCAATCTCCTATGTGGTGCAGTGGGCAAAATAGTCCATGTTCTTCTTTCAAACAAATTAAAAAGAATCGATGCAAGATTTATTGGGATAGGAATGCAAATTGAATAATTTGTTACGGATGTTACTGTTAAGCGTTATTCACTTCTATGTTGAAGCTAAAGCATCAGTGGTCACCAATTATCTGGTGATATATCCATCCATGTTACTATCCGCAATCATTAAAGGTTGGGAAATTGAATTGTGACTTTTTTCTAGAGAACGTCCAACCGTCATTTACTTGTAATATCGACACAGTACAACTTACGAGATCAAATAGAGATTGGGATTTTTCACTCCTCCTGGCACCATCTGAAACATGGAGTTCATTGACTTGAGGGCGCCATGGTATTTCTCTTCGTTGCCGTCGAGTTCTGGCGGCAAATCCTCCTTGTGTACCTTCCTGTTGGCCATCCTGACATAGCGGGACATGTTATATGGCTCAAACCAAGCCTCTGTACCACTCTTTGAATCCGCATCAGCTTCCTTTTCATGGCTGGAGGTAGCGACTCCATCACTGCTGTCTTTAGTCGCCGTCGGTACTTGTAGGAAGCTTATGCACTTCAGCAGAGCAGTGGATCCCGAGCGCGGAACGCACCAGATCATCAGACGATGATCAGAATTCGCACTATCTGGTGTTCCCTCCATTTTTCTAAGTCGAAATTATGTATCTCCTTGAGAAAACTGTTTGGTAAAGTCAATTTCGATCAACATAAGCATGCAGGAATGCTTGAATTATCGAAATATGTAAACTTTTACAGGCCTCTAATGACCAACCTAGGTAACCTCCATTCTAGAAAGAGCCTTAGTGTCCTCGATGCTTGCTCATTTATGCTTCAACTCCCCACAGTGTTTTAAACAAAACCGAGAAATTAGTTTCTGTTTATACCCGTACGTGGTGACAAACCGTGCTTTGTAGATGTAACTTGTTATTGGTTGCTTCTGATACAGTCTCACCAACGAAACTGATTCCAAACCGTTTGATGGTATGTCCCGGGGTATGTCATTTGTAATGCCCTCAATGGCTTTCGTCGGTCGGCTGGCTTAATCGTTGTGACTGTGGTATAAACTTTTCAGCAAAAGGACAAAAATACAACCAGCCATATGGTGAATAGCTTTCAGGTACCATCATGGGGCCCGTTTCATAAAACATACGATAAAGGTAAAACGCCACTGAAATCCTACATGCAGATTGACAGATAGCGGATTTGTAATTTGTTATTATAGCAAGTCCCGATGAAACGGTCCCTATGAATATAGCAACTGCCCGAGGTGCCCTGGTGACACATAACAATGAAAGATTCGGTACGCATTCACATTAACTAAAATCATCGATAACAACTATGGTATTTTTATTTTCGTTTTTTTTTTCAAATTGGGTAGGGGAATCAATCACTCACATCTGAGATGGTGATCTAAGAATAATAAACTATTCGGCTCTGATCTATTATCAAAAGTTTCGGTAAAGTTATTTACGAGGTTGATACTTTTTTTGAAATCTGTTCCCCTATTCTGTGACATAATAATAATCGAACCTAAACTGAAAGGTCATATTCTGGGAATATCTATACGAGTGAATACGCCAATTGAAATTGATTGATTATTGATGGGGCCTTGATGGCTCTAGTTTCCAAAATTTAATGACCGACGGAGGAAAAAGGAAGAGGGAAATGAACATAAAATTGGTGAAAGATGACATTATTTTCTGAATATTTGTCAAATTCTATCATAATAATATAGCGCATATCTTATATGGATATATTCAGCTGCGCTTGTTCAGAGCTCCTTTTACTTATGTCTACACAGCAACTAAAGAGATATATTTTTAATTTTGATTTGAAGAGTCAAGGCTGGAGGGCTTCTTATATCAATCGACATACTTAGATTCTTATTTTAAAGGGTCAAAAGTTTCCTCGTTTTTTATAGAAATTTTACCCAAAAGAACTTGGCCCATTACAAATCAATCAAATTATGATTATAGTTCCATTCTACACCATAAGCTAGTGTTGACGTTAGTTATTCAATAAGTATAGTTTGTGACTATCGTCTTGTTTTCGGGCACATTATTGCACAGACCTCCTTCAATTTAAAGTCGTACGATGTTGGATAAGCCTTAATTGATACATTTGACATACATACATAAAAAGTCATAGATTTTATTCTTTTTTTACGTTTTTAAATTTAGTTTAGGTTTTTTTCCAATATATCCTAAATTAGTTTTTAATATAAAGTCACCGCATTACATACATTATGATGATACTCCTTTTTTGGTGACCATTTTTGTCTTGCCTGCATGTTGTAGAGCGTGGCTATAAAGAACAATTATTCATCTTGCATATAGGTGTTTTCAAATTCAGCGCTGCTGCTGCTATATTGAGTTCCTGGAAGTCAGTAAGGGACTATCCGCAAACAACTTTAAATAAAAACTCAAGAGATGTAATTTTATTAATAAGAGTGGAATCATAGAGCTATAATAGCTCCATGGTAGAATTACGCTTAGGCGAATAGTTTCGCATTCTATACTTATTTTATTATTATGAATGTAGAAAAAAAAATGGGACAAACACATGTCATGGTCTAATAAGCATCAATGTATATAATTATATAGGCTAACATCTACCAAAGATATTATTCAAATGTCAGCAGTCCTTATAAATAATAGTCCGCTAACCCCCACCCCCTTCTTTCTTTCTTTCTTTCTTTCTTTCTTTCTCTCTCTTTCTTTCTTTCTTTATTTATTTCTCTATCTCTCTTCTCTCTTCCCTTTTTTCAAAGAACGATTAATCTACACGTATTATTAAAATATAAATCCAGAATTCGATTGGTCCCTAACTGCAGTCCAAATGGATTTACTTTAAATCCCTGCAGTTTAGAGTGTTTATTCATGCGATATACAAACCCCCTTTGTTTCTTCTTCATTTCTTCCTCATTTTTCCACACGACTTAAAAAACCAGTTGGGGTGCTGCGTGCGTTATTCATCATAGTCACCACCCCCTGGAAATCTGTTAGGTATGCTTAGGCCTGATAACAAAAATTAACAAAAATCTTCATTTTGTAGAGAAGCTTTTATTGTCAAATTACTTTGAACCAGCGCCCCCTCTTATTAAATCGTTCCCATTCAGGGCCCTGTCGCGCCCCCTGCCCGTAGCATAGTCCCCGACCGTCACTATTGATTGAAATGATAGTTACAACTACAAAGCATTGGAGGACTACATGGATTTTAATCATGACATGATATCTCAGTCATTTACGTTTATATTTGAAAAATAAACTACAAAACCAAAACAGCGTAACCAAGAAAAAACAACCAACGACCCCCCCCAAAAAAAAAAAAAAACCTAAACAATGGGAAACAATGAAATACAAATTACAATACCCCTTCCCGTGTCTGTCCCTATACTCCCTAACGTCTCTTGGTATGGAAGTTTCATTTTCATTTTATTTTCAATTTTTATAGCCTGCATATATTTTTTTCGAGACAGCATTGTAAATTCTGAAGAGGTATAGATTTAGAGCTTATGCAGACCAACATAATTTATCTATAATCGGCCAATATTTAATTTTAATAGGCAGATCTGGGAAAACCTTCCCGATCTAACTCTGTATGACGTCAGACCAATGCGTGTATAAGAGATCTACACTTTTTCACTCTGTACGACTTTGGTGTTTTTGTAATCTATGAGTACTAGAGCATATTTGTACTTATTTTTGGTACTTTTGTTTTCTTTCTCTGTTGTTGTATCTGCTTCTTATCCATCAAACTTATGGACTTCTCAGAAATACAGAGAGTCAATTGTCCCAATTTATTACGTCTAGGTCTACTTATATTTTTCATCGCGTCAAACTAGTCATCATTTAGGTACAAATCGATGTTCGTACATCTCGTTGTACCATCCATCGCATTCCTTCGTAATACGGATGCAGTCTTGGGTCAGCGTAGAGGGCGCACTAGGAGGCTGTGTTGCGGCTGGAGGAACAAAACGACTGCTCTCAAACGCCCGCTTCATACCCATCGTTTCTAGCACATTATCGGCACTGAGTGACTCTGAAACCCCGTTCTTCCACCTCCCAACCACATCTACTGATGCACTCCACTCGAGAAGACCCTCCTGATATCCAACACCAATTGCCTCACAGATCTTCCTCAAGCATGATTCTGGATGGCGCAGGAGATCCGCAGTGTCCAGGATCAAGGGGTTTGGGTCGAATGTCGACCTCACGTGCTTCCACAAGTCGTATAGCTCTCCAAACCAGTGATGCGCAGCGTAGAAAGGGTGGAACTTCTGAATGTCCGCTTTAGACATGGCCTCTTCGTCAAGTTTGAGGAAACCAACGAACAGTTTCCGGAGAGAAGGGAACACCTGTCTCGGATCCCTGATGAGGAATACGTGACGGAATCCGGCAGGGATGAAGTTGAAATGACCATGGATACCAGATGCCATGTCTTTTACGACTACGATCTTGCTCTGAGAATTCTCCAGTGTTTGTTGGATTCCTTTGAGTCTGTAGGGAGAACCGAAATATTGAGAGAGAGAGAATGAAACTCGGCACTTCTTTCTGTGACACCTTGTTGGTTAACAATATTTCCCATGCAGGTATATGTCTGTACAAATTCATAGATTCATCTATCCATTTATTTGACTTTGGTAAATCCCGCTCAATAAAGCATGTTATCAATGTCAAATATCATTTTTAGTGGTCTAAATGTATCGGATTGGACAAACCAGTTTGTCCAATATTCACATGACCTACTGATCACACTGCCCACTTAGACAAACACCAATTGGTCCAGTTGTCCCTCGGTCGGTCTACTAGCTTAAAAGCAATTCGTTCCAAGACCATTTTGGTCCATCAGTCATTGCATCTATGTAGGCATATCAAATACCCTAATTACAATATATTAATCAAATGGTTCAATTATCCCTTGGTCTATTAGTCATTTGGTCCAATAATGAATTACTGCCATTTGATAAAATATAACAAGACTGATTAATGGTAGACCTATGTACGCACTTCTTTTCATTCTATCTTCCTGCTTTAAAATGGAAATTCAACGTAGGTCATTGGCTTTTTCATATATCACGTGGTCTTATTTCGAGTCAAATTACTAGATCTACTAATACTATAAATGGGCGATGGCCTTCAGTTCCTCAATGTCACAAGGTCGTTAATTTTTTTCTTCCAAATTTCTGTAGTATTAGCTATTTAAATTACCCGGTGGCCGTTTCATAAAGCTGTTCATAAGTTGAGAGCGACTTTAAGAACGACTGGTGATCTTTTTTTATATTCTTCATAATGATCACGGGTGATTATTTGGTACGTATATAAGAAAGGTTCACCAGTCGTTCTTACAGTCGCTCTTAACTTACGAACAGCTTTATGAAAACATCGCCCTGGTCCATTCAAGTTCTTCGATCATCCTGCTATGTAAGGCATGCTTACGTAATATCTCGCTATGAAATCTGCCTGTCATAACGAAAGAAATGAAAGTTCATTTGATCAAAGTTGCCCATTAGGTAGCTACGAACTGGTCTTTTGGGGTTAGTGTTAATATGATGATTGGATATGTATGCATGCTTTTGACTTACGATATCAAATAGGGATTCGGATTTTTCAATCCTCCTGGTACCAACGGCAACATGAGCTCCACCGCTTTGAGGGCGCGATAGTACTTGTCTTCGTTGCCGTCGAGTTCTGTCGGCAATTCCTCGTTGTGGACTTTCCTGCTTGCCATCCTGACATAACGGGACATGTTATAGGGCTCAAACCAAACCTCTGCACCATTCTCCGTTGTCGTAACTGTTCTCAAATCATCGTCCTTTTCATAGCTGCAGGTAGCGAGATCATTGCTGTCTTTGGTCGTCGGATGTTCCGGCAGGAAGCTAAGACACTTCAGCAGAGCAGTGGATCCCGAGCGCGGAACACACCAGATGATCAGACGATGACCAGCTGCTGCAGAATTTCCATTATCTGGTATTCCCGCCATTCTTTTGATGTAAAAACTCAATCCTGTCGTTGGGAGGATGTTTTTTAAAGATAGCTCTTATCTAGGTAACCATGCAATGACGCTCAAATTATCAAGACATCTAAACTATCAAAGGCCGTGACTGAAGTTGCTGTGATGTCGACGATAAATAATTAACACGTGACAGGTTCCACGGGATTTTGTTCGCCTAATTCATCCTCAAAATTTCATATTGTTTCTTCATATGGTGTGAACCACATATCAATATCCAATCGTGAATCAATTCCGAATTTCCATACACGTATTCCAATTCCAAATTCCATGAATACTGTTAAACAATAACACGCACACATAAGGGATCATAAATACAAGCAAACAAACCGTGACAATGTGCAATAAGGCAACATGAGCTCAAGCAATATCTCTGTAACATGCTTACATTCACCAACTATAACTGAAGTGTTGAAACTGGCTTTATATCAATTCAAATGGTTTAAAGTATATGTCAATAAGTGGCGTACCGTGTGTCACGGCATTGGGGGACCAGAAAAAATTGAGTCACGAACATTGTAGTCAGGTATACTGACCTAATATAGACATTTTAAGGACTGTGCCATTAAAAGGATATATATCTCACTGATCAAAATAACGTGAGCGCAAAGTACGAGCTGAAAATTTTGGATCTGGAGTCAAACCTGAAGAGGAGAATTTTATGGCTTGTTCGTAGGATTTCATTAAGACCATACGTATTTCACTAACCAAATGAAGCGAGCGTGAAGCGCAAGTTGAAAATTTGTGATATTCTGATCAGAAAGGGGGCGTTTTAAGGACTTTTCGGAAATCATGAAGAGCAGGAATATGTCACCAATCCACTAATTCGAACGTATATAGGCATGAACTGGAAATGTTTTATAGTCAGAACTTAAAGGGGCAATCACTTTAAGTAGTCATGAAAATGAAGTATATGTCACTACATGAAATAATAAAAGCTCGAAGTGCAAGGAAATGAATGTGGTGTATATTGATTTGAAAATTTTTATTAATCCCAATAAACAAGATTGTAATTATTTATATCATTAAACAGACAATGCGAGCACCAGGAGCGGTGAACCCAAGTCATGGGCCCTAAACAAACAATTTTTCATAAAGTTATGAAAACAAACTATTTCTTGTATATTATAATATATAATAATGACTTATTACCCACTACGTTTCTCTTTCTTTCGCCTTTTCTCCTTTCCCCGTTTTTTTTTTGCCAGCCGATGGGGAGGGGGCACGTGCCCCCTTGCCCCCCCCCGCCCGTAGTTACGCCACTGATGTCAATATCTATAAAGTATCTAAAATGACCTTAATCATTGGCCCAATAAATGTCGAACGAAAATATCAAACAAATTAAATCTAAATGTTAGATTGGGTTGAGAAACCTCACGGTTAATGACGTTATTAGCTCTCCAATTAAACCTTTATATCAATCGACATCAGTACAGAGTTAAAAGACTGAATTAATCAACAGTTCTCCTTATTCAATGTAAATCAAATAACTATGACATTATAGTTTGAAATTCCACATTTCCCCTGCAGCAATAATGTACTAAACATGTTGTCACACATGTGAACAATGATATTAATTACATGAAGTACCAAAAAGAATCATCTATTTTCCACTTAATGATTAGACAATCTACACAAAATAATGAAGATGCAACAAAACTAACCTCTACCTGCCTTTCAGGTAGTTATAAACTTATAAGGTCTAACTCTCTTAGATGTCTTGGATTGATCCTGGTCTTTACATCAACAACACGAAATGGTCAGTTTTCAATGACTATATCCGAAGTGCACACATAGGCCTGTATGGCTACAAAACATTATAAGGGAGTGTAATTACAAGTACATAGGTCAAGTGTATAAATAAAAATGGTGCAAAGATCAGTGCAAAAAATATTTTTGAAACTTTCAGTGAAATTGAATTTTAGTCCATTTTCGCCAGAATGACCACTCTTTTGAAGTAAGCTACATGCCAATAGAATTGAGGAGTCTTACCCTAGGATTGTCGATGTTTGCTGAGTTCGACTTGGTGTCATCAATAGGTTATAAGTTTATGGGGGTATGCCTAGTCTATTCTATACTTCAACTGGACCAATTATCTTCTGGTCAAGGTAGATACGGTCGAAACCAACAGATCAAATACCAATGACAGATTTCCGTGATGTAATCGGTCAGTGATTGCTTCTGAAACGGTGGCCCACAGTAACACCAACGAAACCGACTCCAAACCGGACGTTCACCATAATAGATCTGGGACCTGTTTCATGAAGAAATACAACTATTCGAAATTGGTCATTATTGCAGCTTCCGGGGAAACCTTGATTGTAATTGGCTGCTGAGCCTTGTTACCAACTTACCATGGTAGCTACCATAATGGCAATAGTTGCAATTCTTTATGAAACGGGCCATTGGTCGGTCATAGAGCAAAGAAATAGCTCTATGGTCTGGGTCCCGTCTTACAAAGAGTTACGATTGATCCAATCAACTACAACTATTGAAAGCCAGATACGTCAATGTCTAAAATGCATATAATTATGTTCAAAATATTTTCTAGATGATTATATTAATTTATTCATTGTTTTCTTGAAAATTCGTTGTTTTCCTTTCTGCTTACAGAGGACATTGTGCAAATTTCCTGTAGAAAAAAATATGACATTGATGAATTTCCGTAATATTGTTGAGATTGATCGGATCAATCGTAAGTCTTTGTAAGACTGGGGTCCATTCTCTCTCGCCGCACCCTTGTGAGTGACAATCAAGACTTTGCATATAATGACCCTTTCCACAAAGGAAAACAATATCACCAGCCGTGGTGAATAGGTTTGTGCCACCGTGAATATAGCGAATGTCTGAGGTGTCCTGGTCGACCCTTACAAATGAAAACTTCGGTACACATTCACAATATCTTAAATCAATAATAATTGTTTTCAGGAGGAAAAAGAAAATACGTACTGGTGACCTGAGAATCGAGTTTGTATTATTTGACCCTGACCAATTATCAATTGGTTCGATAAATTTATATGAAGTTTAAAAAAGAGATAATGGGTTACTTTTCCACCTCTGTTCTGTGACGTCGTTGTTGAGACATAAAAATATTGAACCTGAAATGTGAATATAAAGGAACTGAAAGATCATAGCTAATTGTAATTGCATTTCCACTCTGGTTTTGTAATCTCCTTTTGACATATTCGTCATCCGTGGCGTACCTAGGATTTTCCAAAGGGGGAGGGGGGGCAAATTCGTCCGCCCAAAAATTTGACAAGCAAAAAAAAAGGGTTTTCAACCTCAAGTACGGGACATTTCGCATCTCAAAAAAAGACAAAAAAGTCTTCAAGTTCAAAGAAGGGGGCCACTTGTGGCTCGTCAGGGAGGGAGCAGTCTGCCCCCTGCCCACCCCTTAGATACGCTAGGGTTCGTCTTTCATTGTCATATTTTCAGACATATCATGGGTTATAATGATAATCATTCTTTAATTTGAAATTATTAAATGTTGGGTGAACCACAATTATTATTTATATTTCTCTTTTTTTGTCTTTTTGTTGAGTTATACGTTTTTGAAGATTAAGAACAAAGAAAAGGTCTTGTAAATTAACTCAGTCTATATTCATGTCGAGTTTAAGTTCAAAAGATTAATGTATAATTGAACCTTACATATTTGGTACATATAGGCCTAATTTATATACTAAGACTTGGGGAAGCGCCAGGGTAGGAGCAAGACGACTTATTTTCCTATTCTCAACTAAATCATGCTACATTTACCCATCTTCCGACCTCTATCTCACACACCCTTTCCGACTTATCTCTCTGTCACACCCTTCCTTGTCCCTATGTCACACACTTTCCCATTTCTCTCTCTGTCACACCCCTTCCCACTTGTCTCTCTGTCACACCCTTTCCCATTTATCTCTCTCTCGCACCCCTTCCCACTTATCGTTCTTTCACACCCCTACCAACTTCTCTTTCTTTTGCTCCCCTTCCCACTTATCTCTCTGGCATACCCTTTCCTTATCCCTATGTCACACACTTTCCCATTTCTCTCTCTGTCACACCCTTCTCATTTCTCTCTCTGTCACACCCCTTCCCACTTATTTGCCACACCCATTCCCAGTTCTCTCTGTCACCCCCTTCCCACTTATTGCTCTTTCACACCCCTTCCCACTTATCTGTCTTTCGCACCCCTTCCCACTTATCTCTCTGGCACACCCCTTCCTTATCCCTCTGTCACACACTTTCCCACTTCTCTCTCTGTAACACCCCTTCCCACTTATCTCTCTGTCACACCCCTTCCCACTTATCCCTCTGTCACACACTTTCCCATTTCTCTCTCTGTAACACCCCTTCCCACTTATCTCTCTGTCACACCCTTTCCCACTTATCTCTCTGTCACACCCCTTCCCACTTATCTCTCTGTCACACCCCTTCCCACTTATCTCTCTGTCACACCCTTTCCCACTTATCTCTCTGTCACACCCTTTCCCACTTATCTCTCTGTCACACCCATACCGACTTATTTCTCTGTCACACCCCTTCCCACTTATCTCTCTGTCACACCCCTTCCCACTTATCGTTCTGTTACACCCATGCCCACATATCTATCACACCCATTCTCGTTTATCTCATTGTCACACCCCTACCCACTTATCTCTCTGTCACACCCTCTCCCACTTATCTCTCTGTCACACCCTCTCCCACTTATCTCTCTGTCACACCCTCTCCCACTTATCTCTCTGTCAAACCCTCTCCCACTTATCTCTCTGTCACACCCTTTCCCGCTAACCTCACTGTCACACCCAATTATCTTACTGTAACACCCCTTATCGCTCTTTCTCACCCCTTTCCACTTTCTCTTTCACACCCCTTCCAACTTATCTCTCTGTCACACCTTTTCTCACTTATCTCTCTGTCACACCCTTTCTCACTTATCTCTCTGTCACTCCTCTTCCCACTTATCTCTCTGTCACACCCCTTCCCTCTCTCTTTGTCACACCCCTTCCCACTTATCTCGCTGTCACACACATACCCACTTATCTTTCTGTCACACCCATTCCCACTTAACTCTCTGTCACACCCCTTCCCACTTATCTCTCTGTCACACCCCTTCCCACTTATCTCTCTGTCACACCCCTTCCCACTTATCTCTCTGCCACACCCCTTCCCACTTCTCTTTGTCACACCCCTTCCCACTTATCATTCTTTTGCACCCCTTCCCATTGATATATCTGTCCCTCCCCTTCCCTCTTATAATCTCTGTCACACCCCTTCCCACTTGTCACTCCCATTCCCACTTATCTCTCTGTCACACCCCCTTCCTACTTATCTCACTGTCACACCCCTTCCCACTTATCTCTCTGTCACCCTCCCCCCCCCCCTTATCTCTCTGTCACACCCCTTCCCATGTCTCTCACACACCCCTTCGAACTTTTTTTTTTAATATGCCTCCCACCCTCATTCACACACACATACCCACTTATCTGTGTCACACCCCTTTCCACCTCTGTCACGCCCCTTCCCGCTTCACAAGCTCTTATCCTATCACACCCCTTCCCTCCCTTCCTTGTCCCTTGTTCCCCGACCTCTCTCCCTTCCCCTCCCCCTTCTCTCCCTGCCCTTACCCCCTTTCCTTTACAAATTCCATTAACATCCCCCCCCCCATTCTCGCAACATGGCATTCTTCCCTCAAAAACAGAATGCTGAAAATGAGACGCACAAACCATCATAATTGCAACCAGGTCATATAATTTTCCACTTTGCACCAGCATCATATAATAATTTTCATAATATAAAATTGTTTCATACGCATTATCTACAGTTTCATACAAAAAAATATACATAAACATGATTTTTTCCAACAAAGTCATTCTTCACACAGAAAGTGACATTTGAAATTCTTTTCACATTATATCTATAATGTGATCGTATCATGCAAAGTTGTATCTCCATGATCATACTTTCAGATCAGCAAGTAAATCAGCACCATCCTCAAGTGCAAGATATATATAAGTGATGTATCAGTGAACCAGTTTCCTGCACACCCTTTCAAGCTAATCCAAGTTAGTTGGATGAATAAGAAAAGTGGCAGGGAGAGAATATGAGCAGAGGCAAGAAATTATACCTGCAAAGAAATCAAATCGGCAACTTCCGTCTGCATGTTTCTTCACTTTTTTTTGTACATTGTGCAATGTATATTAAGAAGGAATATTCCAGTATTGTTTCATAGTCGACACGACATTTGCTCCTACATGTACAACATTTGCTCTGTTCTTCATATCTCAGAAGGGATAGGGTTAGAGTTAGAATTGCAATAGAGTTGTTTTTTTTTAATTCAGAATGATGTAGAGATAAGGATTGGGGTCTATTTAGTTCTGGAGGTGTGATTTTATGTTCGGCGTAACATGCAGATTTTCCAATGGAGCAATTGTCGCCAGTGCAAATATCATGAAACCATTTTATGTTGAAGGGGTCAAGCAGGTATGCAATGATGCATGCCTGACCTAGCAACAAATGTTGTATGCAACATACATTGTAGTGACTAGAATACATTATAAGCAGGTATATATATATAACACCTCCTTGTTTGAAGACCTTGGTCTCAATTCTCAAATATCACAAAAATTGCATGTTAAGCTTGTTACCACTTTAAAAGAGTTGTCTCATTTATTTATCTACAAGAAACATTTCTTGCTTCTACTACTTTGCAGTTTTACAGCAAAGCAAAAAGGTATAGTACACACCATTATATATCAAAGAAAAAGATTATCTGGGACAAGTAGTAAAGCCTTTCCCAAATCTGACACCAAGGCAACTAGCAAACACCAAAAATTACATCGTCTTTCAATTTTCTAAAAAAAAAGGTTCTTTGGAATGATTAATTTGGTGTTCATCAAATTTAAGATCTCTATGCATTTATATGAAAAGAAAAGTAGAAGTGGCAGGAGTACATTTACTTATTAGTAAAAGTAGTGATAGTTAAACTAGAAGATTGTGTTCTTGTATAGCACACTCTTGGCACTAAACTATCATTATTCTTGTTTTAGAATAACTGCCAATATGACACTCTTAGACTTACTTTCCAAACACCAAAATCCTGCCAGGAACCCATTAGACTCACCCGGGTGGATTGTGGCAAATTTAGACTTACATCTTGCCAACATAAAATTACATATCACTCGGTTCATGGGTATAGCACAGAGCTTTTAGTTGTGAAAATTCAAAGGGGGCCCAAATGTGATATCCCCTCTACAATGGCGCAATAAGCCAAACATTTTAAGGGAAAGACATGGGTCATGTCATGCAGGCAAAAAATTATTTTAAAAGTTGCTCGCACGCAAGATATTGAACCTTTTTTCATACAGAATATATAATTTTGTGATTGATTTTTTCATATTTTGAATATTCTGTCATATTTCACAATTTTCCCTTCCTTTTCCTTTTTTCTCTTGGTTTTGAAACTTTTGGCAGAACATGCTCCCCCCCCTTCAGTATACCAGTGCCTACCTATCATACAATCTGACAACTGTGTCAAGTTTAACAAACAAACCTTCTTATCATTAACATGGTAGATAAGTCTGTGAAAGTGAAGGTAGCATCTGAGTCTTTGCTAAACAAGTTAAAGTGGGTGAAGTCCCGAGCATCAGGAGTCTGTTGAACAAGCTAAACTGGGTGCGGTCAAGACTTGACCTGTATGGCCTGTGAAATATGAACTTAGCATCATTAAGTCTTTGTCAATCAAGTTAAACTAGATATAGGCCATAGTATCATAAGTATCTGTTGCATGAGCTTCTATAATGGTGCATTCCATATTTGATGTGTTAAGTCTTAGAATGTAAAAGAAGCTTCACGATTCTGTATCGAGTTGTGAGAGGAGTGCACATACACACGTGAGAATGACACAGGTAGAATGTGTCTATAAAGTAATGGCTGTCTCTTCGAGTCTCTATCTCCCACACAGCCTGCAAGTGTGAACGCAACAGTGTCCAAGGTAATCTCCGAGTTTCCCAACCTCTCAGCTTGCCAGTGTAAACACAGCAGCGTTCAAAGTTAGCAGGAATCTCTGTGAGTCTCCCAACGACTCTGCTTGCCGGTATGAACGCAGCATCAGAGTTCATTGCTTGGTTGTGCAGGTAAGACGCACATGTGAAGGAAGTTATCCGGGTAGCTGAGGTGTTCACTAAGCCACTGAACGGGTGTATCCCTTGGAGTCTCAATACCATGGATCAATACCTTGTGGTCTTTGGTATCTGTGAATGAGAAAATAGACCAAACTTTAGTGTGTTTTTTCTCTCTGTTTATTTCAATAGACCAATTTGTAAAGTGAGGTATTTAGACTTAATGCGATTTTCATGGTCACACAAATGTCTTACAAAGGATGCAACTTTTTGAATAATTGTTGGCTTAGAAAATTATCAAACCTGTTCAGAGGTTTAGAAGCCTTCTCTCTCCTGTACTCACAAAAAATCTCAAAGTTTTTTAGGTATTCTATCAAACATTTTCACTCATGTTTAGCACATTTTGGAAGATAAAATGAGACTGTTTTGGGAATTTTTTTTTAACCTAAGCGTCCTTTGCAATTCCTTTCCATGTCCTATGAAGATTACACTACTGCTGGAACTATGTATACTACTACGATTAAGTTGGTTGCAATATCTGCTTCCTTGAATAAACGTGTATTGCATTACATTTCTGTAATAAAGGTGGATTGCACCAAGCTTAATCTTATCAATACGCGCATAAATCCATTAAAACTGCTCTATGCGCTTCACATAATACAGCTCTTCAATTTTACACTACGAACTGAACATTACCCATGCATGAAGATATGTATAAGCACCTATCAGGAGTTTGGTTTACAAGAAAATTATTTGCAATGAATTGCAAATTGCTGATGCACTTTGCAACTGACATATCAATCGCAACTAAGGTAAATTTATTTTTCAATGTTTGTTGAAAGAAGCAGACCACCAATCAAGTGCATATTTGCAATTAATTGCCAGATTTATGATTGATTTTGACACAAATTTGACTTGCAATCAATCGCAAGTTTCTTGCAACACACCATAAGCCTGACGATAGGCTCAGTGATAATACCCACCTGGATCTGCAAAGATGTTTGGCATGGTTTCTTTGAGTAGAGCACGCAACGTCCTGGGTTCCCCTTCGTCATTGACCGGTTTGAATAATCTCTGAACATGCAGCTTGTCACTCTGCCATAGAGAAAAAAAATTTATATAGAAAAAATAAGTTTGAGATAGATAGAAAGAAATGAGTATTAGTTACATGAACAACACTTGCTGCTGACAGAAAAGTGCATGAATGATATCCAGACTTGAGAAACAGCTTGTTTTCTATCATGATTCAAGTTTGAGGTTCAAGATTTATATGAACACATCCATGTTGTCTAACCTTATTTTGGAGGAGCAGGGTTCACTTTATCTAAAAAGTTTTCAAACAAAAATGGTCGAACATGCAGGTGGAATTGGTCGACAGATAAATAAATAATAACAATAGTGATATCTTATTGAGCGCACATTCTGTCCAGGGAAGCTCATGGCGCTAGCGCAGCATCAGTTCCCTTGGATATAAATATTTTATACATATATAAACAACTACAAAAAAATATAGATATAAATAAAGTCAACAAAGAAATCTTAAATCACTATTTTAACTTCAATACTTTTTAGACCTTTTTTTCAATTTGTCTAATAATATTTGACATGCGTATGTATGCAGAAAATGTTATTTCATCAATTTGAAATTATCTTATGGGTTAAGTTGGAAAAAAAGTCAATGTTTTACTACTTTGGGGTATTTACTTTTTTGGGGGGTGAGGTTTGTATGAATCCCTAGAAACTGTCTGGTATTTGAGTATATTGCTTTCATTAAGAAAATATAGATATTGCTGCTGTTTTGTCACACTCCACATCATCACAGCTTCTTACCTGATATATTCTAAACGGAATGTATTTGAATGGATCGTTGTTCAGTCTCTCCATCAATCGTCTGTTCGTCGTCCAAAACTGATCAAATTTGTCTGAAAGAAGGAAAACAGAATGAATAGAAGAACAAATTGTCAAACTAATATGACAGAACACAACTATAACCAATATGCTTGTCTGAATGGTGCAAATTTGATTAGGCCTCTTTATATTTGTATATTGGTGCTTTACGAATCTTGAATTGTACTGAGCTATTTTACGAACTGGCACGAAAACTCCACTCACAATCCAGAATAAGTTTCAGAGATAATTGCTTTTAATACTTAGCTCCCTTGGAATACCATACTCATTAAAATATGGTACTCCCATTGAATCATCTTGAAAGTCTCCATGAGATGAGAAAATATATTTTTCTATAGTGTAATATGTACTTAATTTATAAAATCACTCTCATTTGCATGCATAAAACTTAAAATCTTCATGAAAAAATACTCTTCACATGCCCGTTTGTAACAACCAAAAAATATATAGACATCCAAATAATAAAAAAAGAAAAC
This sequence comes from Lytechinus variegatus, assembly GCF_018143015.1. Taxonomy (NCBI): domain Eukaryota; kingdom Metazoa; phylum Echinodermata; class Echinoidea; order Temnopleuroida; family Toxopneustidae; genus Lytechinus; species Lytechinus variegatus. The sequence goes on from NC_054743.1 coordinate 62,037,055, forward strand.
AAGCAATAAGAGGGAAAAATAGTGCAGATGAAATGAAAGAGAAAAACACAAGCAAAAAGGGAAAGAAAGAAGGGGAAAAAGATAGTAAGGACTAAGGAAGAAAAGAAGGAAGGAAATTAAAGTAAGGAAGGACAGATATTATACAAGATTCATGTTTGTTCAGCAAGTAATGATTACACTTACCACTCTGTAGCCCGGTCCAAAGTTGTTTGTGATCTTTTTGCTGCAGATTGTTCATTACTTGCCCTAGATCCACCAAAAAAAAAGAAAATAAATTTTAACTATATACAGTCTGAATTACTATTCTAAATCATCGCATTGAATCAAATATTATAGAAATATTGAATTCATGAATTTGTTAATTGATCTAATTTAGCTTGCTTGCCATTTTCCACATATGCATTCCAATTGAATTAAATTCACTTCATTCATTTATTTTTTAATTTAAGTACAAAATAAACAAAAAGTTAATCTACATGTCTATGCAATGATAGGTTTAATCTTCCTGATTCCGTATTAATGGCAAATATACCGTACCACATTTTTCAAAATTAATCTCTAACATTAAAGTTATTTTTTTTCTTCTTTTCTTCTACTCATGCTACAATTTATCATTCCCCTCTTGTCACTTTAATTATGTACAACTTTTTCCTGCAGAAGTACTTTTTTAAGAAAAAAAAATTATTGCAACTGGCATTTCATAAAGTATGGTAGGGAGAGCAAATAGCCATAGATATAAAGAAACGCTGGACAGAGCTTGCTGTATGCTGCCGCACACACGACCTTGAAGCTACAGGATAAGTACTCAATGACACAATAAACATTATATGGGACCATACCAACACATAAGAACCAACATGCACAGAAGACAGAAAAATATGTGGAAATTTGTGCGTGCTTGTGTTTTTTTAGTTCTTTTGATTGTGTCCAGTAAAACCAAGAGCACCTTCATGCTCTATCCAGTCTTTTTTTTATATCAATGAAAGTACCATACTCAATGCTACAAGAAAGGAACCCCATTTTTAAAGGGATATTCATTTGTGCTAACACACACAATAAACAGTACATGGGGCCATACAAACACAGAAGAAACAAAACGCACACTCAATACAGAAAGAAGTGTGGAAATTTGTGTGTGCTTGACTATTGGGAGTCCTTTTAATTGTTTCCAGTGGATTCAAAAGAGTGCCTTGGTGCTCTATCCCATTTTTTTTTATATCAATGGAATTAACATACTCAATGCTACAAGAAAATAATCTTTTTTTTAATGGGACATACCTCTGTGTTTTAGGACATCTGCTTCCTTGACACTAGACATATACAGGGCTTCTATCACCTCTTTGCTCTTACAATGGAGTATTTCATCTTCCGGGAAATTCTGTTGAATCATAAGCAGAGATGTAAGGAAATCTTATATGAAAATTTTAAAAAATGTATAAATCATTTAAATTCATTCATTCAATATTTTTTATTAAAAGCATAAAAATGTAACTATATACAGTATACACATAAAAAGATATTATACAAATAACAAGCCTCCATCTTTGTTCTGCAAGGAATGATCAATGCCTTTATCAACCTTCTATGTTAGTTCCAAATGTACAAATCAGCGAGAGTTTCAGAAAAAAAAGGAAAGTAAGATGGGCACTGGTTGAATAACGGTTATCACTACATACATTATACACATTTTGGTCTGAATGATTTCCCTTTGCAATATCTGGGGTCCGTTGCAGAAAGAGTTGCGTTTAAACGCAAGTCAAAAATGCGTGCTGTTGATTGGTTGAAAATCAAGTTGCGATTGATTGCAACTCTTTCTGCAACGGGCCCCAGTGCATATTGCAAAATGGGCTGATATCTGACAAATTCCAATAAGAATAGGCTTATGTATGAATTGCTGTGAAATATCATGTCGTATTGTACGGTCTAATAAATAATTAACATAAAAGTTAGTTAAGATTGCGTTAGATGGCTTCTCTTCATGGGATACAGAACACATTCAATTTGTAAGAACTGTGTTAGCACTCATCTTCTATTCATGCAATTTTCCAGAACTTGTGGAATATTTCTGGTATCTCATCCTCAGCTATCAAATATCACATCATTCAGAATTATTACTTTCATTGATAGCAAGCAAAAACAGTTCAAAATTAACTTGCAGTCTTTTATCTTATATTTCAAATATTCTCAACTTTACAAATACCTTAAAATGGACTGTAATTCTCCATGGCAAAGGCTTGTCGTGCATGTGCAGATCAAACAGTACTCCAACTGGATAATGCCTGCAAATTTATAGATACAAATACAAAGGTTATTCATTTAAAAGGATTGTACAAGTTGATACAAAATGTGATATTTTCTTCTTCTTTTTTTAATGTTGCTGTCATAAGGCAAAGTGGCATACCATTGTAAAAATGCAATATATTTTCAATTCCCTTTGTATTTGTATTCCCTTAGCAAGAAATAAAATAAACTAATAAATAATTAAACATCAAATCTACGCTAAAATTTTCAATACAATTTTTTTTCTAGTAAAAGTGATTCCGAAGGATAGCAGTGATTGCCCTTTCTTTCAAATTGATTTTCTTTTTCTTTTTGAAAGAGAAAGAGATTGATAACAATGCTCATGTGGTCTCATTCTTCATTCGTTATTGCCATTTCGTGTACAACCAGGGCTTTTTAAACATACAATCAACTGTAAAGTTAAATAATTGTAAAAAATTGATAGTATCTCTTCATGAAACAGGGCCCCTGTTTTGAGCAGGTTCAAAACTGTTCTGCTTGCAAATCAGATTTGCATGCACTCCTGTGGCCAACTGCATGCGGGATACTATCAATGCAGGTAGCAAAAATATTACCTGCAAATCACACACAAGGCTTGCAGAAAATGATGTGACAGGGCTTTTAATTTTAATTTTACCAGCAAATAAAGGGAAGCACTCCTCCACTATTTCCTTACTTACCATTTGAGTGCCTGTCCGTTTGACTCAAACCAGACTTCGTCCTGTTCATCGATTGCCGTAAACTTCTTGAAATGCTTCTCAATTTTCTCAGCTATGAGTGTGATATATGTCAGTCTTGACACCATGAGCTGCAATTAAACAAATATAAAATTTGCAATCATCAACATTAGTCAGAGTCCAAACGTTTCATTGCTGTTTAACACCCGCTACAAAAATAGACCATTTGGTGTCTTTGTAAACCATTTGACATATGCACGGATAACAAAATGACCCAAAGGTTGCAGACAATTTGCATTTCAAATCTCGTATATGTCCAGGAATAGACATCTATTGTCATTATCTTGTTGAAAGGTTGTTTGTTTGTTTTTGTTTTACATTGGTACGTAGGTCTTTTCCCCTACCATTTGTGACTCGGACCTAGTTGAAATAATGAGCTTTAATCTCATTATCAGACTTTAATTGTGAAATGAACCATCTCAAAGTGATAGGAAAATGTTGAGTATAATGCAGAGAAATATAAACTAAGATTTCTGAATCACCAAAATTATCATAGTTGGTTATTTTTCAAATGCATTTAGACACAAATAACGTACATGTTATGGTCACACAAATAAAAAAGTTTGGCTCAAAAATTAATTTGTATACCAGGGCTCTCTCTAATACAAGTAAAATAAGGGGGCTAAACTACTCCTAATGCGTTCATGTAAGTATTTAACTTGGTAATAATGGTCTCTGTGTGTCACATGCCAAAATGCTCTTGGTATAGGCTAAGCTAAGTCAAACTTGATCATTTATTATTCATTTTTTTGCAACTAGCCTGAATCAGTTAAAATCAGGACTTGAAAAGTTCTGAAACCATCCTCTAAAAGTACAAGACCTTTCTTAATACGAAAGATAAGAAAAGGAGAAAAGGACACATAAATATTGCTTTCTGTCTCAATATCCTGGTAAATTATCAAAGTTCAATTCCATTTTTGAATTTTGATGATCACACACATACCCCTTTATTCTGTCAGAATACAATTTTTCTGCTCTAAAAAGTTGAATTCACCCCTATAATTCATTCTCACCACACAAGGTTCAGGATTTTCTGTTGATGATTCATCCTCAGCTAAAACAAAGGTAACTGGAATACGGCCTTCCCAAATCTCTCTCAATATTTCACGATCATCTGCCATCCTGCCTGCTTGATTTCTTACAAAACTGCAAGAGAATTGAAATAAGCAAAATGGCGACTTCTGTTTCCAATTACTATTGTACCCAACCCCGAAAGTTGATATATTTTTTAAGCCAGAATTGCGAGTATGGCTTTATACCAGGCAAGTTTCCGAATACACCTCAATGAGAATAGCCAGCAGAAACTGACTGGGTAAGTTTGCATGCCACTGTGATTACGACATGTGCAGTCCCATGGAAGTCATCTTTCTCATTACATGTATATATAGACTTCTCAAAATAAATCAATGTAGAGTCTATTAAGTACAAAAATCAATAATTAGATCTATTGAAAATGGTTTTCAAATAATAGATCTCAGGATGCTACAGAACTTTTCAGAAGCACTTGCTCAGTCAGGCAGGTAAATTTTCAAATACTTGGAATACACTTGCCCGAAAAAATACTTAAAAAAAAGTTTTACCTCTTCAAAAGAAAGAGGTTTTTACTGCTTTACTTCATAAACCACTGACCCTTTTCTCTCTTTTGACATGAACTGATCTACTTTGCTATTTACCTAAATTGCATTTTCTTTTCCAAAGTTTATCTTCCCTGCCATGACCAAAATTAGGGTAAGTATATATTGACCATAATTTTGGTCAATTTTGCTTGCCCAATTCGGGGAAATAGTTGGTCTTTACTTCAAAACACTTGCCCGACTCTAACTTTTACTTGCCCCGGGCAATCGGGCAAGTGCTTATGTAGTGCCCTGGATCCTCTAGATTTCAACTTTTAAACTGAAATATAAAATCAGAGACTAATAAGTACTCCCACTGGCACTAGATGATGCTGTCCTGAATGTCAATACGTGAGTTGCCCCAATTAACTGTTTGTCTATATTTTGAGTGAACCGTTCATTTAGTTCTGTTTAGTGACATCTTCACATTTCCTGGAAGCCGTGTTGATTATCTACCAATGTGACATGTTTCATGGCTCCTCTCAGAGAACACAGTCCTAGGTCAGGATAAACAAGCCTCGGGCTAGTGCCTTTTTAGCCACTAGCCCAAACAGTATTGTGACCAGTACACATACAGCATTTCCAGCACATTTTACGAGTATTTTGGTCTAGTTTACCTCTATGCCCCCCCCCCCCCCCGGGTAACGTTGGCGAAGAACAATAGGAAACAAGATGGCGGCGTAAACATCGGGCAAGTCTCTTCCGTCTTGTCATGATATTTTTCTCGTTTTTTTGATGAATTCTTCTTCAAATATAAAATCGATGGCGCAGAAATGTCGGAAATGAAGTTGCATCCCATGTGATGTACATCATGATTTAGGGCTAGATCTTTTAGAAGGAAAGTAGAAATCTCGGGGGCGAAAGTTTCAGGTTTTGGCTGCCTACGGCCTACACGCACGTGTATGGATAGGGATACCTGGCTTCGTTGAGAGTAACGTAACGTTTAACTAGTAAATGTTTTTTACCCTCTAGAAGCCTCCTGGCTAGGTACTACATCATTGACATTAGTTAGTAGGCCTATAGGCCTATAGTTAGTTAGTCAGTAGGCCTATAGGCCTACGGTACTGTACTATTTTTTTTAGTATTAGCTGTTTTAATTCAAAGACCACATCATCAACAACATGTTTCACATTTCAGGCGCAAGAGATTATGTCAAGTATCATCATAGACCAAAAGCTTCGGTCTCTGTTTTGTTGGTTGTTCAGCTGAACTTCGTTGGCTTCACTCACCAAATACAGAGACCGAAGTTCTAGCGCGATCTGTACAGGGGACTCAATGGCCATATGTTTATGTACTTAAGATCGGATAAAACGGGGAAGTGAATTTGCGCGACAGGCGAGGTACCTAAGCATGCTTAGTCACTGTTTTTGTTCCTTTTAACTTCATTTTTCTCCGTTTTTTGGCAATTGATGCCAAGAGGGAATATAAATTTGCACTCTGGTCACTATAATTTTCGAAATTTTTATTCATTAAAGACAAAAATTGAAAAGCCCCGACGGGGGGATTTTGCGGCATACTCGTGATATAGGCCCCGCTCGAGAAAAAAATTGTAATCGATCATACCTCAATATCTAGGTTGCTAACTTCAGCTCACTATATATACTCGTGATATAGGCCCCGCTGCTGTGTTGAATGGCTTAGAATGCCCGTTCGCGGGGCCTGTTTCACGAGTATAGTACTATAACCGTTATATAGGCCCCGCACTACGGCACTTCAGTCACTCCAACACAAGAGCGGGGCCTATATCACGAGTATATATTAAGCTTGCATTCTAAGATAGTCGCGAAACAGGCCCCGTCCAATGCGCTTGTCCCAGCATTCGCACGTGTGTGGGGCTCGGATGACGGCTATAGTATACTCGTTATCGAGGCCCCTTACACTGTTATATCATGGAAAATAACGTGGTCATGGGGCTTGTTTCCCCGCGGCCGGTGAGAATTATCATGGGCGGCACTGTAGGGTGCCGGGGGGGGGGGGATTGGCAACAATTTATGTTCTAAATAAACAAGGAGAGAGGACATTAGTTTACTTCTTCAGAAATTTATTTGTCGATTTATTCATGTATTAATATAGTTATTGACTTTATTTACCAATCGATTGTATTTATTAATTAATGTATTTATGTTTTTTTCTTTTGTGATATAAAGAGTCAGAAGTATCACTCGTTTTAAATTAGTTTTATGTGCGGAAGTTCATTTATTTCAATCTATTGTAATTGATTAGTTAATGTATTTATGTTGATTAATAAATGTATATATATATATTTATTCATTAATCATTTCATTTATTTGTTTTCATTTTTTTTTCTTTTGTGATGTAGAGTCAGAGGTATCATTCGTTTTTTAATTATTTTTATGTGTGAAATTTCATTTATTTATTCATCAATCTATTTTAATAATTAATGTATTTTTAATTTATTAATTAATCCAGGTTAATCATTTAATTTATTCATTTTCAGTTTTGTTTTCTTTTGTGATATAGAGAGTCAGAGGTATTGTATTCGTTTTTAATTCTTTTTATGTGTGGAAGTTCATTTAATCTATCTATTTTAATTAATTATAGTTATTGTATTTATAATTATTCATTAATCATTTGATGTAGAGAGTCAGAGGTATTCGTTTTTGATTATTTTTATGTGTGAAATTTCATTCAATTCATTTTAACTGATTAATTATTGTATTTATATTTATCTATTAATCATTTAATTTATTTGTTTTCATTTTTTTTCTTTGTGATATAGAGAGTCAGAGGCATCATTCGTCTTTAATTCTTTTTATATGTGGAAGTTCATTATCATTCCCCTTGTTTTTGGAAAATAAATTGGAGGGCCCCCCCAGCATTTCATTGTAATTATTTTTTGTGGGGAGGGAGGTGTCATCAATAATCAAATTATATAGTTCTTGTATAATTTCCTCCGAATCTTTCACTTGAAGTAATGCTGCGAAAGAATCCATTTATTCATTCATGTATCATATATCTATTTATAATCACCTCAGGATGTAAGTAGTCAATATATATTTATATACAAATGTATATATTCAAAATTCAATATTGTAGCATTCATCTGGCTTCCTGTGTATTATCAATTTATTATATTTTTCTTTCCTTTCATAAATGCCCCCCCCCCCCCTTCCCCACTTTTCATCCATTCAGAAAAGAAAACGAATAGGCATATTTATTCGGGAAAGATTTAATAATTTTCTTTTGGTCAATTTCATTATTGCTTGAGGATATAGCTGTACCTACACTATATAATCAACTTAATCTGAGACTTATCCCCCCCCCCCCGCCCCAACAATTGGGGATAGGCCTATCATTATGCATATTATCTATTTTACGTATAAAGTAGGTCCTACTTTCAAAGTACAATTTCTGTTTTTACCTAAATATCCATTTATTAATCTTTTGTCTTTTAAAAAGCTTACAATACCGTTCGTTGATATGCCAGTATGCCAGTATGATATGAAAGTATTTATAGCTTTATAAATAGAGTAGAATTAACTGAGCATAATGCCGAAAATTTCATCAAAATCAGATAATAGAGTTATTGAATTTTAAAGTTTAGCAATATTTTGTGAAAACAGTCGCCATGAATATTCATTAGGTGGGCTGATGATGTCACATCGCCACTTGTTCTTTTGTATTTTATTATGTGAAATTAGGTTCATTCAATTTTTTCCCTCCAAGAACTAGAAAATTGGAATGTCAATTGATTTAGTGCATTAGATATTCATAGCTGCAATTTATTTCATTATAAGGGAGACATATTATTCACACAAGTATGAAATAATTAAAAAAAAACATGATTTTATGTAGTAAGATAAGAAAACGGAAAGTGGGGATGTGACATCATCAACCCACCTAGTGAATATTCATGACGACTGTTTTCGTAAAATATTGCTAAACTTTAAAATTCAATAACTTTATTATTTGTTATCCGATTTTGATGAAATTTTCGGCATTTTGCTCAGTGAATTCTACTCTATGTATTGAGATATAAATATTTTCAGCCCGGACCATCCCTTTAATACTGATTAAGCCACTTGAAGATTGTTCGTAACTGTATTTGATTGTATGGTTTTAATGATAATGGATTTTTGTTTGCTAGAAATAACGTCATTCCGCATCAACAAATAAAAAAAATTTGATCGATCGTCATTTCATTAATAATTCACTATCCAAATATTGCATTTTTTTTTCGCCTACACGGTATTCATTTACTTACTAATACCCTCGCCCCCCCCCCCCCCGATTTCCCGTTTTTATTAAAAGATTTAATAATTTCGGAAAAAGTGTCTCAATGTGTTCTTATAATTTATTTTTATGCACGAATTATTCTATTTCCTTTTCTGTGATTTTTCATTTTAAGGAATTTAATGTGTCCCCCAGATCCGAGATTTCGGGGCGGGGGGGGGGGTGCAAATTTGAGAAGAAAGTTGGTGGTGCATAGGTCTGTCTGCATGATTGAATGCGTCGTACACAGGTACGGGTCCAGTAATTTTAAAGGGGCGGGGATACAGGCTGGTTGGACACATTGCCATTCATGAAATCCATGGTCGGCCACTCAAAGAGGAAGAGGTACAATTTTTTTTTTGGGGGGGTGATATGGTAGTTTATGTACATTTTACTTTAATTTTTACCTACAAGGTAGGCCTACCATACGGCCGAAATAAACGAGAACGCTAACTGCGAACATTTTGTGTATTATAATCCATGTATTAAGCGCTATGACTAGAGCACACTAAGCTCTCTTTAACCCTAAACAACAAACATTTATTTAATATTTAATTACTAAACTAAAAAAGGGAAAAGGACTTTACAGTGACGCATTAACAGGATATGAAAGGGGAGCGAGCTGATTTTTTTTTCACACTTGAAAATAGGATGCGAATGCTATCGAAGTTCGAGTTGAATTTTGTTGATATATATCGACACGAAAAGAGTATGTTTTTAAGCACTGCTGACAAGTAGGAGTGAGAGGGGGGCATCTTGTTCAACACTTAACTTTTCTTGTAGAATTTGATCCATTGCAAAACAAACTCATCATCATCAACATCATCATCATATCACCATCACCCTCAGCTATTTGAAAGAATATGCCCATTCTGCTTTATCAATGTTATAAATGTATTAATTCAATTAGTATAAGTTTGGGATTGTCATTTTTTTCAAGCAATCTGCTTATGATGACAATCCTCCTGCAAATTGTGAACATCATATAGTTAATCATTTTTGTCTGGAATTATCTTTTTAGTAATCTTTATTTACAATTTATGCCAAAAATGCTAACATATTATGTTTATTATGTTATGAAAAATGTATTATACAAATGTTATGGATGCAGAAGAAAACAATAAATCAAATCAATCAAATAAAAAATAGTTTTGAATGATTTCCGTATTGGCGTTTTCCTTGAAACGTTGTCTTCTTTGAATAGATGGGAGCATAAAATTATAGGTCTATAATTATTTTTTTATTTGGGAGCAATATTTTTTTTACCAAAATCCCCATCATCTTGGAGTATAATATTTTTTTTTCTTTTTTTGCCACTTAATAAAAAAACCCACAGCACCCCCTACTTAAAAATCGTTCCCAGTGCCCTGCTTAATCGTTTATCGAACATTTGGCGGGGATATTTTTTGTTCATTTCTCTATATTTGAGATTTACATAATTCTTGGTTTGATAATCAGATCATGCTTTATTTTTCGTTTATATAATTGTATTTCTTGAAGACGAAATGATATGACTGTTGTGTTTCAGTGACATTTGTTACCTTGTCAGTTTCGTCCGTTTAATAGTTTCTGGAGGGTAAGAAATTAACTTTATTTTTAGCATTATATTTACGATATATATCCAAAATGATATTGCTTGCATCATGTTGGATTCATCTGTAAATATCATTATTTGACATTGATTTACATGTACATAGTTTCATACTAACATAGTATCCTGTTTCCAGGCGACATCCAACAATTCTATAGGCGCTGTTTGTCATGCAGTTGCATCATACATATTCAATGAGGTCACAAATCGTGGCATGTTCTGATGTTTTTAATAATTATATAAATGAGAAATCAGATAAAGCACAAAAGTATTTCTAATTTCATTTTTCTGTTTTTTTATATACAAAAGCCAAATCACAACACGTTTTTCTCGTTATGATTTCGTTTTTGTGTTTTCAAAAACCAAACTAAGTGGCTGATTTCCGTTTTCGCTTCTTCATGATTGGAACAGAAAACAAATCAATCAATTAGTACCTTGATTGTGCAGGTTACTGGGCAAGTGAAAGTGACAATTACAATTGATCTTAGCAAGACATCCATTACATAAATGGGTAGAATACAATTTCATATAATAAACACTAATTAAAGTATGATAATTTCATTAGAGAATATCGAAGTTCTTAACCAAAATGCGAGACAATAAAACAAATATTTTCTTCAAACATTTAGTTTAAAAATATTTTTTTCTATGTTAAAATGCCCCCTTATCGTGTCACTTAATAGACAACATTTTTTTCCCCAAAACACTGCAAACATGAACGAATAAATGAATACAGGCATGTATATGAATAAACCAGGAAATGAATAAGTAAGTAAAACAATACGAAGGAGAACGTGAAATAAGTAATGCATTAGCCCCCCCCCCTCTCTCTCTCTCTCTACAGTTTCACGTATTGGCTTTAGTAAGATAACAGAATATATTTTGTTATATATTTCTAATACTATACGGAATACAGAGAGATCAAATCCATAAGCAAAAGAGAGAAATTAACGATAATGAGTTGGCCTAACATCAAATAAAATAAAAAGTTTAATACAAACAAATGCATCAACATTTAAAGGACAAGTCCACCCCAACAGAAAAATTGTTTTGAATAAAAAGAGGAAAATCGAACGATCATAACGCTGAAAATTTCACCAAAATCGGAAGTAAATTAAGAGAGTTATAACACTTTGAAGTTTAGTTTAATTTAAAATAATAGAAGTATATGCACATCCAGGTCGGTATGCAAATGAGGAAACTGATGACGCAACCCACTATTTCTTTAGTATTGTATTTTATGAAATATTATATTTTCCAATTTTCTTCTCATTGTCAAGTGAAACAATTCCCTCCTGAACATTATGGTTCATTCACGTTGGACCGTATTGTATAATATGTGAAAATGAAATATTGCATAATTCAAAAAAAAAATGAAAAGAAATAGCGAGGGGCATCAACTGTATCATTTGCATGCAAATGAGTTGTGCATAGTATATATCACTAATAAGCGAAACTTTAAAATATCACAACTTGAAATATCCAGCGTTATACTATATAGCTTGATATTTCTCTATTCAAATCAACATTTCTCTGGGGGTGAACTTGACCTTTAAACAAAATATAAATTCCTGTTATGGAACGAAAAATAAGGTTACTATAACACCTTCAACTACGACTAATTAAAAAAAGGTAAACGATTATTTTTAATTCAGATTATGCTTTTAAACTGTCAAAGTCATTCATGCTTGAATGATCGAGGAATCCTCTGAGAATACCAGGTGAAAGAGAAGATAGGCTAAGCTTTACAATGATTGCCGTCATCATTTTGTATAGCCATTATAACTAACCGAATGAATAAAAATAAATGAAAAATAAATTAAATGTATGACCCCTGTATCACCAAAAGAACTGAATGAATTAATCAATTAATTATTTTCAAAAAATACAAAGAATTAAAAACGAATAATACCTCTGACACTCTATATCACAAAAGAAGAAAAATATTGAAAAGAAATATATTAAATGATTAATGAATAAAATGATATAAATACATTAATTAATCAATTAAAATAGATTGACAAATAAATTAAATGAACTTCCACACATCAAAAGAATTAAAAACGAATGATAACTCTTACTCTCTATATCACAAAAGAAAAAAACTGAGAACAAATAAATTAAATGATTAATGAATAAACACAATAATCAATTATAATAGATTTATAAATGAATGAAATTTTACACATAAAAATAATTAAAAACAAATGAAGACTCTGACTCTTTACTTCACTAAAGAAAAAAACTGAAAAGAAATAAATTAAATGATTAACCTGGATTAATTAATAAATATAAAATTCATTAATTAATCAATTAAAATAGATTGATGAATAAATAAATGAAATTTCACACATAAAAATAATGAAAAACGAATGATACCTCTGACTCTCTACATCACAAAAAAATGAAAACAAATAAATTAGATGATTAATGAATATACATTTATTAATCAATAGAAATACATTAACTAATCAATTACTAGTACAATAGATTGAAATAAATGAACTTCCGCACATAAAAATAATTTAGAACGAATGATACTTCTGACACTCTATATCACAAAAGAAAAAAAACATAACACTGAAAACAAATGAATTCAATGTTTAATTAATACATTAATTAATAAAAACAATCGATTGATAAATGAACAAGTTATCAACTATATCAATACGAATAAATCGACAAATAAATTTCTGAAGAAGTAAACTAATGTCCTCTCTCCTTGTTTATTTGGAAAATAAATTGGAGACCCCCCCCCCCGCCCCCTCCTACAGCGCCGCCCATGATATTCTCTCCTTGTTTATTTAGGACATAAATTGTTCCCAAGCCCCCCCCCCCCGGCACCCTACAGTGCCACCCATGATAATTCTCACCGGCCGCGGGGAAACAAGCCCCATGACCACGTTATTTTCCATGATATAACAGTGTAAGGGGCCTCGATAACGAGTATACTAATATAGCCGTCATCCGAGCCCCACACACGTGCGAATGCTGGGACAAGCGCATTGGACGGGCCTGTTTCGCGACTATCTTAGAATGCAAGCTTAATATATACTCGTGATATAGGCCCCGCTCTTGTGTTGGAGTGACTGAAGTGCCGTAGTGCGGGGCCTATATAACGGTTAGTACTATACTCGTGAAACAGGCCCCGCGAACGGACGTTATGAGCCATTCAACACAGCAGCGGGGCCTACATCACGAGTATACATAGTGAGCTGAAGTTAGCAACCTAGATATTGAGGTACCGTATATCGACCAGAACTCGAACACCTGGCTCAACTGCCAGCGGCTGCGTCAGTGCGCCTTTTATTGCCAGCGCAAACGCGTATCGGAGAATGTGAATACGCAACGGGGCTACTGCCGGGTAGGCCACGATCGTACCTTCGCACTCATGTGCGATAAGCATCAAAAACGATAATTAAACTTGGCAAAACTAGTCATTTTACTTCACAATTGAGTAGCAGTTGATATTATTCGCGATTTTGTAAGGGGTGCCCGTAATCAGTATTTTTACGGAAATTTCACATTTTTTAATAAAATTGGAAGAAGTTGAACAAATAATATACAATATTCCGAAAGTGCTTCTTACGTCGACTCGGTGTTCGTCAGGGCATCTCGTAATTACGAATAATTTTCGTTTCAGAAGGGGAAAAAGATGACACCAACATGAAAGTTTTTTCTTGCCAGAACTCGAACACCCCGATTTAATTGCATTTCAACACGTAATTAATTAATGGCAGACTAGTCTTTATCAAGCATTTATTATGATCTCTTTTCTTTTGATATCAATTTGTTTTCTTTTATTTTTTGACCAAATACTTTTTTCTTGTGTGTTAATTTGCCCATTATAATACACATATTTATATTTCATTATTTATTTACTTTTTTGGGGGGAGTGGCAAATACTAAGGACTAGATAGACGGGCTGTACGTGGACTTGGATTTTTGTTTCAATTTAGCACATGCTTTGAGGCATGGGCGGGAATTCTAGGGGGTACGTGTCCCCCAAATCCCTCCTACTATTTGTGGTATTTTTATTATGATGGAGAAAATACACCATTCACAATCGTTTTTTTTTTTAAATGACCTTACATTTTGGGGGACCCCCCCTTTTTTTTTTACTTGTCAATTTTTTCTGTTAAAATAACCTTACATTTTGGGTGATAACTTTTTTTTGCTTGTCTTTCTTTATAATCTTACATTTTATTTCGGGTGATTTATTTATTTTTTTTGGGGGGGTGGTATTATTATTTTTTTTGGGGGGGGGCTAAAAAGATGCACCTTATATTTTGGGTGATAGTTTTTTTTTTCGGGGGGGGGGGGGGGTCAGGTCCCCGGCTACCTTTTGCATTGGCGGCGGAAGCCAAAAAATTAGGGGGGCCTACCTGAACTTTTGTGATGGACACATGTAATAAAAATTGACAAGCAAAAAAAAGGTCATCAACCTAAATTTTAGGGGGGTCGGACAAGAGACATTTTAAGGGGGTTCACCAGAATTTAGGGGGACGCAGGAAACAAAATTGACAAGCAAAAAAAAAAAGTTATCAACTAAAAATTCCTCCCATCCCCCCGCCTATGACCTTTGGGGACAGATGGAAGGGTTTCCTTTTATTATAATTTTCAGCCGTTTCCTTTTATTTATTTCTGTATACATCGGGTGATTTTTTCCTTCATATAAAGTTCCTTTTCGTCAGATTACCCCTGGTTTTCATTTTTAATATTTATCTATTGGGCAATTCTCTCTAAATGCCAATGATTTATTGTCAGGTTGATATTAAATTATTTTGATACAATATCTAATTTTGGTCATTATATATCAAAAAAACACCCCTATATGACCCTTGAGACATTGACTATGATTGACATTATAATGTCATCCACATATTGCTATTATTGTCATCATTATCATTGTGACATTACTTTTGTCATTACTATATGTATTAAAATTATAATCATTATCTCGAAACATTCTTACCTTTTTTCTGTGGTGGTATGGCCAGGACCGAATCCATTTTTTTTTTCTTTCTCTACATTCTAGGCTGGGTATTTTGCTCACTGTGGGCATGCAGGCTTTGAATAGTATTTATCCAGGTTTGTATGCAATGGCAGCACAAGATTTTGACTAGGAGGCAAGTGCATGGGGGGTGGCAAAGACATATTAGGGGCCAAGTTTGGCAAAAGCACATTACAATTAACTAAACACTTTTTTCCAGGTTTATTTATTAGGGGACAACTGGGGAATGCTCCATAATGCAACCCCCCCCCCCGCCCCTTGCCATGGACAATGCCCTATTTTGATGGAATGAAGATTTAATATTAATTATTTCTCAAAATTACAGGACTAATAACTCAACTAATACATGTAACCCTTTAAGCTCCTTTTCTTAGTTCCCTTTCTTCCTCATTTTATTCCTTTATTCTATCAGGGGTAATTATTATTTTCACAGTCACGACTGTAAAAATAATAATTATGATAATGATTTTCTCTCTTTCTCTCCTATACTATAGAAGTGGATTTATTGTCATATTTACAAGAAGATCTGTAGGCCTACCAAGTCCTTCAAGATGTCTTCTGTGGATAGGCTATATCCTAGCCATCAATGTTCTCTGTGGTTATGCATAAACTTTGAAATGTAAAAAAAGGTTACTGTTATGGAAAGTTTATTTGTTTTTAATGAACACAGTTTCACAGTAATCATGATTCATAATGATTATAACTGATTGAAAGATGAACACAAAAGATTTTGAATTGAAGAAGACTACATCATTTATATCATTGTGTTTGTAATTGCATAGTATATAGGCCATACAATTATTGATTTTTCTAATCCATAAATGATTGGTCTCAAAATAAATGTGTTTCATATATGATTACAGCAATTCATCGTTGTAGAAATATATATTTTGCTTAATAAATATATGTATAAGATACAGAATGGATCAAGAATAAAAATAAGGGCTGCAGTGATCAAGGAAAACAAAGTCTTCTGAAATGATGCATGACAGGGAATAATTTTCCTGGTATCGCATCGCAATTTTCTCCACATTTTTTTATAGACTGCTACGAATAAATTCTTTCGTATAGCATATCTTTACATATAGGACTGTACATTACTTAGTTGAGAGCTAAATTATGACCAAAATGCTATTCGAATATGTAAAGCAAAATTATTCCTTGCATGATATAACAATTACTTTTATTTGGTTGTCTCATCTTTCTCTCTTAAAAAATATGATTGACAGTCTAAGATCACTTAAAACAATTTTAAAATCTCATTTTGGGACATGATAAATGTCTTTGTGTTATTATATTTTAATTAATGCACATAAGCACTTTATTCAAGTTGATGAAACCAATTGAAATTGCTTTATGAATATTTTTTATGATTTTTTATTTATAATTCATTTATTCATTTTTATCTTTTTCTTTATTTATTTAATTTGATTAAACAAATAAAAATTGGTTATGATCTTTTTCAATTTTTTGTATTTATTTATTCATTTTTTCAATTTACTATTACATGTATTTCTTATTTTGTATTTAGTTATTGTATTAACTGTATAATTTCTGTTATGTTTTTGGAAATAAAGGAATCGATAATAAGGTATCATCAGTAATTTATGTTTTATTATGCAATCGGAATTGAGCGCCCATATATAGTGTATCATCAGTAATTTATGTTTTATTATGCAATCGGAATTGAGCGCCCATGCAGAGTGTGCTAAGGTAAGTGGGAAACTTCTCTTTCGCACTTCTTTAGATGAACCAAGAAACCTGCAATAAAACACAGAAATCAAGTACCGGTAAGTGATATATGGAAATCAATGAATCAATAATGTTAAATCTCAATGTGAACCCCCCCCCCCCCCGAAATACTCCTACTTGCCTCAATAAAAGTAGTGAGACAACTGACATGCATTGTGGTTATACCTTCCAAAATATATCCCCCACATGAATTTCTCAAGGAAATAAGTTCACATACTGGCAGAGAAAAATTATACCACTGCGATAATAAGTGATTTTAAATAATTAAGTAATAATAGCACAAATTAGGCCCATACATAAAAGAAGATGCCAATGATGCTGATGATATTGTTAACATTGATAAAAGTAAATATTATTTTAATAATGACAATAAATCTAAAAATAATATCATAAATCATTAACAATATTAATAATTTGACTAGTCATAGAAGAATAGTAATTGAGAGTAATACATAGAAAAAGCTATTGCACATAAATGAATCCTTTCTGATTTTTTTTAAATAAAGAAATTATAAAATCTATAAGCACAAAACTCAAAATAAAAGTAAGTGATATCATGGATATGACTGAAATTATTCTAAAATTGAAATATAAGTTAAATGTAGCAGGAACTAATTCAAACAATGAAATTCATGAAAATTTATTATTTAAATGAATAGAACCTATGATTTAATGTATAAATAGTTGAAGAAACTAAAAAAATAACTACATAAAAATAGATAAAAAGGTGTATTAAGTCAATAAACACTAAATTCATAAAAAACAATCATTTAATTATCACAGAGCGAGGGGGACATGATCGCGCGATCATCAACACGCAAAATGTACTGCGCCATCTGGTGTTCGAATTCTGGCATGTAGTGTACGAATTCTGGCAGGCACGAAGCCTTCGGCGATCGTCGCGCTCCCCGAAACTTTCCCGATGAAATCCCAATCGAACGGCACCTACGGAAAGCTTAGAATTTCGGCTACACCGCAAGCCCAAGAATGTAAGCCAGAAATGCCGTAAATATATTTTATGCAACCTTTACTGAAAAGGTGTTCGAGTTCTGGCGGTTATACGGTACTATAATCGATATCAAGTGTTTCTCGAGCGGGGCCTATATCACGATTTTGCCGATTTTGCATTGCAAGTCCCCTAATGCCAATGGTGGCTGCACGATAGCGAGCCGTCTGTGTACGAGGAGAAATTTAAAAAAAAATGTAGGCCCTACTTAAAAAACTCCTCGAAACAGACGGCTGCCAGCTGTCTGTCTAGTGGGACATCAGAGACAGAGACTTTATGAAGATAATTTTGGTATTATATTTTCTAAAAAATCTGACACTGGTTCGGAAACTTCGGAAGAACGCCGACGATTTGCGATTGTCGTGTCCACAGAAAGTCCAAAACATAACCAACGATGACCGAGTGAAAATGATCGGGGAGCTGCTGGCCAAGCTCCGACAAAGATGCGGTGCCACTCAAGGCAGCTGCAAAAATAAATTCGCTAAAAAAAACCTGCGGCTGAGCTGCAGCTGCTGCACGGAATTTCAGAGAAAAGTAACTGATAGATTTAACTTCATGTGAATTATTTCGTAAATAGCGACGTGATTGATGGTTTAAAATAGTAACTCACATTTATTATTTAGCATTTAATCAATTTTAATGCCACTGCCCTGCATTCATTCGATTCCGCCTTTCTATTAATTCCCGACATAAAAATTGCCAAACACATCGTCCTAACAGAATATCGGCAGTTGCTCAGCTGACCAATTCGTTATGACACATCATGACACAAAGTTCGGTACCGAACTAACTATTGTCTCGTGCATGAACAAAATATCTGAAAAAATACGGTATAACAAAAAAATAGTAAAAATACGCAGCTATCTAGCTCTTACGAATGTAATTATTTTTAGTAGTTTGAAAACTTATATCTCAGAAAAAATACATGAATAAATTGCCATAAAAGTCAGTTATTTCTGCCATATTTTTTTTTTCTTCTTCTTCTTTTCACCTAAATTGCAGCTCATCGTATGCGACCGGAACGGCGTTACGAAAATTACGCGAAGCATATCAATTTGTTTGCGCTCCTTTTTTGCAGTGCGTAGCGTGTTAAATTATTTCCCTATGGAGAATAATAGAAAATACGCCGTTTTTAAGGGATTTGCTAAGATATCTCCCAAACGCGTCAACAAGGTGATCTATCAAAACAGAATAGAATAGAGCAGTCACCTTGAACACTGTGGAGCGGATTTCTTCTTTTTTCTAGACAAGAAGAAAATGCTATGCTTTGGAGCGGCTTTCTTTGTTCTTTTTCTCAAAAAGACAAAAATGCTATGCCTTGGAACTTGCGGAAATTTGAGTGTAAAAATAGGGGTCCCTAGCTCCGCGGCACATACCCACAATGCATTCATACTGTGTGCCCGGCCCGGGCCCCCCCCCCCCCCGGGTTCTTCTTCTGTGTAGATCCAGTTGCCAGTATATAGGCCCTAGTGGTGGGCGAAGGGGGCTGGAAAAAATACATTTATCGGCATTTTGTGCCCCGGGGTCCTAACTTTCAATATACAGTGGCGTAGCTACGGGGGGCCTGGGGGCCACGTGCCCCCCCCCCAGAAAAAATTGGCAGAGCAAAAAAAAAGGAAAGAAAAAAGGGAGAAAGAAGAAAGAAAAAGGAAAAGAAGGAGAAAGACAGAAGAAAAAATAAGAGGAAGACGAGTGAATAAAATAATATGAGGGGAAGACTTGCAATTAAATAAAAAAAATCTTTACATGTTACTATATAAAATTTTTGCAGGCTCTTCGCGCCATAATTGCCTGTTCGATGGGATTCATATCTTGCTCAATAGGCTGATGTGGAGCAAGTTTTTAAGTCAATATGCAAAACATATTTTAGCTCGGACATCGAGCTTTCATTGTTTTTTTTTTCATTTACAAATTTAACTTGCTCTCAATGTCCGTTTTATGGTCTACATATCAGCATTTTAAGCTCACGCTGCGTGGTCACATTGTTTGATTTGCCAAGTTCATATTGTCTACGTGTATTCCTAGTTCCATTAAACAAATGTATTCAGAATGCCCAGATTTTAGGTCTAAATATAAAACATGCGCGATAGCGTGCATGTTCTTTATTTAAAATGTACTTAAATTATCCAGTTTTACATCAGAATATCAATAATTGTCTGCTCACGCTTCACGATCGCATTATTAATGATACCCAATGGACTATATCCTATTTATGACTTACAAAATATGAATAGAGTGTTCCGCTTTTAGGTCTAAAATCTCAATTTTCTTTAGTCTCGCGCTTCGCGCTCGCATCAATTGTTTAGTTTCATACCTATCCCATTAATTAATACAAAAAGTGCTTAGAATTACCATTTTTTTAGGAATGTCAAAAAATTTGCTCGCGCTTCGCGCTCGCATTATTAAAATATATACCGTCTTCGTGGGTAGCTGTAAGCAGTCCTTAACAGGTCCCTTTTCGATAATGCTAGAACAGTAAAAAAAATAATAAAAATTTCTGTTCGCGTTTGGGGTCCATACGAATCGTGTTCAGGATCACACATAACATTGCCCAGAAAATTAAATTCAGGAAAAAATACAATAAAGTAAAAATAAAATCGCTCGCACTTCTCGCTCGCACTTTTTATAAAGCTTATGAGATTATTTTATGTTTAATAAGAATAAAACTAACAAGTGACTGATAATAGGTGAAGGTAATTTCGGGCCCCGTCCCCTATATTGGCAAAAGTCGGATCTGCCCTTGTGCCCCCCCCCCTGAAAAAGCAAGGACCCCCCAGTGCCCCCCCCCCCGGGAAAAATGATCCTAGCTACGCCACTGATTCCGGGCTGGTGATAAATCAACACCGAAGTTTTTTTGCAGTGATGTACCGGTAATTACGATCATAATATGGGTGCAGACAGAGGCGTCGATCCTGGGGGGGGGGGGGCGATCGCCCCAGCAATGAAAATATGGGGGGGCAAGCATATCATTTTGCTCCCCCCCCCAATAATTCCGGATATGCAATTAAAAAAAACAAGATTGTAATGTTCAGCAAGTGAGATGGTGATACACAACTCGTTCTTTATTTAAAATCGTGCTCAAAATGTCCGCTTTTCAGATTGGAATATACAAATTTTCAGCTCGCGCTTCGCGCTCGCATCATTTCTGTAGCAAAAACCCATACTTTTCATCATTGAATAGGTGAATGTAAATGTCCCACT
This sequence comes from Lytechinus variegatus, assembly GCF_018143015.1. Lineage (NCBI taxonomy): Eukaryota > Metazoa > Echinodermata > Echinoidea > Temnopleuroida > Toxopneustidae > Lytechinus > Lytechinus variegatus. The sequence goes on from NC_054743.1 coordinate 62,058,482, forward strand.
TTCAGTTCTAAGCCTCAAAAGAACTCCTGCTTCGATTTGCAATCATCTTTTTTTGGATATATATCTTGTTCTTCATCAAAAACGTCTACTAAACGGTCATTTTTTCAGATCGAAATATCAAAATTTTCAGCTCGCGCTTCGCGCTCGCATCATTTCTGTAGCAAAAACCCATACTTTTCATCATTAAATAGGTGAATGTAAATGTCCCACTTTCAGTTCTAAGCCTCAAAAGAACTCCTGCTTCGATTTGCAATCATCTTTTTTTGGATATATATCTTGTTCTTCATCAAAAACGTCTGCTAAACGGTCATTTTTTCAGATCGAAATATCAAAATTTTCAGCTCGCGCTTCGCGCTCGCATCATTTCTGTAGCAAAAACCCATACTTTTCATCATTAAATAGGTGAATGTAAATGTCCCACTTTCAGTTCTAAGCCCCAAAAGAACTCCTGCTTCGATTTGCAATCATCTTTCTTGGATATATATCTTGTTCTTCATCAAAAACGTCCACTAAACGGTCATTTTTTCAGATCGAAATACCAACATTTTCAGTTCGCGCTTCGCGCTCGCATCATTTCTGTAGCAAAAACCCATACTTTTCATCATTAAATAGGTGAATGTAAATGTCCCACTTTCAGTTCTAAGCCTCAAAAGAACTCCTGCTTCGATTTGCAATCATCTTTTCTTGGATATATATCTTGTTCTTCATCAAAAACGTCCACTAAACGGTCATTTTTTCAGATCGAAATATCAACATTTTCAGTTCGCGCTTCGCGCTCGCATCATTTCTGTAGCAAAAACCCATACTTTTCATCATTAAATAGGTGAATGTAAATGTCCCACTTTCAGTTCTAAGCCTCAAAAGAACTCCTGCTTCGATTTGCAATCATCTTTTCTTGGATATATATCTTGTTCTTCATCAAAAACGTCCACTAAACGGTCATTTTTTCAGATCGAAGAATCAAAATTTTCAGCTCGCGCTTTGCGCTCGCATCATTTCTGTAGCAAAAACCCATACTTTTCATCATTAAACAGGTGAATGTAAACGTCCCACTTTCAGTTCTAAGCCTCAAAAGAACTCCTGCTTCGATTTGCAATCATCTTTTCTTGGATATATATCTTGTTCTTCATCAAAAACGTCCACTAAACTGTCATTTTTTCAGATCGAAATATCAAACTTTTCAGCTCGCGCTTCGCGCTCGCATCTATTGTTCTTTTAGATACAAATCTTATCATTGGTACCAAAAATGCTTAGAATATCAAGTTTTCAGGTCAGAACTTAAAGAAATGTCATCTCACTCTCGATCGGCACTCGTACTATCTGTGCATGTAGTGAAATATGTATCCTCCTCATGAGTTACTACAAACAGTCCTAAACAGGCACGCTTTTCCTGTCAGTATACTATAAAAAAAATCAGCTCGCGCTTCGCGCTCGCATTAATTTGTTTGTGAGAATATATATATATATGTTTGTGTGTGTGTGTGTGGTGTGTAGGTTTTTTGTACGATCGAGCGCCTTTGGAACATTAATGATTTTGCCCCCCCCCCAATCTGAAAAAGTGGATCGACGCCCCTGGGTGCAGACACCGTAGGGCCTATGGCCTAAAATCCACAAAGTCCAGTACTAGTTCACGAAACTTATAATGTAAATATCGCATAGACCAGAAATCTGTTATTATTTTATCTCTCATTTTGCATCACAAGATTCATAGTAAAAAAAAATCGTGGTTACGCTCTCAACGTTCTGGGGCGAATTTTTGTGATTCCTACTTGTATACTGGGCATAATATGTAGACAGTACAGAAATAACCTTAATAATACTCGTCGTGGATATTACATGACATAAAACTTCATTTTATCTGTAGAAAATACCTTAGAAAATTATTTGATTAAAGAGGATACAAATCAATATTCCGCATTCATATAATATGTTAATTAATGATTTTAAAAATATCACTTGTAAGATGGCATGCCAAAATATAAAACTATTATGGCATGAAAGTAGACTACGGTATAAAACTGTTGTGTTTTTTCATGTTTGACTTTTGATTGACATTCTTGTCGTCTGCTCTGTTGATTTTTATTCAAATGAGATTCAGCTCCTACATCGTGTGGAAAACGTAGAAAAATATTAGCACGAGATTTAAGTAAGTATAGAATTTCTCATGAAGTATATCGAATGTGTAATATTGGACGTAAGCTGTGAATTTTGTGGATCAAAGACAAGTCCCATCGCGTCGACCGCGCTTACTCAGACCGGCGGCCGCAAACGTTGCTTCTTCGTCTTATTGCGAATCGTGAACACGGTATTGGCAGCATGAACTGCGTGTGAGATTTATGCACACAAAAAATAAGTAGGTGATGTCACATTTCCGTGATATCCATATTTCACATGAACGCTATCCCTATAAAAGTATAAGCATTAGCACGATTCTGCATGAGTTATGCAATTTAATTTGGACTACGAAGCATATGAATATGGCCTTAATGTAACGGTTAAACTTCAGTTAAGATGGGCTGTGCATTTTTTTCATTTGTGATCACTGCAGTGTGTCATAATAATAAAAAAATAATATATTATTAATAAAGAAAAAAAAATGAAGGCTACATACTTTTAGGCCCTAGTGATGTTAGACTTGAGTTGTGAAAAAAGAATTGGAAGAGAGGGTGAAAGACAAAAGAAAAGAGATGAGAAGAAAATAAATGAAGGGGAAAATAAAGGGAAGAAATAAAAGAATGTTAGAATAAAAGAAGGATAAAAGAGAAAATGGATTCTGCCATTCTTTGAAATGAATACAGAGGATACCTAGGGAAGTTTCTGAATGTAGGCATGTTATGCCTCTGTATTCAGTTCTAGGTTTTTCCTCAAGATGGCTGGCTCACTTCCAGGAACAGGGCTTTCGTAGTCATATTTTATTGGCTCATTTTTCCAGTTTCTATCCAGGGCAGCTTCAAAACTGTGCACACTTGGGGCAGTGACAACATCATTACTTAGGCTGTTCCATGTCTTACGTATTCTAACATAAAAAGAATTCCTATATTTTTGGGTCTTTGTCCTTGGTATGAACAATTTTTTACTGTGACCCCTGGTATGTTCACTATATTTTTCTTCTAGATTAAGTTTTGTACATTGATCATAACTATTAAAGTGTTTATATGTTTCAATCATATCACCCCTAACTCTTCGATACGCCAGAGTTGGGATTTTTAACCGTTTAAGTCGTTGTGGATAGAAAGCTTCCTTAATTCAGGGACTAATTCTGTTGCCCTTCTTTGTACGTTCTCTAATGCATGTATATGTTTCTTCAGTATAGGGTTCCACACAGCATGGGCATACTCAACTTGTGGTCGGACAAGCGACTTATATAACAGAGCAAAGTTATTTTTGTCAAGATAAACAAAAGTTCGTCTGATCAAGCCCATAAGCCTGTTGGCCTTGTTTATTTTTGATTGCATGTGTTCTTCAACGTGTTCAAAGCTGAGTTTATCATCAATTACAACACCCAAGTCCCTTTCGGAGGTGACATGTTCAAGCGCATCATTCATTAAAGTGTATGGAAAAGCTTCCTGCTGGTCTTGCGTGTTACCAATAGAGAGTACACTACATTTCTTGGGGTTGAATTTCAGCAGCCATTTTTCTGACCAGCATTCAGATGGTCAAGATCTCTCTGGAGTGAATTGCAATCATTCTGATCTCTTATAAACTTGAATAGCTTGGTATCATCAGCAAAAAGATAAACATTACTTTCAGTAACAACGTCTGGAAGATCATTGATGTATAACAAAAATAACACAGGGCCAAGGACACTCCCTTGCGGAATTCCGCTTTCTACATGACCCCAACTTGAGAACTCGCCATTCACACACACCCTCTGTCTCCTTCCAACAAGGAATGCCTCGATCCAACTAACCACATGTTCATTTATACCAAAACTACGGACCTTTTCAAGCAGTCGACGGTGAGGTACCTTGTCAAAGGCCTTCATAAAATCTAAATAAATTACATCAATTGTACCCCTTTCTTCAAGAGCTTTAGACCACTCATCAACGACATTAAGCAACTGCAGCATAGTAGAACGACCAGGCAAAAACCCATACTGCCTATCACTAAAAAATCCATTTGAATTCATATGATCAAGGATCTCATTGCGTAAAATGGATTCCAAAAGTTTACAAGCTATACATGTGAGGCTTATCGGCCTATAATTTGATGGAAGCGATCTATCACCTTTTTTAAAAACAGCACTCACATTGGCAGATTTCCAGTCACAGGGAACAACACCTTTCTGTAAAGAGGTCTTATAAATGATACTCAAAGGTAGAGCAATTGCTGGAGCTACTTCACGTAAAGTCCTAGGATGGAACCCATCTGGCCCTGGAGACTTAGAATTTAAACATCAAGTTTGGAAAGCAAAGAAAGAACACAATCTTCATTTACCACAATTTCACCAAAATCTTCAACTATATTGTGCTGAGCAGGGGTAGGAATATCACCAGGAGGCTCAGTGGTATAAACTGTAGAAAAATAATTTAGTAAAATGTCTGCTTTATCGCGATCTCCCTCAACAAGTTCAGCTGTTTGTGGATTCCTAAGAGATGCCACTCCAGTTCTAATTTTTGTTTTTAAAATCCACATATTGCCAAAATTTCTTTGGATTCAATTTAACTGCCTTAGCGATATTTTTTTCATAGTTTTTCTGGAGTCGTCTAGTAGCTGTTTTGACCCTATTACGAAGCCTGTTATAAGTCTTCTTCTTGCTTTCTGTTTTATCTCTAAGATAACGCTCCCAACTCCTATGTTTTTTCTTTACTAGTAAAGAGTATCTTTATCTATGGGGAAATCACCTTTCTTGCCCCACGATTGTGTTCTAGATATTGTTCTTGCTGGAATGTACTTGTCCTGAGCAGCTTTCAATTTACCTTTGAAAATGCACCATTGCCTTTCGACATCATTACCTGCAGATGCAAGGAGAGTACGCCAGTCTAATGAAGCCAAGGCTTCCCTCATATCAACAAAATTAGCTTTGTCGTAAAGAAATACTTTTTCATGTTACTGGACTGGTCATAATATATTAACAGTTCAGATTGAACAGCAATATAGCATGGTCACTAGAACCCAAGGGACTGCAGTGTTGAACTGTTGAAATAAGATCATCTCTATTTGTGAAAATTAAGTCAAGGATGTTCGGTTTGAACCCATGTCTGAATCGGGTAGGGTGTGATACATGTTGATACAAAAAGGCATCACGTACACATTCAACAAAGTGAAATTCTTCACTATTTTCATTTTTGGAAGTCTTCCATGAATCCCAGTTGATATCTGGGTAATTGAAATCCCCCATTAATAGAATATGACTATATTTCGTCCTCGAAATACTTGCTATTGTGCTTAACAATGCCATGTTATTTGCTTTACTTCCACTGTCACTTAGAACTATAAAAAACAACCAATTAAAAGCTTATCTTTACTCCTTAAATGCAATTCAACCAAACGACTTCACTAAAGTCTTGGTGCAATGATGCATTGACGGCATTAGCACTCAAAGATTCATGAACATGAATGATAATTCCCCTACCAGGGGCATTGGTAACATTAGTGAAGTGTATTACATATTCATTTAAAGTAAAATCTTCAAGTTGAATTTCCCTGAAATTTTTCGGTTTGACTTCAGTAACAGCAACAATGTGGGGTTTTTCGTTCAAGATAAAAGTCTTAAGTTCAGCCATTTTATTACGTAACGAATCAGCATTTGTGTACATACATCTCAAAGATTTAAGCAAGTCATCGTTTGACTGTGAATTGGAGAAAGTGTCCCCATTTGACTGTGTATCCAACAGAGTGTCATCAAGTGAGAGTTTATCATCAATTGATTGTGTACTTAAGAGTGTATCAGGAGTATGATTTTCAAGTATAATTGTGTTATCGATCAACTGTGTATTTAGGGGTGGCGATAAAGATTCTGGAACATCTTTTGTATCTTGAATTCTTACATTACATGTAGCTCTAACACTTTGCTTGGAACACCTAACACAACGGATTAACTGAATATAAGCACCAACGCATTTACAATTATTAACACATTTACAATAACTAACATATTTACAATCACACTTGTACGAAAAGTCAATTACTTTTTTGCCTGTCGACTATCACCCAATGGGGGAAAGCCAGATGGATCCTGCGCCCCAGTATGGTTGTGCGGGGTTGTCTTGGGATGCCCATTGGATTGGAGGCTTTCTGACCTTCCAGATCCAGGGCCCTGTTCAGTTTGAGCATGCTGTGCTCTCCATTTCTTAGCATTTTCACGGTGACGCTGTCTCTCCATGGGTGTCATGTCTTTACGAATAGCAATGTGCTTAGACGCTACACTCTCCCTTAGCCTACTAGCCTTCTTCAGTATAGCATCCCTCTGTTGCTCAGATGCTACTGTCACCCGGAGTGGGCGAGGCTTGGGTTTTTGGTTACCCTGACTTGCATTTCTCTGGCCAAGTCGCCTACAGTCATTAGCATCAACGCTACCAACCGACTCATCGATCGTGGAGATTAGATTTGATGCAACAGATGCGTCATGCTCCTTACAAGATGCTATGTCATCACCTTCCTCTTCCACATTGAAAGAAAGAAAGACAGGGAGGATGTGTGAAAGGAAAATAAGGGAAAGAAAGGAAAAAAATGAAGAGAAAAGAAGGAGGAAAGAAAGGATGAAGGAAAAAATAATGTTTCCTTCATTCTTTGAAAAAAAGAAGAAAAACAGGAAGGGGGAGGGAAAGAAAAATATATAAGAAGGAAAAAAATGAAATAAAGAATGAAAGAAAGGATGGAAGAGAGGGAAAAAAGAATGGAGGGATGAGAGAATAAAAAAGGAACACTAATGGAAGGAGAGAAAGAACAAAAAGGAGAGGAAAAAAGAAGGAAGTAAAGAAAAGTTTAAGGAAAGAAGAAAATGGAGGAAATAAAAAAATTAAAAACAGAAGGAAATTAAGACAAAGAAGGAAATAAAGAAAAATGAACAGAGAGAGAAAGGATCAGGAAAGTAAGATGGGAAACAAAGATAGATGGAACAAAAAAGGGGCAAACAGGAAGGATAGACGGATAAAGAATGAAGGATAGAAAAGAAAGAAAAAAGTTCAAAATCAATGCAAACAAAAAATCCAATCATGTAACAAAAATCATAATGTTATTTGGTGTTTTTTAATATATTTATTAAAAAAGAACTTGATTTTTTTAGAAATGAGTAAAATTAAAACAGTGAAACATTGTCATTTAAACTTAAGAATGAGATGAAACATTGCGGCATCATACACAGGCATCTCTCCCATCCCATTACAAGTTCGCACCGATCACAACAAGACTCAAAGAAAAGCTGAAACAACTAGATCTAGTTATTGTTCCTCCGATTACATCACCAAATCAGTTATCTGAGAATCCATAATATATTTTGGTGGAAAAAATGTTTCTCATGTGAGATTGTTTGCAACATTGATAATCTGCTCTGATCCTACATGCCAGGCTAGCCTGGGGGGAGGATACTCGACCAAAAAATTCATAGATATGCGCCGCAGGCAAGACAAAAAAACGGTGGCCTTGGAGCGGGCTTATTGTAAAAAGGAGGGTCCTCGGAACGGGCTTCGGAACTACAAATGTTTGTGAAAACGGGATCCTTAAAACGAGTCGCCTGCGTGTGAGTGCGTATGCATCCCTGTAGAATGGGCATACGTACGTGCATGCAGCTAGCCCGGCGGCACGAGCGCCGGGAGTGCTAGCGCAGAGACGATAGTCAGACAGCGCTCTGGGGCCGCTTTTCACCAAAATTGCAGCTCATGTTAGCAGATCAATGTGGCTGGAACGGCGTAACAGAAAATATGCATAGCTTTGGGGCGGATTTCTTTGTTCTTTTTCTCAATAAGACAAAAATGCTATGCCTTGGAACAGAAATTTGAGTGTAAAAATGGGGGTCCCCTCTGCGGCACATACCCACTATGCATTATATACTGAGTATGTTTATATTGAGATGACAATGTATCAGGAACTCATATTTTTTCTTGAAGAGCAAGCAAATGAATGAGGAGCGCAAATCAATTTGAATACAATACATGTAGGCCTATGATAAATTGAGATTTTTTGTGTATGCAATAGCTGTATAGCATGGAAGTGTTCCTGCAAAAATGAAAATAGCTAAAGTTGTGCCTATATATAAAAAAGGAAACCCTGTAGAAATGGGTAATTATAGACCCATTTCTCTACTCTCTGTATTCTCTAAAATCTTGGAAAAACTTGTATACATTAGATTGATTAAGTTTTTGAAGTCTTGTCAAGTTTTCTCAAGTTCCCAATTTGGTTTTCGTGAGAAGCACACAACTTCTCATGCCATTCTATGCCTGTTAGATAAAATATCTTCTGCACTAGATAAACATCTTCACACGATTGGAATATATTTGGATTATTCCAAAGCTTTTGATACAGTGAACCATGATATTATGTTGCACAAACTCTCCTATTATGGGGTAAGAGGGACTGCACTGGAATGGTTTAGAAGCTATCTTAATAACAGGCAACAATTTGTGCAGCTTAAAGAAACATCTTCATCTATGCGACCCGTCACATGCGGAGTACCTCAAGGCTCCCTTCTGGGTCCCTTGCTTTTTATTTTATATGTAAATGATTTTCCTAAATCTTCAGAGATGTTTTCTTTTTTGTTGTTTGCAGATGACACAAGTGTTTTCTGTTCTCACAGAAACTTAGAAACTCTTTTAGGTGTTGTTAATAGAGAGCTTGGTGTGCTGACGAAATGGATTCACGCAAATAAACTGTCCCTTAATTTATTGAAAACGAAATATATGTTATTCAGTAACAGTAAAACAGTTATGCCCGCTAATGTAGTCTTTGATCAGGTAAATATTGAAAAGGTATCATCTATTAAATTTCTAGGTCTTTACATTGATGATAAGTTGTCTTGGAAGGCGCATGCATCCCATTTATGTAAAGTACTCTCCAGAAATGTTGGTGTAATTAACAAGCTGAAGTTTATATTCCCTAGGAGTGTACTTCGCACATTGTACTCTTCCTTAATTTTGCCCTACCTAAATTACGGTGTGCTTGCCTGGGGAACCACAGCCAAATCTTACTTAGAAAAAATCCTGCTCATTCAGAAGAGAGCAGTGAGAATTATCTCGGCGGCTGATATGCGCGCTCACACTGATAAGCTTTTTAACGAAAACAAAATGCTGAAGATCCAAGATATATATCGTCTATATCTCGGATGCCTCATGTATCAGTTGGAGAAAGGTGGTGTACCCATGGCTATAGCATCTATTTTTGTTAAGAATAACCAAATACACAAATACTCTACGAGGCAAGCTGCTTTATACCATGTATCATCAGTAAGAACTCAGCTCAGAATTAATTCACTTGCATATGCTGGACCAAAATATTGGAACTCTCTAGACAATTCTATCAGGCAGTGTGTCAGCTTATCTGTTTTTAAACATAAACTAAAATTTTGTATATTGTACACCTACATTGAAACGTGACATTTCGTGCTACATGTCGTGCTGCATTATTGATATTATTTTCCTTTTCTTCTGTTTCTATATCCTACTACAAGTATATGGATTATTTTTTTTCTTTTTTTCTTTTCTTGGATTTTTATATGTAATGTAAATAATGTATAATTTTAGACTTATATATATAACCTCTGTAGGCCTAAACTCCTCTTCAACTCTTGATTCTGAGTGTCTAACTAAAAAAATCCTCATAGCGATATTTAAGTATTTATGCTAGATCTGTTATTTATTCATTTATACTTACTACAGACAACTGGATTAGTACCCCCCCCCCCCGCCCCTGTTTTGTCGTGTGTACTTACCTTCCTCTACCCTACTCTAGTTAGTTGTTCTTTTTTGTTATTACTGTATTTATATGTATATATACTTTTTTTTCTTGCTTATCTGCTTTTTTTTTCAATGCAGACGTTTAATTATATTGTATCATACATATTTTGTTGTATCAAAGGTGATCTGTGCTTAACAAGCGTTGCTTCTATACAGACCACCTCTTTCCCATATTTTCGATATCTTTTTTAGCTCATTGTCCATAAGCTTTTATTCCTGTTGTGTTTTTTTTCTCTTTTAACCTTATTGATATCGTACATGTATGCATTGTATTTTGGTTGTGGAAAGAAATAAATGAACTTGAACTTGAACTTGAATTAATCTGTGGTGAAACTAGACCTGGGTCAATACGTTTGTGGTAGTGTGACCTAATTTTGCATGTTACCTAAGTTTGCGCACGGTCGATATCTCAGTATCTAATTGATATCTTGAAAAACTGATATCACCAACAGAAAGAGTGACTTCAAACTACCCAACATAATAATTTTCTTAGAGGTAAAGTCTCTATTAATGAAAATATTGGCAAAACATTGACAAATTTTGTTACCTTTTGCGTCCGCTCTGAGAAAATCCGATCTTCTCGACAAGCATCAAGAAATCGCCAGTTTGCAAGCAGAGGTCTCCAAATAAGAAAGTAAAATGTGATACCAACCAAATTTATGGCATTTTAACTTCCATCTGATATAATTATCTTACCTTTGTCTGCTTGATTTCTTTCCTAAAGCTTTGCAAAACGACCATGCGCAAATTAAAGTCTTGCTTTTTTGTGACACTTTTTCAGCTGAGCATGCACAAGTTGATCGCCATGGAATTTTGAGAACGTGATACAAGCAAAACCCTTGACCTACTCTATAATTCTGTCAAGAACATTCGAGTTTGGAATCTTGCCTTCAGCCTGGTATTTATGATTTTGATTAATTTTGTGTGAACTGTGAGAATATTTGATTGAAAATCAACTTCATGATAATTTTTAAAATGTGCGCAAATTATGGTCACCCCATCATACAAAATATCACGCTCCTGCTAAAAAGAAAAAATAATGATAATAATAAAATTGCTAAAATTTCACATTTTACATCTTTAATACTCTCGGTAAATATTGTAGTCCACATGTAGACTTCAATGGTGTTGCAATGAAAATCTACATATGGGATTACAATATTTACCGAGTTCAAATTCAAATCAGAGTCGGGAAAGAGGTGAATATTCTTCTTTTTTCTGACAGTTTTCAACTAAATAAAAATAATTTCAAGGAATTATGGAAAATAGATGGCCATTATATGGATTTAAAGATGTAAAATGTGAAATTTTAGCAATTTTTTTTTTTTTTTTAGGAGCGTGATTTTTTGTTCTTATTTTTTGGGGAGCGCAGTTGGAGCACCAGCGCGATCGCGCTCCTCAAAATTTTTCGTCCTACCTGCATGACAGATGCAAGACATCGGCATCAGTTACTTACCCCCTCCCCCCTCCAGAATTCCACCAAATATTTAATAGCTAAGGATAAGTTTTTGAAATTAAAGGAATATGACCTGTTTCATCAAACTTGTACTTGAGGTAATCAAGAATTACTTACAATCGAACAGATATTTCAGGTCACATGATCAAGGTCAAAGCCTCCATTTAGCCTAGGGTCAATTAATTCTTACCTTGTCGTGGAATCAACATACAAAGCTTAATCAAGGTTCTTTTGAATTGGAGATAATAAATTTGTCCCTATTCCATAAAACTTGCTTTAATGGGATTTCAGGTCACTTTCCTTAGGTCAATACTTCAAAAATTCATTTGGGGCAACTGACATCAATTTATGTTTGAAATCAAAGGTTAATGTCTTGCATTTTCAAAACAATGTTGAATAAAAAGTTATCTACATTCACTTGTAATAATTTCAAATGTAATTATAATGGTAAACATATATATTCATACATGTATAAAATTAGTACATTTCCAGTTTATTTAATCAAGGTCAGCGGTTGTTTCAGATCAATTTTGATAAGAATTTGTATTTCATTCATTATATTTCTTGTTAGAACTATTAAAGTCAGTGTCAAATGTTAATTGATTTCAACAAACCTTAAGAACTTATTATCATAATTTTTCCCCCACTTTTGGAAACTACATACATTTCCAGTTATATTGAATCATGTTGCAAATGAGACTGAAATTTTTTTTTCTTATTTTGTCTTTGAAATGATAATTGGTCCAAAAATGGAAATTACATTGGATGACCAGAAAGATGCTCAAAAGTTAATATTAGGACCAATCACAAAATTTGATGTTTTTCCTGAGTTTGATTGAAATTGAGACAAAGGCCTGTATTCTGAATTCAAGTTTAAATTAAACCTTGGTTTAAAGTTGTGGTTTAACTATGGATAGCCAATTGGGGAGCAAATCTCTATTAGTACTCGTTCAATTTACTAACCCACATGACACTCAAATCATAACAGCTGGGAATGATAACTGAACTATTTTTCATTATGCAAGCAAATGGAAACAAAACAGTAAACATGAAATATACATGTACAACTAAAACATTTTTTTTTTACGTTTTGGCTCCCCATGATATTAGCACAGAGTTAGACCGTGGTCTGATTAAAACCTGACTTCAGAATACTGGCCTTTGAGGTTTTAGCTCTTTTGTAAATTAAATTAAAATAATAGATATTGTCTTTTTATACAGAACCTGCCAGCATGTCAGGGACACAGTCTATGAATCAAGCAAACAGACAGCCTAAGTCCCGAAGCCGACGCAAGGCTAAACAGATCGTCATCCCCGCCGACCCGGACTCGGCCGAAGCCGACAGAGAAGATGAGGAGGACATTGTCAAGAAATCAACAAGTCAGCGCAAGAAAGCCGCTCTGCTGAAGACAAGGAATGGCTACCAAAGAGATAAATCCCCCAGGACTAGGAGAAAAAGGACTGTGCGTGATGATACGGATGAAGAGGAGGAGGAGGAAGACGCAAATAGTGATGAGAACGATGATGATGATGACGATGCTGATGATGCCCAGGTCGATGATGAATCTTTGGGATTTTTCTTGACGACAATTAGCTATGTTGTAGGAGTCACTCTTGCATTGCTGTTGGGATATGCCTACTATATCTGTATCTACACAATACATGAAAATCACCTCTGGTTTAGCAGCATCATGGTAAGTCTGCTTCCCTTTTTATTCTCATTATAAAAATACAACACAGCTATTCGGCATTTACAGATCGTCACTACACTACACTAGTTCAAAAAGCTCAGCTTGATTAGGGTTGCATATAAAGTGAAAATCATTTGCGATTGCTTAGGAAATATGTGGAAGTCATGTAGTTGAACACAAAATTTATACTACATAGTACATAATTTATTCATATTGTAGAGTTGGGAATACCTCTCTCTAAAAAAAATTACAACCGGAAGTCAGCATACAAATGTAGACACCCCCCCCCCCCTTTAATACCTGATTATAAGTTGGTTTGAATAATGAAAGCACAAACAATGGAGAAAAATAAATGATGATCAGAAAATCTGTCAAAGAACAGATGAGCAGTCTTTTAAAAACCTAGTTGTATGATATAAATTCCTTTAGAATGCTATTTTCTCAAAAACATGAAAGTGATATATCATACACCTCCTACCTCCTATCCAAAAAATATTTGTATTCTGCATTTTCTATTAGATTACATGATTATACATTATGGGGGAGCTGCTCGCATATGACATCACAAAATTAATACTTTAAAAAAATCTTATGAAACTCTCTAAGTATCCTCGCATGGATTGTCATCAAACCTTCAAAAATTTTCTCTGATTTTTCTACTTTTAACAAAACCACTAGTTAACTTCCCCTTTAATTCTAAGTCATATCTCTGGGAAGAATAACAATCCACTTTTAGGATAAACTTACTTTTTATGATATGGAAATGTTAGTATCTAATTGATCCCAGCTTTCTAACAATGCTTCCCCCCCCCCCCCTCCAAAAACAATATTATCAAGAATCACAGAATCACTCAAGAGATTAGTGTATTCACTCTCTACAGTTTGGCCAGTTGTCTTTTATTTTTAATTGGCTTTGATGATGACAGTGGTGGACTGGTGATTGATGGTGTTGGTGGTGATGACGATGATGATGATGTTGGTGATAACGATGATAATGATGATGAGAATGATGATGATGATGATGATTATGATGATGATAATGATGATGATGGTGGTGGTGGTGATGATGATGATGATGATTATAGTGAAGATACTGATTATGGAGATACTGATGATGATATAAGAAGATGATTATATCAAATTACAGAACAAGATTGCCTGTTGGAAACAGGAAAGGTAATTTGGAATTCATAAAAGTATGGTAACCACACACTTTATAACTTGCAGTTCCTGTCTTAAACATTCAATGTAAACAAAAAAAATTGTTTATAAACACAAAACAACAATCTGCAATAAAAACAACAAATACATTTTTCATGTATAAATAAGAAAGTAATAAAAACTAATTAAGATTGAACACAGCACCCAACATCAATTAGCTTTTTAATGATAGAAAGATAAATTCAAACCCTTTACTGTTGTCTGTAGGCCTACATTATTACAATAAACACCAAAATACACAAAGTATATTTCTGTATACAAAGTGTACAGAGCCTTTTGGCTTGCATCCTTCTGCGATGTCTACAGTATTCACTTTTCCACACAAAGCATGTTTCTAATAGAGGGATGTGTATTATAAGCATCTTAACAGCTAAAAAATCAATAATAATTGATTTATTGCTTTACCATATGAAAGGGACTACCCTGGAATCGCGGAGGGAGAAAAGCGTAAAATCTGCAGATGCTACTCCATCAGCACCATGTACATTATGAGCATTCTGCAAACCAATTGGTGCACTGCTATACTCATATCATATTGCATTGTGGCATTATTGATTTGTCGATATTAATAGGCTGCAGGAAATGCATGCAGACTTCAAAACAACAGCAAGTACTGGTACCTCAAAATTATTCTAGAAATGAACTTTATGTCAACAAACTTCATGTATGTAAATGTAAGTTGTTGAAAATAAGACTTCAAAACAACAACAGCAAGTGCTGTACAATATTTGGTGACAGTAGTTGGTGAGCACTTTTTAAAAACAATTTTTGTCAAGAAAGGCCTATTATCAACTACCAATTGCAAGGCTATTTATAGGGGGTTTTAAAAAATGATTCATTTTTCATGATTGATATTTTTTTTACTCCACCAAAGCACTAAATACATTACAATAATCAATCCGTTTTTTTCCCAGTGATAATTATCATATTTGAACTGAAATTAAATTGCATTTTAAATGTAAAAACTTTTAATTTCTCGGGTAAACAGGTTAGAGGTATTACATGTAAGTATGAAAAACTTTCATGTAAAAAATGCCATTTATCATATTCAAAGCTTTCTTGTTACTGCTGATATTCCACACTTTGACTAAAAGGATAAAACAAAAACATGGCATTTTTCCCATTCTCAGTGCATCCATATTCTCTATCTCATGCATACAGTAATCCATGTCTGTGTGTCTCCCTCTATGTGTCTGAATATCTCTCTTTCCTTTATACAAATAATTGGCTCAGTTGCATGGACTTTAATAGCCAACATACTACTTTCACATAGATCTATCAAAGTGTCTAGTGCTTTAAGATGTTGAGAAATTGAAAAGTGCCATCATATTCAAGTGATTACCCCCCTTTCCTATAAGAAAACACTCTTTATCTTTTACACAAATTTGTGATAATTTTTTAAATTTGCTATTGGAGAAACTGTTTTTATCTCCTCCCTCAGAAGAAACACAGAATTAAAAAAAAGAAAAAAAAATGAAAGTGAGAATGGCATGAGTGAAATCAAGCAAACAATAAAAAAACTTTCATCATTTATCAGATTTGAAATTGCTTTGTTTCCCAGCAAATGGTGATTGAGGTTACGGTAGTTTGCTGTGCAAATCCTTTATTCAAGTTAAGGGTCTGAATGTGCAGTCTACATGTACATAATAATAATAATCCGCTTTTATATAGCGCTTAATCCATCGGAACAACGTTTCTAAGCGCTTTACAGATATATTATTATTACCCCGGTCATCGGATTCAATCAGTCATTCCCGCACACAATGTGTGCACATCCTGCACTCCCAGTCAGTTGCCTGTGAGGCACACACAATACTGGACAAGCTGGACAATGACTTTCACATCCTACCGGGTACCCATTTAGCACCTGGGTCGAGAGTGGCAAAGTGTGGATTAACGCCTTGCCAAAGGACGCCAGACCGCGGTGGGATTAGAACACACGACCCTCTGTTTACAAGGCGAGAGTCAGAACCACTACACCACGGCTCCTCCACTCATACTACATACATTTACATGTAGGCTACTCATGCCTTGTGACTGAAGGCCCGCTAAACAGCAAGTTTTGACTGCTAGTCTTTGTGTGGAGACACACTTGTTGATCAAAGTTTCAATCAGTGCCTGCAGAGTAGATTGAGGTTAATGCCATGAGCCCACTATTTCATTATTTAGGTTTTTTAAATCATGTGTTTCAGAGAAAGAGAAAATATTGGAGAAAAAAAATACATCATCCTCGATGGAGTTTGGAGCAAAACTTTTACAGAATACAAGTTTCAAAATGAAACATAAAACAAATTTACATATTCATCAGCTTTTACTGCAATAGATAGAGATTCTGTAACTTTGGTATTGTTCATCAATGTTTGATAATCTATTGGTTTGCTTGTTTCACTTTTTTAATACAAATTTCAGTCTGGCTAAAAGTAAAGTACATGTATCCCTTGATAGTCACCTTTACAGACACATGTTTTGAGCTGAATTGGATGATACTTTTGGACAAGTATTTTTTTCTTAGTGCTGACATGTTATTATATAGTTTTCTCCTACAAACATACATGTACATTTATCTCTCTGACTGAATTTAATTTTTATTTCTTACATGTATGTGGGGATGGGTTCGACCCTGCAGCTTTCCTGAACATGTCTTGCTCTTAACATTTTTCTTTTTCTATTACTGCCAGTATAAGGGGAAGTCCACCCTGACAAAACGTTTACGATATTGTAAAAATAGCAGAAAAAATAATAAAAACTGTTTTGGGGGGTTTGAGGAAAATCTTTCAAAGAATAAAAAAGTTATTAGAGTTTTAATTATTGGATTTGTGATGTCATATGCAGCGAGCAGCTTTCCTACATATCGTATGGTAAAAAATCAGTGAAATATCCTCAGAAAATTGAAAATGTTTTAAATTATTTCATATCCACTCATGAAAGAAATAAAACAATGAGAACCATGATTGGGAATTCAAAATTGATGCCTACATGTACATAACATATGGGGCAGCTGCTCATATACGCATACATTCGTAATTCCGAAGCTTCGTAATTCCGAAGGTTCGGTTATTCCGAAGGTTCGTATTTCCGAAGGTTCGTAATTCCGAAGGTTCGTAATTCCGAAGGTTCGTTAATCCGAAAACGAAATAAGGTTCGTAATTCCGAAGGTTCGTTAATCCGAAAACGAAATAAGGTTCGTAATTCCGAAGGTTCGTTAATCCGAAAACGAAATAAGGTTCGTAATTCCGAAGGTTCGTTAATCCGAAAACAAAATAAGGTTCGTAATTCCGAAGGTTCGTTAATCCGAAAACGGAATAAGGTTCGTTAATCCGAAAACGAAATAAGGTTCGTTAATCCGAAAATTAAATAAGGTTCGTATTTCCGAAAATGAAAATAATTCATTTTGGTAACACAAACGATGTTGTCATTACAAGATTACACGATATTATGCAATGATAGTAATAATGATCGATGATACATGCGTGTGTTGGGGCCAAAGCATGTATTTCATTAAGAATGGCGCCCTGATCAAGCATAGGCTAATTTCGATTTTATTTGAGCAATTGCTGCCTATAAGCAAATGGTTTAATTAAAGATGCAGGGGATCAAGTGTGTTGGAAGCGCGCGAGCAACCTCTAGATAATAGGATTTGTATTGGAGGGGATGACATTTTTAATAACAGCTTCTGCTGGTAATAAAAATAATACTAATAATGATCCTTGTGAGATGTTGAAAGCGCGAATCGCAAGCTGAAACTAGTAGACATTTCATGTAACAAGACGTGAAGCGAGCATTCGGAGCATTTTTTTTGTAATCGTGAGAAAGATGTGTATCTTTCTAAAGAATTAATGCGAGGGCGAGCTGTAATTTGTTGAAATACTGACCTGGGGCCCGTTGCATGAAACTTTTCCCTGAGAAAAATCAGGTTGTTTTTACAAAAGTTTTTGCCCTGTGCTAAAGTCAATGGCGGAAATCAGACTAACCTTATAGTTTTTAGTTTTTACCTGAGTTTTCTCAGGTAAAGTTTTATGCAACAGGCTTCAGAAAGTAATCTTTGAAGGACTGCATTTAGTGACTCATGAATAGAATATAGATATCTCACGAACTAAATAATGAGAGCGCGAACCGCAAGCTTAAAATTTGTGATATTCCAACCTGAAAACTGGACATTTCATACTTCTTTTTTTTTGTAACCAGGAATAGAATGAGTTCCTCAATAAACAATACTTGATGCGAGCGAGAAACGTGAGCCAAATTTTTCCGATTTTCAAACCTGAAAACTGGACATTCTACGTGTTCTAAGAATTCTTGTAAAAAATAATAATAGCTGGGAGAATAGTTTTCAGAACTGAAGTGGCTTCCCTGGGCAAATGATATCTATATCAATATTATCATTCTAGGCCCACATGAAATTTCCAAAAGTTTGAGCACGTGATTCGCTCGCAACATCTCACAAGGATGCCCTTTTAACAGTAATTGACCAAAAAGGCGAATTTTACATCTTCAGATTTGACTTTTCCCCCAAACCACTTGCTCTCTACGCTCGCAGAAATGAAACGTAAATATATAACTTTAGTGATCACTTAAAAAATTGTGCTCAATTTAGTTACTACAAAACACACAACCTCTTTACACAGATGATAATCTAATGGTGAAAATATCCGTTTGCACCAAATTGCCCCTATTGGCCCCCTTTTTTTGCTTTGCCCCCCCCCCAAAAAAAAAAAATAATAATAATACGTTCCGCCGCCATTGGTTAAAACACGCATCGTCTTCATGGCTAACTGCAAAAAGTTCTTAAAATGTCCCCTTTAGATCAGGTCAGAGCTTATATATTTAAAAATTCTGTTCGCGCTACTTGCTAGCAGTTATTATCTAAATTTAGTTACATAGGCATCTCGCTTTGAAGATCACAAATGTATAGTGACTGCACTTCGGAGTGCTGATTTGTCTAGTTCAAATTTGAACTAGACAAATCAGCACTTCGAAGTGCGGTCACTATACACGCTCTTTAAGAGCTAAATTAGCACTTCATTTTTTAGAGTGTAGGACTACCCTTTCAAAGAAACAAAAAAAATCAACTTTAAACTGCCGATCAAGGAAAATATTGCTAAAAAAATTGCCCCCCCCCCCCTCTATTTGACGAAAGTTGGATCCGCCGGAGGAAGGCAGGGGCATCAAAATGAAATAAAAAAAAACTGGGGAATTAATATTTTCCAAAATGGGAAAGTACCTTTTTCAAAAATAAATATACCGTTTTCATGTTTTTTTCGAAATAAAATACTCTTTTTAAAGTATACAAGTTAAGTTAAGTTTTCAGGCTGGAATTTTGAAAAATTTCAGCTTGCGCTTCGCACTCTCATTCGATTGGTGAAATATGCATCCTAAAGAGGTCACTAAATGCTTTCTTTAACAGGTTCCTTTTCTGGTCAGTATGTTTAAGCTCGCGTTTTGCGCTCGTGTTAATTCTTTAGTTAGATGCACACACTTTTTAATGACAGCAGAAATCTGCTCGGATTTTAAAAACTAATTTTCATTTTTTATTGAAATAACCTAGAGTTTTAGCTTGTGATTCACGCTAGCAACACCTCGCAATAATGCCATTTAAAGAATAATTGACCACAAAAAAAACGTTATACAACTTCACCTTTGAATTTGTTTTACCAAGCCGCTCGCTCATTATAATCTCTCCCGAAAAATAAAGCCTAAATATACATTTTGCCATAATAAGAAGTCACTTCGAAAAAGTTTTTCTCTACTTAATCACTATCAAACACACAATGACTTCAAGCAGATGATAGTATAAGGTGAAAATATGACCAAAGTGCCCATTTTGACGTATGAGTTTCATTTGTTGGCTTTACCCCTAACGAAAATTCGTTCGGCCCGCCCTTGCCTTCCCATCCTCATATGATAATTGAACGGCAACAGTGTCCCCCCGCCCCTTGCCTCTGCCTCTGCTTTCCCGGTTTTCCTATTTTTCGGATTAACGAACCTTATTTTGTTTTCGGATTAACGAACCTTATGTTGTTTTCGGATTAACGAACCTTATTTTGTTTTCGGATTAACGAACCTTATGTTGTTTTCGGATTAACGAACCTTATTTCGTTTTCGGATTAACGAACCTTCGGAAAAACGAACCTTATTTCGTTTTCGGATTAACGAACCTTCGGAAAAACGAACCTTATTTCGTTTTCGGATCAACGAACCTTCGGAATAACGAACCTTTTTTCGTTTTCGGATTAACGAACCTTCGGAACAACGAACCTCATTTCGTTTTCGGATTATCGAACCTTCGGAATAACGAATCGTCGGAATTACGCCACAAATGTTCGGATTAACGAACCCTTTTTCGTTTTCGGATTAACGAACATCGAGGTATAGGCAATTTACGTGTTTCGGAATTACGAACCTTCGGAATAAAGAACCTTCGGAATTACGAAGCTTCGGAATTACGAAGTGTAACCGCTCATATATTGTACTGTATATGACGTCACACTTTCACAAATACAGCGCGCAACACTGGCACTGATCCGATGGTCCCAGATCAGTAAAAATTGCTGTCAAACCAGTAACTTTTCAGAAATATCCAGATTTAATGGTCTGACAAGACAAGCAAAAATACATCAAACTAATTAAAATATAAATGATATTTTCTCCTTTTTAGTAAATACTAAAAATGGCTGTGGCATCTTTATGTCTTTCCAAAATTGAGAAATGGTTTTCATGAATTATGTTGTGTGTGTGTGTGTTTGTTAGTATTTCTTCTTTTTTTGGGGGGGGGGCAATAAAAGATGGCAAAATGAATAAGTCTTTTGGTTTTTTTTATTTTTTATTTTGGGGACCAATAAATTTTAGGCTTAGACCAGTAAGAAATTGAAAAGTGGGTATCAACTGGTCCGACATTAAAAGGTCGGACCAGTAGAAAAAAGGGTTAGTGTGGAGCCCTGACAAATGAAATAAAAAAATATTAAACTTTCTTGATCATTGATGGATTTTCTTCAAACCAGCACAAATATTTTTTTTCATTTTTTCTATTTTGACAACAAAGTTTTCATCAGGATGAACTTCCCCTCTAAGGCAGAAATGCATTATCAGTCTCAGTTGGAGTCCAATTCATGAGAGTTTCATTGCCCAGATGCTCACAGCAGGAAGTTATTGGCCAAATATCCTAACATCAGGGCTAACATCATGAATTGAATAGAAGTATCCATTTTATCTCTGTAGAACAAAATTAATCTGATAAAAATGGATTCATTGCTTGTATCTCGGTTGACTGTATACCTTCTAGTTAATTCATAAAAAAAACACTGTCAACAAAAATTACAGAACTGTTTTTATATAGTGCCCATCACCTGAAATCCAGTTTTTGTAGAACTTTATACATTTTGATTTGCTTGTGTAAAGGGGAATATAGATGTAGATTGTAGAAATGAAATAGAGAAGGTAAAATAGAGATGTTAGATCAATAGAGAGGGGGGGGGGTGATACAGTACACTCTTGTGTGCAGAATCAGTCAGTGAAATGAGTAGGGGAGACTGGGGTTAGTTGGAACATGAGGTAAGTTGAAACATTGTAATTTTCTTTAACGCCTGTAAAGTAAATTTATGCAATACTGCCCTCAATTTATTCTTATCAATAATACAACTCTTGTATTATCAATAACAATAAATTGAGGGCAGTATTGCATAAATTTACTTTACAGGCGTTAAAGAAAATTACAATGTTTCAACTTACCCATGTTCCCCAAAAAAAACCTGGTCTCCCCTACAGAGCAATGAGCATGATTCATGAGAATGCAAAACATGGGCCCTGTTTCAGAAAGGTTGTAAAAATAAACAACTTTGCATTAACAGTTTTAAAGCTGCTGGAAATCATTCACTTTGATTGGTTAATAAACTTCATAGTAAGCAGGTTGTGCATGTTTTTTTTTTATCACTAGTCAAACGGATTCTGGTCATATAGTCTACCCTGCCATCAAGTTGGCATGGCTTAATGCAAAAGATTGAGAGAAAACGTGATGAATGCTGTAGAAAATCTGTTGAAGAATAATTGGGTTTATGAATTTTCAATGTTTTTTGACGTACAGGTGAGCAGCCCCATACAAGGTATGCCATACATGTACATGTATGATCGTTCAAGATCGCTATAATTTTTCCAATACAGGTACATGTATAAAGATGTATATTCACCTAATGCAACAAAGAGGTAAATCGATTTTCAAGTTATTTTTTATGTATGCATGGGTATTTCAAACCACAACGCAAACCATGTTATTTCACAGAACTATCACTACATACATGTACATGTAAGCCACATGAAATATAAGAAGCAGGGGCTCAATAATAATAATTCGAATGGATTTTCATCTCTATTGACACAGACTTCTATACTGACTCTTCATGACTATTTTTGCTCTTTTTACTCCTTTTCAATTCAGACCTCATCCAACACTTTTGATTCCTGCTCTTTTCATGATGGCATGATAACAAGCATGGTTAAATGATCTTTTAAATGATATCAAATGTTCACTGTGTTAAATTTGGAGTTGGGAGAAATTAATGGCCAAATTCAAATCTCCAAACTCTTTTCGAGGGGGTTTATGCCAAACCATACATTTAGACCTACCCTATTCTGCTCTTCTTCCAACTAACTTTAATAACGCCAGAGTGAAATAAACTTCCCCTTTAAATGTCAAAAGTTCATGTTTTTACATCATTGAAGATACATTGCTTGATAATAGAACAGAATTCTGAAAGTTTTCAGCAGGTATCAAGATTTAACCTTCATCTGATTTCTACCTGAGAAATTTATGAAACTGAGTTCATAGTTCAGGCATTGTAAAGTTTACAGGGTAATCATTCCCAGGTGATTTTCAGGCCCTGTGGTCAATTCTAACTGACCACTCTAAATATTAAAAAAGCCAAATTGTTCTGTACAATATGTGAATATTCTGCCGTTGAAATCAGAGCAGGAGCTTGAGTGGCAGGAAGCATGAGCCTGAGTCACTGTCAACTCAGAACCAATCAGCCAATCACAGTGCAGAGGGGGCGTGGCTCCTTTGTATTCCTTTGCAGAAAAGTGGGATGTCCCCTGTGGACTAATCCACACACATTGAGTGTTGAAGTGTAAACAAGGGGGCGTGGCCTAAAAGTGTGCTGATATGGGACACATGCAACCCACACAGAGATAGTAATATGTCTCTACTGTATTGCACAGTACACTGAACAGGCATGTCAAAGCGACACTACTGTGACGTCCAGGGCTTGTCACTTTGCTCAACACTGACAGAGGAAGTGATTATTATTCATACTTCATGACAAGTATTGTAGCGATGATAGCTAGCACCATACATTTAATCAACATCTTTGGCAAGTGTGTTTTGTTTCGTCTGTCATGACCTGCGAGTGTTGGACGACCATACCACTTTTTTGGATTGTGAATTAACTTGGAATATATCTTGCTTCAACCTATTTTTAAAAATCTCTTTCTTGGCTGGAATTATTTGGTTTACCTTGAAGTGGATATTTTCTCCTTTGAGTTTGCAGCAGGATTTGCTCATTTATCACACTGAGTCATTTTTTCTTTTCCATTTTTTTTGGGGGGGGGGTGATATTTGAAGGATTTTTATAACGTGTGTCGTTTTCTGTATAAATTTGTCAATGCAGACATATGATGAGCCTACATATATCTCATGAATATGGTTGCTATTTCTAAAAAAATATTCCGAGAATTCATTTGTCTTTATACAATAGTGGCAAATTAAGTTTTTGTTTGCAAAAAAGTCATCTACATGTATGTTGGTAGGAAAATTTGAAAATCTCAAATTTTGATCTTGCAACACATAAAATTTACCTCACAATACTCGGCTAGTTCTGTACTAGTGGATAGGTAAACATTTCAAGGTGAAATTTTCAGTGTGTAGGGATTAAAAGTTGTGATTTTCAATAAATTTAGTCTTTATTCACAAAAATAAAGTCTTTATCTATTGCCTAATTTGATTTGCCATTCTTTGGTCAAGTTGATTCATTCATTGGATAAAACTTCAGTAGCTAGTGATTTTCTCTTTAACCCAATGAAGACTGAACCCACATATGTGGCCTTTGGTCTACAGACATGCATGCTATGGCCTCATTATAAACCAGTCACCGATGGGTTAAAATAGATGTGATGCAGCACTGCTTGTGACATCAATGTAGTTCTGTCTGTTGATTTGATTGATAAAAAGATGCGACCTTCGGTTTATTATTTGTACACCGTCCCTGTCACTCCTCAAATCATCACTCTTCTTTGGCCGTCACAATAGAAATTACACAATTGTATCTGTGGTTTACCACTTAATGTAAGCCTCTTTAGCACATGTATGGCATACAGTCGTGAAGCCCAGGAAGAGGTCTGTGGCTGTATGTGTGTAATTGCAGGATTTATTCATACAAAGGGGGTATAAACTTTAAAAGGAAATCCAGCCATAGTAGACAACAATGTGCTATGAAAAGAGCAGAAAATATCAATTATCAGAGGAGCAGACTCCTGCCACTGTTACACTGGCAAAATTCATTTTAGACCAAACCTTGACCAAATCTGTAACATTTCCAAAATCATACATGTTTCTATGTTACATCAGTTGGTTTCAATACAGTATTTGGTGTAACTGTAAGCCTATCATAACTTTTAAAGGCTTATATGATGCTGTTACAGTAGCTAAAAGAAAATTATTTTTGTCTCAAATTTTATACCCTCTTTCAATACTGGGGGAGCATTTCACAAATTGCTATTTCAAGCTACATCAAGTCATTACATCTCATGATTGGTTGAGGGAAACTAGGGCTTCAGTGAAATGCTCCTCATATGTACTTGCTTGACTGATATTGCTGAATTTCAATGTCTTTTATTTCCTACATCTTTATGTGTATATATTTATAACATTCAGTTTTAATTGCTCCTTTTCTTTATCCTACTCTACATGTACCTGAAATACAGTGCATTCACTTGAATTTGGAATTGAAACTTATATTTTACCCCATCTGCAGTCACCTTTTAAGGACATTTAAACACCTCATTACAAAGAAATTTGCTGCTCTGACTAATCCATTTA
The DNA here is from genome assembly GCF_018143015.1 of Lytechinus variegatus. NCBI lineage: Eukaryota > Metazoa > Echinodermata > Echinoidea > Temnopleuroida > Toxopneustidae > Lytechinus > Lytechinus variegatus. The sequence goes on from NC_054743.1 coordinate 62,083,823, forward strand.
ACTACAATACACCTTTACTACAAACAGGTGTTGAAAAGGTGTTACTGTGACTAATCCAATTAGCCATAAAACACCTTTACTCCATTAAAGAGAAGGTGCTGAAAGTCGTCACTCTGTCTAATCCACTTGGCCACAAAACACCATTATTACAAGGAGAAGGTGCTGAAATTTGTTGATTTGACTAATCCACTTGACTGCACTGCAAGTACAACAAACAGAAGGTGCTGAAAAGGTGTTACTGTGACTAATCCACTTAGCCATAAAAAACCTTTATTATAAAGAGAAGGTGCTGAAAGTTGTCACTGTGTCTAATCCACTTGGCCCCAAAACACCTTATTACAAAGAGAAGGTGCTGAAAGTTGTCACTGTGACTAATCCACTTGACCACATAACACCAATATTACAAAGAGAAGGTGCTGAAGGGTGTTGCTTTCAAAGGAGTATCAATTACAGTAGAGTAATCCTGAAGCATTGTAATAATAACCCTTTTGAGGCCAGAGGATATTATCTGTTTGTCAATAATCTCCTTATTGATTCCACCTCATTAGTTTGGGTTAATGGTGTCTCTTTAGGCTTTTCTCCACCAGTCTGGTTTGCTTAATCTCAAGATTATGGCAGATATGCACTCTATTTGGATTAATCGATATTCCTCAGTTTTCCTTCGTACAGAAAATGGAAGGGGAGGGGAGGATGTAATTCACAGAATTTCAAGGAAAACACACTATTTCAGGTAAAAATGAAATTACAAAACACAGTTTTAAAAGAAGTCAAAGCAAAATCTAATAAAACAAAATTGTGCATGAGTGAAAAAATGTGCTCATCAAACCTGTTAGCAGTGTTTACCAAGTGTTTTCACTATGATTTCACTATTTACAATTTTATATTGTCTTCTTTCCACAACCCCCCCCCCCCCCCAGAATGTGGTGTTTAGAATACAGTACATCACAGAATTCGCATTTTAGAGAGCAAAAAACTATCCTTTTAAGTGGGAGAATTTTGTTTAAATGGTGTGGACTTTGTACACATGTTGCTTCATGCGATACGACCAGGTACAATTTATCCCGAGGCAAAGCCCAATGTTTTCTCTCATGATTTTCAAAGTAGTACAAAATAATAAAATACCGTATCCAAAATAAACTCCAGATTGGAAATCTTATTGAAATAATTAAATGACTGCAAAATAATCTTGAGATTGGGATACTCCAAGATCAGATATAGTGGGATTAAAAAAATATTGAAAACTTGGGCCGGTGATGATCAGCATCTTGGTCAACTCATGCTACATGTATTGTATCAGTGTATTTCAATTCAATTCAATAATTGTTGATCAGACATCCTCACAGCCAAAGGCTGAATAAAAACATGTGTACAAAATACAATTACAGAATAATACTAACATTATACTTGAAGCCATACTTCTGCAGTGTTCATTCAAAAATTGGTTTTGTCCAGTTATATGGATTTGCAATCAATTCATCCTAGAATTGTTTTCTTTTCTGGCTTTGAAATGTGTGAAATTGGGCTGGTGATGATCAGCCTCTTGGTCAATTCATGCTACATGTGTTGTATCAATGCATTTGTAATGAGTGCTAACATAATACTTGAAGCCATACATGTACTTCTCTGCACTCATAGTTTGGTTTTGTCCAGTTAGATGGCTTTGCAATCAATTCGTCCTAGAATTGCTTTCTTTTCTGGCTTTGAAATGTGTGAAATTGGGCTAGTGATGATCAGTCTCTTGTTCACTTCATGCTACATGTGTTGTATCAATGCATTTGTAATGAGCCCTATTAAACATAATACTTGAAGCCTTCTCTGCAGTGTTCATTCATAATTTGGTCTAGTTAGATGGCTTTGCAATCAATTCATCCTAGAATTGTTTTCTTTTCTGGCTTTGAAATGTGTGAAATTGAGGTACTTGGTCAATATAATAAAAATGCACATGTATGTAACAAAACAAAACTCATATCTCCATGCTCATATTATTAAAGTATAGGGCTATAGGCCTGCTCTTACTTTCAAAGGCCAGAGGCATTTATGATTGCTTGCCATAGAAACGTAAGAGAAGATTTATTCCCATTTCCAAATGTTGCCAAAATCATCACATTGTCATGATTGCAGACTTAAAAAAAAAAACACCACCCCCTGCCCCCCCCCCCCTAAAGAAAAAAAGAAGAAGATACATACTGTATGTGACACTGGCTATACAGGGTTCCGTGACATTTGCTTCGACAACAATTCCACACATTAATGGAATGACCAACTTCAACCATGAATTTATACCCTATCCTAGACCTAACCCCAAACCTACAACATACAACAACCCTATTGCAACCCTAACCTTATATCTTTAATAGACGAAATAAAGCCCGGAGCAAATGCAGTATCACCCTAGCTAGACACAAGACAATATTGGAATTTTTTAAATATAAATGCTGCCATTATGAATAATTTGCCAATGTAAAGGGGGGGGGGAGTGTCTAATGAAGTCCTAGAGCAAATACTTATGCATGTATTTTTTTTTCAAAAGTCTGTCATTTCTTTCTCACTAGCTCTTTCATGAGTACATTGTATTTAAATCTTGTATGTAGTGGACAATGTGAATTGCACTAAATCATGCCCTTTTGGGCTTACATATAAGGAGCCGTTTGGGAAACACCCTCTAGGTACTGCAACATTCTTTTCATTGATTTTTACCCCACCCAAATGTCATATTCGGATGCTTCCATTGTAATTGCAGAGACAAGTATCATAAATAACAGAGATCTAGAGAAGAAAAGGGGATCGACCTTATTGTGTTGTTTGTCTAAATGTTGTGGCAAAATATTTACACAGGATTAAAGGGAAGATCCAAAGTGATGTAATTTACAAATGTTGCAAGTGAATAATTCATTCAGGCCTTTGTAAACAAATTTTTCTGCATTACTCCTATGTATTAAGATCGCATGCTCGATCTTTAATGAAAATCATAAGTCAGAAAAAATTGGAACCAGTGGGGTTCGAACCTGCCACCTACTGCTTTCCGGGCAGCGACTTAACCACCAGGCTATTCTGGTTCACAAAAAATTTGTTTACAAATTACAAATTATAATTTCCTCCTATTAAAGCCTCATTTACTATCATTCAGGCCTGCACTTGAGTCCGAGGGACTCTCCGTAGGCTATAGTATATACTATGTTTATTTGAGACATTATTCCTTTAATACCATATTTCAGTGTGAAAAACGTTTGCTGTCATTAACGCTAAGCATAGGCCTACATATTTATCGTGCCGAGTGTGGATACCTGCACTTGCACTTTTTAAAAGATACAATTTAGTCTACCATTGAGCACGAATGTGTCATCGTGATCCCATCATGGGTCAATATTGAACGAATCGTGTAAACATCTCGTGTGAGAGGAAAGCTCTTTAGTGTAAACACAGCCTCTTCGTTGATGACAGTTGGTGTCGATGTGATGGAAACTTGTCCCTTTTATTATGTTTATTATAATTGATCTTCCATTATTACCCCCTCAAAGACTGGAGAAGATAGTCAAATACATGTACACATACATGTACACCTGGGCCTATATGTACAGTGTTATGTCGCATTGAATACAAAAATTTATGCAGTTTGTTCCTTTGACTGATAAATATTTCTTATTGAAAATTACATATGTACATGTAGTTCTTCAAAGCCAAGCATAATTAGACAATGGTGGTTGAGATTTAAAGGTAAATTACTAAAAGCAGAGTGGTTGGTTTGCAATCATTTTTATAGACCTACATGTATGTAGATCTACATTAATTTGCTGTTCATTGTAGGCATTCTTATATCTCTTTTTATTCATGCAAAGGTGCTGCTTCTTTGAACCCTACACTGATGATGTAAGGTTTCAGGGTCCCATCTAATACAAAGAGTTATATGATTGATCCGATCGATCGTAACTCTATGGAAATCCATCAGTGTCATAAAAAATTTTTGCAGGATTTTGTAAAATGTCCTTTGTAAACAAAGGAGAACACACCATATTGTCAAGAAATCAATGAATTTATGGATATACATTCATATCTAGAAATATTTTTGAACAAACATGCATTTTATATGTTGACTTTGCTGGTTGTCCATAGTTAGTTGCGATTGATTGCGCCAATCGCAACTCTTTGTCAGACGGGCCCCGGAATATACATGTATAGCTGCTTCTTCAAAACTTCAAAATATTGTACATGTTCATATTTCAAATCATAGAAACACTGTGCTTTGTACAAACAGAGTGGCATTTTGCAGAGCTTGTGAAAAAACTGAGGCAGTTTAAACTTCAAATTTATTTGACCTTCTTACATGTAGATTTCAGAACCACCCCTCCCCTTCCCTGAAGGCATCACCTCATCCAGTAATAGTGCATCCCCTGTAGAAGCTAGAAGGGATGTCCCATATGAATCATATTTTATACTTCAATATCAAACAGGATGTCATAAGGAATTATTGACTCCCTAGCCAAATTTAACCTGAACTGTATATTATTCAGGCACTACAGTTTGACAGTTAGTTGACATACCAGTATGTACATAGCCTACATGGCATTGGCAACAGTATTATCAAATACAGTACAGGTATATAGTCCAGCTTAAACAAGTATCATTTAGGCTCAGAATACTTATTCTTGTCTAGATAAAGACCTATCAAAGAAATTGGAATTGCACCTAATGGCCAGCATTTTTTTTGTGGGGGGGGGTGGGGTCAGAATATGTTATCTTCTTGACAGCCTAGGCAACCAAACAATTCAAAATATGTTGGCTGAAACATGCCTAAAATCAGAATTTAGAGGTGATTTTTCATTTTTTTGTGTACATGGTTATTAAAAAAAGTGTGGGGGCTGCATTGGTATTGAAGTGGAAACAGAATCCTGCCTTGTATAGTTTGATTATGATAGGTTATTATCCTGTGCCCTGAATACCTGGCCCCTCAATTCCAAATCAATACATTGATAATACTTTAATCATAAATGACTTTTTAATATTAAAACAGATTGTATGAAAACAAATTTGACTCAGGCACTCCCTATTGTTGGTGAGCAGAATTTAATAGAAAAGGCAGTCTTAAAAAGAATTTGCTCAATCCAGTAATAGTTGGAAGTATTTCTTTTTGTGTCATCCATCTGTCCTATGCTTACAAATGGCTCAATGCCTCCATCATCATTTATCTGTCAAACTATTGCCCCAGTAAAATCAGTTACAGTTTACAATTTGAGGTTTATTGTTACAACACAATCTATCATTCTTGTTATTAGAAATAAAAGACGCAGGGGAAAGGGCTCTGAGAGAAACGCTGAGGGGCAATAAAGCAGGTATCATGGAATGCAACAATTAGGTCCCTCTGTAGTTCAATGCCACTTTTTTAGCGATAAGTAATTTGAGGATTAAAGGGATGCTAAAGTCGCTATTCATGTACGTTGAAAACCATTCGCTTGACTTATAAGGCGCCCATCTGTATTGCGATCATTTTGGAGCAGCGAAAAAAATGTTGCTGAGGGTGGGGTAGATTATTTTGTTGGATCGCTGATCGTTATTCTTCGGTTCTTCAACTCTGCATGTACATACACGCGTCCGATATTACTCAAATTGTGCGATAGCGATATATCGTATTATTATTGTCGCGGCCAAGTTTGTGTTGTCTCGGTCTCGGAAATCAGCGTAAATTTATCTTCTTGTTGCGATTTTTCTTTAATTCAACGATAGTAATGATGGATTTTGACATTTCGGACATCTCTATCGCCGATTTGTCTTTGGCCGACGTAGATATCGAGGTGGAGGACCCAGTATGCTGCACGTGTACTGGGTCCTGCTTCTACGGAACGGGGAAAAGAAGTTGCCCCTGCAAGAGCGGGGGGAAAAATTGCACGAGAGTCTGCCGTTGTGGAGAGAAGCGGCCGTGTCGCAACAGGGCACCAGATGTGTCTACCTCTGTAAGTAGAATCGATTGCCATGAAAGTTTGAGGCGTAATCATAATCTTGAAAAATATATTCACATTCTAGCAGGGGAAATGTAGGTTGAAGTTCGTTTATTACTCCAGGATTTTCATCTTGCATCATGAGACACGTCTACCATTGTCTACATACCGGTAGTCATAATAAAGTTAGGCCTAGCATTATAGCATGACTGCACTGATGACAGCTGAGAGTGAGTGAGTCATGAAAAGTTAAAAAAGAAAAAATGGTCAGGAATTTTACCTAACCCAGCCAGGTAGCTCCGGCCCGCAAAGCGGGCCAGAGTGAGAGCCCAGGAGTCCACCGTGCATTTATCATAGACACGGTACGGGACTAGAATAGATTGTGGTCTCATCAATATAAATTGGCATTGGATTGGAAACAAAATTGTGAAAACGGAAATTATGCACTTACCATGATTATGATTTATATGGATGAAGGTATCGTGTGGAAGTATCCTGTCTTCCTTAAACCAAGGGATTTTTGAGGCACAGACTGGAAGTTGGAACCTCAAATTAAAAAAAATTAAAAAAAAGTTATGTTACAATACCTCTCCTAAGTTAATTCTTTCAAAATTCATTAGGCCTACATGGCCGAAGGAGAGAACCTTTCAGTTTTTTTAGGTTAGAACTTCCAGTCTGTGACTCGATGTCAGGATACTGCCACACGATAGCTTCATCCGTATACCAGTAATCGTGGGAATTAGTGTATAATTTCTGTTATTATGCAATCTACCCTAGTCCCGTGTCTATGGTAAATGCACGGTGGACTCCTGGGCTCCCTGGGTTAACTTTTACCCTGTCGTCGCTGGTATGGTTGTAAGGTTTCAAAATGCAACTTGTGAAATGATATGTCTACATGTATGGTACAAAAGTAACGTTATTAACTGTTCATTTTGTCAGCATTGATGATGAATTTTTTTCCTCTCCCTGGCTTGGACTTGTCATTGTGTCCAACACATGACTGATTTCACGATAAGGCCAATTTTTGTGTGTTTTGCGTCACTGGCGTATCTAGGAGTAGGATTTTCCAATGAGGGGGGGGGGGCAAATTCATCCACCCAAAAATTTGACAAGCATAAATAAAAAAGTCTTCAACCAATAATAAAGGGTTTCATACCAGGAAAAAAAATTGACAAGCAAAAAAAAAGGTCTTCAAGACCTTCTCAAAGGAGCGGGTCACTTGTGGCTTGTTAGGGATCAGTTGTGACTCGCCATACTCCTACATGTAGAATTTATTTGTGCCTCAGGCAGGCTCTGGAACATGCAACGACCAAAACAGTACAAATTTTGATCTGTAATATACCAGATTCAGAAGTATATTCTAAAGTTATTCCAAGCCAAAATTTGTTAAATGATATTGAATATCAAATATTTCACATAGTGTGTTCTAAATGCTTTCTCCTTCATCAAAATCATACATTTAGTCATGTGTAATAGTAATATAAATGGATGTATATTTTGGCAGTCCTGGGCCACCCTTTTTGGCAGGCCTTGGTTTTGGGGTAAGGTATTATAATATTTTCTTCAAATTTTGATGAGATTTTATGAATACAATAACTTGTATTTATTTCTCAGGAATCCAGTGACGAGGAAGCAAGTTCAGGTGCAACACAACCAGTCACCAAGTCCAGACGTCTTGAAACAGCAGAGGATCAACACAAAGAGACGTTACAGGTACAGTGAATGTAAACACACTTCATATTATTTGGTTAAAAAGAAATATGAGTAGCTGATTGAAGTCTTTCTTGAACTTAGTGAGTAGTAGGCGATGGTTTGTGTACGCTCCACTTCGCAATACTACCATGTCAAGTCCATAAACCATTGGATTGTCGATTCACTGCAGCGTCATTTTCGTCATGAAGTAGTATAATTGATGCGAAATAATGATCTTGCCAAGAATCTATAAGATGTACTTCAATGATTGGCAATTATTTCACTCCTTTTTTATGCATCTATTAGTCTCTAAATCTATCCGTACCTACTTCTTCACATGTAAATTCACCGCCAATTCAAATACATCACAATTGGAAGAATGTATGGCCAGCAGCTGTGGCATTACTTGTGATTGCGAATGTCTTGTTTTTTGAAAAATGTGTGAAGAAATATGTACAGATTTAAAATTAGATTTTTAAGATTTTTTAAAGCATGAAAAAGGAGTAAAATAATTGCTGATCAGTGCATCTTATAAATTACTGGTAAGTTCATTTTTCGCATCAATTATACTACTTCTTGACGAGAAATGACGCTCTAATGAATTGACAATCCAATTCATATGAACTTACCCTGATGATTTGTGCAGTGTTTTCTAGAGTGGTGATTAGTGAAGTGGAGAGTACATAAAACCATCACCTTTGCTGGGAGATGGAATACATGTAATTCTTTAGTTATCTGCCATTCCATAGTACATTGCTACTTGCTAGCTTTTTTCACTTATTGTTTACCAGTAGTCTGTATTTCTCCATAAAGTATTCTACAATTTATACAATTACATTTTTAACAATATTTGAATGGAGATGTTCATGGTAATAGTTTCATGTATTTTAGGATAGCAGGAACAATTTTGCTGTTCATTGTTATGTAGGTGTATATAAATTTCTAGTAATTTATTGTCATATGGATAATTGCTGGTTGTTATTTAATTTATACAATTTCCCCCTATATTTTATAGAAATTTGTGAGTGGTCTGGACACTGATCAAAGAGGGGATCTCCTTGTTTCACTGCTAGCAAGATTTCCAGAGGCATTTATGGATGCCATGGCTGCCACCCAACCTGAACCTCCGCTACCCTTCGACGACCCATCCTTGCCAGCTCCACCCTACTGCAGGTGTGGGAAATGTCGACCAATGCCAACAGATGTTGAAAATGTGTGCTGTGGTTTTGACATCTGTGTGTCGACAACGCAAGCATTTGCTGATGCAGTTCTTAATGGAAACGTCCTTGCTGCTGCAATGCGTGCAGCAAACAATGAATTTCCCAGAGACATAGCTCGTTCGAATGAGTCTTATCGGCACTATGCGTATAAGCAATTCGTTCTTATTCACCATGGCCGTCTTGGTGCAGGAATCCGGAGAGTTGTTCCATCGTGTTCGGCACTGAGAATTCGGCGTAGTTTCCCTGCACCGAATAACAGATACAAAGGATTTGTTGATGGAGTCCAAGACTAAGTGTCTTATGTAATCATTGTGTTTGTGAGGTGATGTACATATACATTCTGCCTTCAAGTCATCGCTCACCTAATCAGACAAGTAACTTTGAACTTTCTTGCCTGTCTACTGGTTTTTATTTGCCCCAAGCAAGCGGGTAGGTGGGTTTTTAGAACCCTGCCCCTTGGCTTTTAAAATGATTAGGAATAATTCTAAAAATGTAACAAAATGGATAACAGTAGCAGCACCCTTATTGGAAATTTGATAAAAATGGTTAATGGGGTAATTTTATGCCAAATAGTTAGTAGTTGTAGACAAAGTGGGATACGACCATATGATAAGACTAAACGAAAATTAGAGATTTTCAGTGGTATTCAGTCTTCAAAAATCACAGCCTGTCATGTTATGTTGCATAGAATTTGTGAAAGTTATTTTTCTAATGCAAACAAAATAGTTCATGCAAAATTATGTATAAAAAACAGACTTTAATCTTGAAAATTTATACATGATAACAGTCTTCATGAATTATAATGAGTTATAATGCATTTAGGCTATTGTATTGTTTTATTATCATGTTACATCATTGGTTCACATAATCTGTATTATTGATATTTTGCATCCTTTTTTATTTCATTCTTTTTATGAGAAATACATGTGTAGTTAATATGAACTGTAATTTTATATTAAGACTTTTGTGTATCTTAGTGTTAAATGAAATATGTACTCTTGCAATTTCCTTGCATATAATTTTTTAACAAACTGTGACTTCACCTTGCCTTTTTATTGTTTAGACATTTTCTATTAGATGTGGAGATTTTTGTACTTTTGCAACCAGTTTCAAATTATAATATGCATGTAGTATGTTATACATGTATGTGCAGGATACGATAGTATGGTTATTTATGTCACCAAGACTGATCATATCTCAAACATGTGATTTTTTTTTATTGTACTAGAAAACCAGGCCATTTAACAACATCCTTGATGAGTTGATACCAAAGAAATTATCTTTTTTATTGCATTGTTATATTACTGTATGTACAAAATGATTACCTTTTTTAATGCATTATGTCTTTTCATCTGGCCCCCATTTCAGGAAGTGTTCAACGTGATAAACAGGGTCAGTTTTTTGCATTCACATTCCATCGAGGTGTGATTTAATTCTGTGTTATTGAACAGATCTTGATTGCATAAATTTGAAACGTGATCGATTTTGAAACGGGCATCTGGGGGACATACATGTACTTTATCATGAAGACATGAACAGGATATCGTTTGTAAATTTCATTGAATAATTTGCACACCGAATCAGATGCAAGTGATTTTGATAGCTATTAACATGTTGTTGAATATAACTTATAATGATGTGGGTTGCTACATTTATCAACAATTCACCTTGAAATCTGTAAAGTAATCTTGCCACTTTTGCAATGGCTGTACTTTAAAATCATTTTTGTGCATGAGGTTGACTGCCAAAGAACAAGATAAAAATGTATCTATAACGTGCAATGTGTATGTGCTAGCAGGAAGGACAATGATTTTGTCTAGATTTATACTACCCATCAATTTATGAAAAACCTTTTTTTTCTTGCCCATCATCTGTGCTGAAATTGTAAGACACCGGTGCTCATTGACTCAAGATTACCTCTTTTATGATAGTTTATTCTATACATGTAAAAAAAAATATTGTACTTGCCATACAGTTTGCAATATCTGTATTCCTGAAGTGTTTTTCCGTTTTTTATATCGCAAAACAATCCAGTGCCAGCAATAATCTAGTGTATGTTTTTTTTTCTTTGTAAATAAAGATTCTATCAAGTTTATGTTTCATAAATTCATGTTTCATAGATTTATTGTTTGATACGAGACTCAAGTTTAGTATTTCAATTTCCAGTTTGATATAATGTCAGTAATTTTAGCTATGATTTTTGCTCTGTCGGACTAGTGGAGTTTGTACACCATCATTTCACCATCCCCGTATACATATATTTGTTTTGGTCCATATTAGAAAATTTGCTTTCAAAATTAATCCAAACGGAGATCCAGACCAATAAGAAGATTGCTTCATCACATCCAAAAGAATTTGGAAGGTTAGAAAAAGAGTATAATTAATGTACATCAGTGGTGATTGGTGAATACAAACTGCTAAAATCCTAGCCAAAATTACTGAGTTGCATGTTACATACACACAGTGAGTTAGAAAAAATCTTTACACCTCAAAAAGTGGCAATTTAACCCTAAAAGGACGGGGGGGGGGGGAGGGATGATGACCACCCCCCTCAACGCTGTACCCAATTTATCTGAAATGAAAAGAGACAGCACTGCAAAAATTTCATGACTTTCAGGTCTCGCGCAACTTTTGAGAGCAATTTCATAACATACGGGTATAGCATCTCGATGCCACATGACTTTTTACAAGACAATGTCATGCGGGGGGGGGGGGACATGATGAGCCCCCTCAACGATTTACGCAATTTATCTGAAACGAAAAGAGACAGCACTGCAGAAATTTAGTGACTTTTTTTCTTTCAGGTCTCGCGCAATTTTTGAGAGCAATTTCATAACATATGGGTATAGCATTGCGACGCCACATGACTTTTTACGAGACAATGTCATGCCAAAAATGGCTAATTTTTATACTTTGTGTTAAGTCTATGGGAGATGCAATTCATATTCATAAAAGGGTGATGATTTTTAATTGTTCTGCTTAAATTAGGGTTTAATTCAGTTCTTAAATGGTCTGTAATGATATCCATCGAAAGGAACTATGAGAAAAAGAAAATACCTAAGGAATCATAAAGACAAAGAAATACAGTAGGAAAAATTGACTTTGATATTTCTTTGTATAAATCTTTAAATTAAATTGGAAGAAAAAATAAAATTTGAAGTCAATTTATTTGTTAATTATGAAAATAATGATTTTCACAAATAAATTTGCATATTTCATCCATAATATTTTTTTTCATACTGGCTAGTAGTTTGTGTGCATGCTAAATTTTGGGGCGAATGGCGCACATCCCCCCCCCCCCCCCCCCCCGCCCTTGCTACATCTCGATTAGCCCAGTCCTTTTAGGGTGATGATATGTCCTGTAGGAGTACATGTATCATCACAAGATACCATTGGGACATGTATGTTTATGCTCAGCTAATCAGGAGGTATTCTGTACTGTCATGTGTCAAATACATGAATTCTAATCCTGCATGAGTTGCATTACCATTCATTGGGAAATACCTTTTGCTTGCAATGTGCAAATTTTTCAATTTTTCATGTTAAATCAATATAAAATGTGTTTTGCAAAGAAATTAACTGCTACTCTTATAGGATTATTACTTCATGGGCATCTTCATCATCAACTGCACCCATGGCTTACTTTGACACAAATGAAATTTTACATCACATCAAAGAATACCTCCGGATTATCCCAGCATAAACATATACCATACAAAAATATCAAATTATTTGGGAGAAGATACTCTTTCAGGACATAAATAATGGCTTTGTGTTCATAGAACTATTTTCTGACTAAATTGGTTTGATAGATTTAATTAACTGGCTAGTAAAATTGACCAGTAGAAGATGGATATTATTTATTTTCAAATAAATGCCAGGAAAATTGACACTTGACTCGAAAACACACACATTACAAAGCGATATTGTATTCTGACCACCCCATGACCCCCCCCCCCCCCAAAAAAAATAATATATAAATAGGAACAATATAACACTAATAAACGTAAAAATGGAAAACAAAAATAAGAAATTGATCATTATAACTATACAAAATGAACAATAGTCACTGAAAACATTTATATTGCATTGTCATGATTCATGAATATGCAATTATAACTGGCCTGCTGATGTCATCTCCTCCCCACGTACCCTTTTTATTGTCTTCCTGTTGTCATACTTGTGTGTCACCCTTGTAAACAAAAGTTACTAATAGTATGCAAGTTGCTGAAACATTGCTGAAAAAGAAAGCTTCAACAATGATTATGTCAAAAAAAATCAGTTGCCCATCCTACTTATACATTCTTCGAGAAGAAATAAATGCATGATAAAAATGAAAGAACAGGTGGGGAGATGACATCAGCTCATCCATTGCATAATCATGAGGACATGCATATAAATCTTCATCTAATTCCTTTTCCAATTTAGTTGAAATTTTCAATGGTTTGATTATTACTCCTTTTATTTGTTCAAGGGCCGCTATTCATATCATGAAAGTAAAATAGGGCCCAATAAAAAAAATCAAATCATAAAATTTTCAGACAGGAATCCCCCTTCATGATGTACATGTACATGTTTTGTTTTGTCTGCAGTTTTAAACATCTATCAATCATAATACATGCACACTAAATAATAAAAAAACTGAGCAGCTAATAAAATTCGCACCAAACATTTATTTTCTTTACAAGTACATGTACATTGAAATCGCAATAATGAAGATACATGTGATATATAAACAACTAATTAGGATGATATGATATACATGTAAGTTTGTTTATTAGCTTTCATTGATGCAATGTGTCAACATACACTGTAAGTGTAATTTAGGTCAGCTAGTGGTCATAATCATTTGCTAGTTAGTTGTATGATAACTGGAAATGTGAATGCGAAGAGTTTTAGGTAGGCTAAGAAAATAATCTTTGAGTGCGAAAATAATCCTGTCTACATAGCTTTCACGATTCTGGTCCACTGATTTTAAAAAAGGTGAAATTATTGCTCTGTAATGACTTCATTCCAAGGAAATATTCCTGTCGATAATGGTATTAAGCTACCATGATTTGATGTATCTCATAAATTTTTATCAAACTCAAGTTGCCTTTCAGAATTGTAATACCAAGAATTGCTAACATTTGTGAACAAAAAGAGCATCAATATAAAATGAATTCACATCTTACAGCAATCTACCTTACGTATGGTACCAAATGCCCAGCAAATCCTTGCTTTCAGATAAGCTTATTATATCGCCTAAAACAATGTTTCTTTTGCATATAATTACTACATATATATGTCAACAACATCAAATGAGAGATGGAATTAGAAGTGGCACATTTCAACTCAACATACTATAAAAATGGTCATTTGGTAATTGACATGGAAACTTCTTGGGACCCATACGGTCAGATGGAGTTAGCATGACGTGCTCTTCTAATCTCCTCATTTCCCCCCCCCCCCCCAAGATCACAAGCTATCCAAATTATTTTGAAAAGTTTATAAATCTGTCCATTCACATCTGCATGCTCTTTTAAGCTTTCTCAAAATGTTTTTTTTTAAAGTCAACCATGACCTTGCTAACTACAAGCGCTAAAATATATTTATATTTTGATTTTCAAGTGTGAGGAGATAACAGCATTGCGTGTGTGAATGTGTAGGCTAATGTGAATGGACACCATTCATCCACATGATAGGTGGATTGTTGAAATCATTGCAAATCTCATGTGGTCTCATCAATAAAAAGATGTGCACAACAAAAACATTGTCATTGTGAACAGACATTTAAATTGTTTTTGAATGACAATGAATTATTTCATCAAATTGAAATGTGATACACACACATCCTCAACACTTACATGTATGTAATGATTACTGTCCTTTTTGTTAAAAAAAGTACATTTGAATTCTAGTTTCATAACCCTGAGGAACACATACAGATCCTCACAGAGAATTTGGTTTGTTTTAAAATTAAGAATATATTTTGATATTTTCTTACCACTGCCTATTATCTGCTTATGTACAAAACTACAGGCAAACTTGTACATGTCGCCCTTGTATATAAGGCAAATACTCACCAAAGTCAAGTCTGTAATCATATCATGCAAACAACTCTTCAAACAAATTCTCTGTGTTGTGGCCCTAAAAGATTTGACTTCTGACAAAAGTCAATTTCGGTACACATCCAGTCATAAAATGTAATAAAATATTTAAGAATAAAACAATTAATTCATTTACATGTACAATACTTGTAAAAAGTATTAATATAAGTCTGACATTTTTTCATAAACAAAGCATTGAAAATGTGTTCACCAAATTTTTGCAAAGAAAATTGGTATCAAAACACTATTAAAAAACAAAAATAGGAATAAATGCTGTTGGCATACTTCATTCACGTTAAGAAAAACAACATAAAATGTTAGAGAATAAAAAAACCTCCAGAGATGACATCCTCTGCATTTTGCATCAATCACACTTTTCGCAGTCGAAATCTGGAAGTGGGGGGGCAGTTTGACAAGAACAAACTTGGCTTGACAAGGAGCACTTGAGACATGGTTAAATTTGAAACTAATTTGACACTTTAAATTGTAAATGAAAACACTTCAATAAAAATACTATTACAATGCAGTCTTAATTGAAGAGAATATGAAAAAAAACAATTTGAATGAAAAATTCATAAAATGTGACAAGGATCCTGTGAACAATGAAGAAATTAATTTGAGTCTGTCTTCCTCAAAATCAATTCAGATATTTCAAATGTGTAGCACAGGCAAAAAATTACTTGCATATCAACCAATGAAGTTTATTTCAAGTCAATAGTTGTATGGAGAAAAATGGAATCAGCAGTGCTAACAAGACTCCAATTTAATCTCCAGGGCATTGCTCATTCAATGCAAAGCGGCTCTGATGCTTGACTACAAGCTCTTCCGTTGGTTCTGGCCTCTTCATCGAGATGGTGGGATGGACACGTCTAGGATCATCTTCCGCCATGGAAACGTGCTGGGAAATATGACCAGGTGTTGTTGCTCGCTTTGAGTAGATGGCAGTGATGAGATCAGGCATGTAGGCATACGATTTGGGCTCTGGAACCGGAACAACCACATACTTCTTGGAGCGTTTGTTGTACTTCCTTCTCCACTTTAACTTGCCATCCTTGGTTGTGGCTTGCTTCCTGTTCGCATGAAAGTTAGTGTCGAGGACAGCAAGCTTCACTCTGCTGATGTAGCCTACCATTGTGAAGAAACTTCGCTTTGTAGCGTACATGAGGAGTGTCGAATGGAAAGCTTCCAAGCTACCAGTATGCCTGAAATCAGTATAGTACTTTAGTGTCTTCATGAACCGCTTGTCATGAAGTATGTCATACAGTTTAACGTGAGGGGTACTCCCTGGTTTCAACCAAGCCGTTTCCCTCTCTTCCATGAGCTCTCCATGCTGACACATTCCCGGTCTGTCATCAGTAGTGAAAAGCCACTCATGCTCATCAACTATATGATGCAGCATCCCATTCAGGTTCCCAGCAAGTTTTGCCACATCTCTGTCGCATGTTTTGGCAGAGTACCAAAAGTGGTTCGATATCTTTGGTACCCATGGCTGAAGATCTTCGCATCCCTTCTGCTGCGACACATTGCTCACTTTTTTCATCAAGTTCTTGCACCCGTGCCATATATCCCATTGATGTTGGATTGACTCATATTTTTTTGTTCGTTTCATTAGTGCGGCTATCTGTGGGTGGGCATCCGTGACAACACAGGTGACATTAATCTTGCTCTTCACATAGTCTAGGCCCCGCTCAAAGCCTATTCGCTCCATGTTTGGCGATTTACCCCCTGCCTCCTGCACAAGTACAGTTGTTGTATGTAGTATCTTCTTCTCCTCCTCATCACAGAAGGAGTATGTCATCATACTCGCGCTGTATCCTGGAGAATCTGCACGACCATCACCAGACAGAACCACATCACGCCCCCTGTACATCTCAAATAGTTCTTCTTGTTTCTTTGCGTAGAACTCGTTGATTGCTGGCGCAACATACAATTTCTGGATGTTAGTAAAATGGGTCCTCGATAGAAAGTACAAGTTCGTAAACTTTGCCATTGTTGCAATCTTCTGGAAACTGTTCCCAGATGCTAAAAGTGAGGCTGATACGTGGAGGTTGCCAGAAAACATGCCACGGAATTTCGGTTGGGAACTCCACGAACTTCCATGACGATTCTTACATTCCCATTTTACTAGGAGAGCTGTTCCTTTCTGCACAGTGTTGTATTGGAGCCTTGAATTGCACTTTTTGCATCGCTCCCCATGAATGTTTCTTAACAAATCTACCAGTCGATCCACATAAGCGATGCACTTCGGTGCACTGATGTGTGCTCTTGCTTCTATCTCATCCTCTTCTTCAGTACTGTCCTCTTCTCCAGTGAAATCCTCAACATCTTCCTCAGCTCCAAGATTTAGGTCAAAAACGTTGACATCCAGGCCATCCAGAAAATGTTCCTCAAACCTGTGAAAATCCATAGGAAAACAAAGAATACATGAGAATAAAAATATATGTAGTAATCATAAGACTGATGATTTATATTTTTAGGTCAACGAATGGTCATCGTATCAATAAAGTGTGACATAAACTAGCAAATCTCACCTTTGCCTACCCTATACAATATCTATGAATGAATAAAAACTTAATTTCGTGGTGTATAATTTTTTCGTTAAAATTAAGAAAAAAACATTACCATTGTAACAGACCTGCTTCATTGATTTACAAAAAAATTAGAAGGAATTTAGGTTGACTGAAAGAGAGCTACCGTTTCCCACATATAATTCGTGTAGCATCTACGCACTCATTCAAAATGAAAGTTATGCATATTTTGGTATGTTGCATTGCCAAAATTCAAATCGAATGCATTAAAATTTTCAAATAAGGATATAATTTTATGTTTATCAATAATTTGGAGAGTTTCCCCGTATCCAAATATTAATGTCCAGTTATTTTTTCTTAGCCTGACATGTGCCTTTGTGCCATAACTAAATCTGATACAAATAAAACAATACTGCTGATTTCTACATCTCATATGAAATCATGAAAATCATCTTTGCTTAAAATCTAAGGTTTATGACCAATTAAGATGGAATAAAAGTCCAATATGTTGCCATTAATCATGTCAAATGTGAGTCATAGACTAGAGGGAGCTCAATTATAAAGGCACAGATTGAATCTTCACAACTTTACATGATAGAAATTTGGAATGTGTATCCAATATCACTTGTGAAATAAAGGGTTGACTATTTGTGAAATTCTTATCTTTTTACCCTAAAAAGACTGGGGGGGGGCTGATTCAGCCCCCCCTCGACATTTTTCGCGATAAATCAGCCGCGTGAAATTTTTTGACCGCGTCGCTCGCTGACTTTTTACTTTCAAGTCTCGTGCAACTTTTGAGACCAAAATTGTGACCCCCGGGTACGCGGTTCCAAAATTATGCAACATTTCGTAAGTGCATGCAGACCCAAAATTACTCCAAAATGTGAATTTGTGTACAAATCCAATGCAAATAGTGTTCTTAGCCAAAATTCATAAATGTATCATTAGTTTTCCTTTTACTGCTTAAAATCAATTAATTTTATCTTGTTTATGGTCAAAATAAAGCCCCCAACAATTTACATTGAAAAAACAATAAAAAACAAAAAGTCGAAAAACAAAGAAATACATAAGAAATTTAGAAAACAATAGAATACATAAGAAAATAAATGTGATTTTGAAATTTTTTAAAAATCAATTTGATCAGATGCCTATCTAGAGTATGTGAAACAAAAATTAGCATTTCAGGGGCATTATTTTATCAATTAGAGCAAACTTAAGATTTTACGCATAAATTAGCATAATTAATGAGACATGAGATTTTTTGCAAAATTTGATGTTATAGTTTTGTAGATAATGCCATGGGTAATGCGTGTGCCAATTTTCGTCGCGATCGCGCGATCGACAGCCGAGATCATCAGCCCCCCCCCCCCCCAGTCTTCTTAGGCGTCGAAATAGCCCAGTCTATTTAGGGTTAAAGGTGTGATTTAAATCATGATCTGCAAGTTATAAAATAAATTGATTAATTTGATATTCTGATTTTCTAAAACCAAATATTATGATTCAAATCTGTGATTTGATATTTGTAAATTGCTTTTGGTTGCTAACCCTGTCAAATAAACTTTTTAAGTTAACTTACACATATTCTGGAGTGTCTTCTGCGCGATCCACTCCTTGCTGTGGTACAGTTGATGTTATCTGTGCATTCTCAGCAGGAAATTCTTCATAATTCAAACTATCCTCCGAGTCTGAATCTGGAAAGTCTAAGGGTTCCCTGCAAAAAAAAAGAATGAAATAAAAAATGAGTTTAAATAATTCATTCATCAGTTCTTTGCAATGTGCATGTAATTCATTGTACTTCAAAGATTCATGAAAACAAACACCTGAAAAGACAATACAGAAATAAAATCCTTTCTGCTAATCCCCAAAACTGAAATATAACAGTTAGTTGAAGAAATCAGATACCAGAAAAAGATAGCAGCTAACTACTAGTCTTGAATATTGACCATGACAAAGACTGAGATGCTCAGTTTCTGAGTTTCATCCAATGTGAAGAGGATCAACAATGGAAATTATGCATCAAAGCTGAAGATTGAATAATTTAAAATTGAATACAAAATAAATAACTGGAGAATTCATTAACATTCATGATGTACAGTTTTGTAAAAGCATGTGTTTGCCTAGAAAGGGATTAAACTAATGAATCAACAAAAAGTCAAATTCTATGTAAGTTCAATATACCTGAAGTATGTATGATCTAGCAGAGGAACAGAGGCAAACAATTTCTTCCTTGAACTGGATTTAGACAAACCAGAAGCTGCAGGTGCAGGGAAAATACAACCTTCAGTGGGTTCGTCAGATGGAGCTACATCTTTTGGTGTAGAGCTGACAGCAGGGGCTGTAATATCAATGGGAAAAGGGGAAACAATATAACCATATTGAAGGTAAACAAGAAAATAATCATGTGAATTTGCATGACCTCTGTAAGCTTTATGACAGGTACATCTCAATCACATTTGAAGGGAACAATTCACATGGTTCTTTACTTCTTTCAAGAAGGATGATACCCAAATTAATAGATTTATAATAGTTCTTGGGGAGAAAGTTGAAGTACAGTGAGTATTCTCACTGCATTGTATCAATAATACATCATTCAAAAGCTCAAAACGTGTTAATCACATTTTATTATACATACCAAAGTGAATTGAAGGACCGGCTGGTTCTTCCTGCATTGCATCGGCATGCTGTGATCGGTGGGCTGGTTCACTCCTGAAAACAGCAATGGCAAAGTTATTCAATAAAGTATGCAATTCATTTAATGGTATCTTGTCTAACTACTTACATTCAACTATCATTATTCAATGACCAATATTGAGAATATATATCCCAACACAGCACAGCCAAATAGATCTGAAGAAGGATGAACAAGAAAAGAAATGTCTTCACTTGTGCCCAGCCTTTTAAATTTTTGCTCTATCAAATGATCTGAACTTTGTAAAAGTAATTTATACTGTGATTTACATGCACGCATAACTTGATTGATCAACTGCAACCAAATGAGCAGTATCCTATATTTAGAGTCCATGTAGAGCATTCCTCAATTACATCCTCATTTCAATATAGAGCCCACATCATCTGTATGTAATTTTCAGTTTGACACCTTCCTAACAAGATCACATGAGTAACATTTTGACAAATATTTGAAATTCTATTTCTTGTAATACTCTGCCCATTTCATATATCTGTAGGCCTATTTATTTCATTCAATTTTATCTAAATAACTATTTTTGGGGGGTTGCCTAGAGATCTACTGCTTAAAAATATTATTTACAGCAGGTACAGGCATAATGCAATACCATACACTATTGCTATTAACAATAAACTAAACAAAAATGTACCTCTAGAGTCTAAAGAGCATTTTCTCAATATTTGTATGAGCTAATCAATTAAAGTGGTCTAGTATGTTACATGTTGTTTGTTGAGGGTCGTTTTTGTGCATGTACAGTGCTTTCAATTCATGGAAGTCAGGAGAGCGATTGAAGTGTCAGAAATCGTTCAATAAATCCCCAGAAATTGACAATATTTAACAGTCACAGGTTAGCCAATGACAAATGACAATGCAATGTAGGTCATGACTCGGTCTCGACTATCGGTGTCGAACATAGCCTTGAGGACTCCGTGATGATATTAAAAAATATTTTAACATATACATGTGCTTCTTCATCACCGAGCCTTGAAAGTACAATTTATAGATACATGTACATGTAAATAATGTAATGAAATTTGAAACTTGATTAAAAATAATTATAATTTATTCATAATCACGCATTAGATTTTATTACTAGTATTTGTCAAATAAAAATTGTCATCTCTAAATTGTTCTTCAAAACGGCATTTTGTAACATCGCTAATCGAAGGTACATGTATGTCATAACAGAGCGGTTCAAGGGTCAATCCTATTGTATTTGCTTTAATGACGGATCAAGGGATCTACAAGTACACGAGATCGGTCTGGAAAGAAACCTCTCATTTTTCACATTCATACTCATACACTGTAGTGAAATAATTTTTATCCCCTCATATGCATTAGGCGTATGAATGTTCATAAAATAAGTACATACAATGTATACAAACTGATTTCACCCTGGCCTCTAAATATGGATTTCTAAATCCATCAGGGTGTAGAGGTCTCGCTTACATGTATGCATCTATGGGAAGTTTCAAGGCTCCACGATGAAGAAGTATATGTCAAAATATTAAAAATTATTTAGATGTAGAGTTTTGAGGTGCAGATATTTTTTGGCATCTTGCGAGATTGTTTCAAGGAGACAAAATATTAAAATTGATTGAAAATATTGGACGAAATGAATATTTTGCCCCACCCAAAAGATTATCATTGGTTAATAAATGATTGTGCGCATAAAGCTATTGTTACGTCACAACGAAATTGCGTATTAGTTGCGCTCTTCATAATTATGCAGATGATGCGATGCAAGCTACAGCTACATGTAATTTATGTGAGAATTTTACGTACAATGCAATGCATGTGTGTGAATTTGTTAGGCCTACTACTAAATGAACATTAATTTATGTTTAGATTTGTGGGGGTATCTTGGATGACCAATTTTTGTGGGATGGGAATTTTCGTGGGATGGGAATTTTCGTGGGATAGAAATATTGTTACTCGTTGAAGAACAATATTTGATTCGTCTTTGACTCATCCAATAATGTGCTTCAGCTCGTAAATATTTCAAAGCATCACACTCAAGGCCATCCAATAAGGCCAATTCGAACAAGCAGTCTAGATACACTGTACTAGATAAGTGATGTAATGTACAATATTTTCATAATTTTGAAAAATAGAAAATGTTCTTTACTTTTTAGAAATACTAAGTACGCATATAGTCCACTCATCCTTACCGGATCTTTATAGGAGTGAGTCGAGGAGGATCCCTAATAACTTGAGCCTGGGGTGGCTCAGCGACTTGAAGTTGAGGTTGAGCTCCAACATCAGAATTAGATCTACCACCACCACTCTCAGTGACACAGCCAAGCCCAGGGGCAGAGCCAGAGCTCGAGGCAGAGCCACTCACACTCACAGCATCGCTGGTGCCGGCGGTGCCTCTTGTCCGCCCTGATAGTTCGGCGGAAGGGGTACATGGTTTGGTTATACTAGTGCACATCGCACCATGTTGCCGCAAGAGATGATGCGCAAATTCTTCGTCGTAGTTGCTTCTTATTCCACTCTCTTTTACAAAAATTGCCCTTTGTGTCATCCAAGATTCATGCGCTGTCCGAAGCCTTACTCTTGAGCTATCCCAAGACGATTTCCCTTTCTCCATAATGCGTGATATGACAAGAAAACAGCTAGAATATTCAGCTTTAGAATTTGGTAAAAATACGGAGGCAGGCGATCGGAGACTGTGTGGCTGGCCGGCCGGAGATACCCGGAAGTGCGCTGGCGATCTTTAGGCTTTTTCCAAGCCTACTCGACTCGCCAATCGCCGCCCACCGTAGGCCTTCAAGCGATCGTGAACGACCGTTCCTATTCGATATTTTTCGAAAGCAAGGCCCACCGCGTATCTCTACATTGAGTTCTCGGGTTGCCGACGATGAACGGAGATTTGCGAAGATTACTCGAGCCAGGCCTACCTCAAAACCACCACGATTGGCGACTTTAGCATCCCTTTAAAATCAGATTCGTAAATTATTATGTACATGTGTAGCAAAATAACTCCCCTGATAGTTGAACTATCCTCTCCCCTCAAAGTTGATTCCCAGTGCTATGCAATGAGCTTCAGTATAATTTCATTTTCAAGACAGCATTCGCAATTTAGAGAAATACAATAGTGTACTTTATAATTATATTGAAATATACTGACAGTTTTCTTGTCATGACCAGAATAACAATACATTTTAGGTGACTTGATTGATGTTCAGCAAATTACAATCAGCCATTTTTCATAATTCATAATTGATTTTCATGGTCCATGTGGTGCTATTGGTCACAATCCTTATCTGTAATTCTAATCTGAATCAGATGAACAACATTTAGCAAGCTAATGAGCACTTTGTTGATGATTGCCTTTGTGGTATAAAAGGGTATATCATAGCAATATGAAAGCCTATTGATGGACTGTTCAAGTTTGTCTAGTTCAAAGAGAGGATCCAGCTTTGAAAAACCGATTATGCCTTTTATATGTTATAAATGACTCGAATCAGTGATAGATTAAAATGTCATGTGACTAGAGCTGTAATAAATGCATTTAGACCCTGTTCTCATTACACTTTCTTAAACTAGTTTAGTACTGGAAACTGGTTCAGGAAACCAGTTTGGAAGATAGCTTTGCTAGCGTTCCCATTTGATCACCCAAAAATGGTTTTCAAAATCACTTCACGTAAAGCGGTCTTGTGCCTATGTGGACACTCTCAGTGGGATGACATGTTTTGCGCCAAATTTGAAACTGCAGCATAGGCATTCCACACACAGTGTGTAGAGTAGCGCACTTGAAATGTGTAAAAATCGCTTCCAGAAAAATGGTTGTGTCCTCACTAAAGACTAAAACCAGTTTAACAAGGCAAAGCAATCTTCAAAACTACTTTGCAAGGTACATGTATTTTTCTGAATCAGTTTAGAAGATTGCATCCAAGACCACTCCGACCATTCTCATTACACATTATTAAAAACTAGTTTTAGGACGGTAATGAAAATGGTGTCGTACAGTATAATATTCAATATAACAGTGTGACATCACCCTCTGTTCAAAACTGTATAAATTTGGCAGTCTGTGTGATGAATAGCTGCATGTGCTTCCCTATTATTATGTACATGAAGTATACATGCCGCGGAGCTTTAGCATGCATTGCAAGTTTATCTTATAGCCAATGAATTATGATGGAAAATCTACTATAACATACTGTATATTATCTTATCTATCTTCAATCTTGGTAAAGAAAATAGATAAATTTGAACATTTCTACCACCTCACTCCCCCCTCCTGTAAAAAAAGATGAAAAAGTTTATTTTCTCAATACCTATATTTAAAATGCAGGGACTTGTAAAATCAGACCAAAAGGTTTATTCTAATTCATTGTTTTCTTTTATACTTTATTACAAAGCTGTGGATTATGTGTGGTATGTGGCCACAAATCCAACAGATCCGTACTACAATTGCAACTTTAAAACCTGAGGTGAAACCTACAATTGCACAGCTAGCGTGACTGATTCTCGAATATTATTGGGCTCCAGGCAAATTACTGAAAGCATGAGAATATAGTAGTTACTGAAACCATTTTGCCAACTGTGTGGTAATATGCTTGTGGCAAATTGATAGAAACCTTTTGTCGAAAATCGTACCTTCATTAGGGGTGATATGGAGGGCATATATTGAAATGAGTAAAACCATTATTTTCAAATCAATTGATGTCGTGAGAATGCAAATGAGGAAAAGTTCCAAGCAATGTGTTTTACTTATTGTTCATTATTGTTCCTTGCCATCAGAAAGTCTCCAAAGCAAGAAATGAAATGTGTCATTTGGGTGAATACATGTACTCAATACATGTGACACTTCTCAACTAAATTTATATTCTCGTACAGTGAACATGCTGATTCATAAAGAAATAGTTTTGGCAGGTTCTCACTGATTTTTCCTTACATTACTGGGATTCACATGCAAAGGGTGGGGGGGGGGGGGGGGGCAGAGTGCCTTCCCCTTGACATAATTTTGACGACCTTTCTATTTTTGCTTGGCAGAATATGTTTGCCTCTCATGTTTTTAGCCCAACTGAGAGTAATGCCCCCCCCCCCCTTCATAAAACTTGTTAATATCATAACAAAATTTCAATATTAAACAGTTAAAGGCTACTAAAAATAAATCTTTTAATCTGACTGACACAACTTGGTAATAGAAATATTGAATTTGTAATTATTACAAGTCTTTATGAAAGGGAATTCAATGCATTGGTTTTTACAAATTACACTTACCCTGCAAACATTGAACATTAAAAAACTGAAGAAATCTATAGTTTTCTTTAATAATAATCATTTTGACTTCATGAGATGTTTCAATAGCTTTGATTTTTACTTTTCCTTAGGTGGAATTCAAAACTTTTTCTGCTCTGTGGGAGACTCCTTGAACTTGTCCTTTGGGTTATGGCATGGAATACTAGTATTACTGTGGATTGATGATGGTTGAACTTATCTTTCATTGAGTCTTTCTGCATCAGGTGGGCGTCGCCCTCTCCTAAGGTATCTGATCAAGGCCACGGTATGGTCTTGAAGTGTCTAGTGATTGAGTCATTTACACTGGAAAAAAAAACGTGTTGCTCTTATATATATATATATATATATATATATATATATATATGTTTGAATGTGTGGAATTTTATAATGAACATTAAAGAAACAAATGGGCAATTCCATAAAATATGTGTCCGACCCCCTAAAAGTGGGACCTTCATGAAATTTGCTGTCTCTGATTTCTTGTTCTTTTGATAGTCTGTAATGTTCTCAAAGGACCATGACTTGATTATGAAGTCAAGGAAGACTTGAGAAAAATGGGGGTCGGACTTACAAAAAGGTTGATCATTTTGTGGAATTGCCCAAATGCATCATTATTGCATGTCTGATGGCACTTTTCTATGCTGGAAAAATATCAAGGGACAGACTTTAATGCCATGGTCACATTTGTTCTACGGTGGCCGTACGGCGAGTCGAAAACAGCCGTTTTAACATTTTTTTTATCCAACTACATATAGGTGGTTTGAATCAAAATTGATAAAACGGCTGTTTTCGACTCGCCTTACGGCCGCCGTAGAACAAATGTGACCATGGTATAAAGGGCTACGAAAAATAGAGTGGTGTTTGATTTCAGCGACATACCACTTTTATGAAAGCCCAGCATCTGCAAAGGGTTGCCAATGGTTGAATTTTATGTGATCAAGAATTTCTTTTAAAATAAACAAGCAAATCATGAATTATTTGTTGATTTTCACCAGAAGTGAATTTTTGCGAAGAAATCATTTCTGGCTTAGGGGCCACGGTTTGAGTTGGTTGACCCCAAAACTTTAGTTTGACATTTTTCTATTTATGAATGGAAACTGATTATGGGTACTTTCTGTATTCTCTAACTTGACCAATTTTGAATAAGGGCTTTAAAGGTCAAGTCCACCTCAGAAAAATTTCATCAAAATCGGATGTAAAATAAGAAAGTTATGACATTTCAAAGTTTCGCTTATTTTCAACAAAATAGTTATATGAACGAGCCAGTTACATCCAAAGGAGAGAGTCGATGATGTCACTCACTATTTATTTTTTTTTTTTTTTGAATTATACAATATTTCAATTTTTACGAATTTGACAATTAGGACCTCCTTGCCTGAAGCACAAAATGTTAAAATAATGGAATTCCACGTGTTCAGGGAGGAATGAAACTTCATTTCACATGACAATGACGAGAAAATAACAATATTTCATATTTCATATAATAAAATACAAAAGAAATAGTGAGTGAGTGATGTCATCAACTCTCTCATTTGGATGTAACTGGCTCGTTCATATAACTATTTTGTTGAAAATAAGCGAAACTTTAAAATGCCATAACTTTCTTATTTTACATCTGATTTTGATGAAATTTTCAGTGTTATGCTTGTTGATTTTTTCTCTTTTTATTCAAATCAAGTTTTTGTTGGGGTGGACTTGTCCTTTAAAATCAGGATTGTACAGATGGTGCCTTTACTCATGCTTTAATATCTTCATTACACAAAGTCTGTATTGAACTTCATAGCGTAGGAGGCGACACTTTCAGACATCCACCTTAAGGGGAATACCTGCCCCATCCTTTACGTCTTTAGTTTCATTCCTATGAATTTCCTTTCAAGTTATAAACCTCCCACCTGGAACCTATGTAGCAGGATCACTTTACTCTCCCAAGAGTTAATCATTTGTCAAATGTCATGGAGTGCTTGCCACCTTTGGCCCGTCCATGTTTGGCTGAAGATGTACGATGTAGGCTGTCCATAACATTGATCATAACTAGCCCTTCTTAATAAGTTCTTATAGACTACAAGCAATTTCAACATACAGAGTTCATAGCACTGAATTTTGGCAGCCAGAACCAAGGGCTTCCAAGGAAGAATAGACAAAAGCACCTTTAGAGTTTTGATTGGTCATAAAAGTGAGTCAGACCCGTTTGTTGCTGTGCCAGTGCATACTGTTGCAGAAATGAGTTTTCTTCAGAAAATTTTCTTTATAAAATTTCTTGCAACGATTGTAAATTGTCATTTATTTTCCTGCATTCAATGATGAGATATCCTCTGAACACCGTGATTTTGTAAAGATTTCGTATTCATCTTGTGAATAGGTTCTTGTGGAGCTGACTCTCTCTCTCTCACTTAAATCATGAAAAGACTCTAATAGCTCCCTGCTTAAAAGTAACTGAGACCTTCAAGGTTGTGATGATTTGGTATTAAGATCTGGTTGCTTTCGAGATGCCTGTTATTAGTAGGTCAATGCAGAAATTGGAGTGATGCACCACACACAATCGCTCGCTCTCGCTCTCGCTCGAGATCAGAGCGGCTTTTATTTCTGATGGAGTCTTTTCTTTTTGTAGTGTCAAGGTTTCCTACCAGCGTTTGACGTCTTCATATAGAATGTTTTATTGCTCTTCTTTTCCACATGGATGATCTAATAGCCTATCATCGATTCTGATGGAATGCATGCTCTTTGCGTTCGGAACGGATATATATTGTGTGTATTTCATCGTACCTCACTTCAACAAGCCCCAGTTAATATTCCTGCATTCTTTAAGTAGGATACTAACTATTAGTAATTACTGTCAACTGTGGTGTAGCATCTTCTTGGTTTCATCAGCTGCATTACACTGTAGAGTGTTAAAAACAACACCATTCAGTGTTCTGGGAGGACCACATACTCAGGTGTTAAAATACACTATATAGTTTGAATATGTAACACCAAATAATGTTAAACACTGAATAGCGTCAAAACAACATCAAATGTATCATCGGCTACTATTTGTAGTAAACTACATGTAACACCTCGAATTCAGCACTGGTGTTAAGTGCTTGTTGTGGTCATTTGTGAACACTAGTGGTTTTGTTTTTAACTCGACCGTTTTTTGCAGTGTATGCAAGTGTTTCTTAAAGTATGATTATTCATATTTTTTTCTTTTTTGTATGCATATCAAATGGCAGATTGATCACCAGAGACTTTTTTTATAATTGGAATACTGAAGATTATGGATGCTATTTTATCAATTAATCAATGTGGAAGACCAAATTTGGATTCTTAGAGCAACTTTTGCAACTTCTAATACAAAAATGGAAAGTGCAGTTAAAGCTTCAGTGCCCACTGCAAACGGGAGGAACCATATAAACTGCTCCGAAAGTGATGTTCTTGCCAACGGACACACCAATGGAAAACTCCAGAAACCGAACAGTTCCGCCCATTCAAATAGAGTCAGTCAAACAAACTGTGCTGGTCAATCGACCATTGCGAAGAATGGACATTCGGCGAAAGCCAATGGTCATCCAATGGGCCAGAGGAATGGACGAACTATGAGGAACGGGAGAACGTGCAATGGAAGGACGAGGAGGATGAAGAGACCGTGGGGATGGGATGATTGGCTGATATTGGTCTGCGGGATATGCGTTGGGTTGGGTGTGGGCGTCGCCTACGCTTGGTTCATTTACATGCTTCATGAAAACACTCTCTGGTTTACACATATTGAGGTGAGTATTGTTTGAAGCGTACACTTGAAAAACACTATAATTGAACATTTTAGTGATCATGTGTGATGTTTAATACCAAATCACTGTACATTTTGTTATTAAAGGGGCCTTATACAAATTCTTTCATTAATCAGTTTATGATGTACATACATGTATGTTTCTTGAAGTACTTGAAGATTGAACAATTTTTAAGCATGGCATGTTTGACATTAGGTTTTCTTTCCATATATGTGTCCCTGATCTTAGAGCATCAACAGTGTCAAAGTATGTTGACCTTTTGTAAGCTACATGTACATGTCTGAAGACCATAGCAGGCAGTGAGGTCCCTTCAAACTTTAATATCATGCCCTACATGTACATAAAGGTCCCTAGTCTCCAAGGTACCAATTCAAACAAATTTCACAGAATTTGGGAAGAACACCAAACCACTATAAAATTTGGTTAAAAAAGAATTGGAGAAATATTGGTGAACTCAACAAGATTGCTTTAAAAATTGTGAATTTTGATGTGTGTTGTGTCTGAAATTTTTTATTTTGTCCAAGAAAAAAGGACCCTGAGAAGAAGAAAAACTAGAATTTAATTCGTCATGCGGACGAATTAGGTGGTCTGTCATGATTTTTCATTCAGAGTCGGCTAATGTATGAAATGAATAATTTAGATATGATTGATAATCTTGATTCTAGACATCCTAAGAATAAATTTTGACCATTGCTCAATGTGATTATTAATGTTTCCCATAGACTTTACACGTAAGCAATTTTGAGAATTACAATTCCAATATTGCAAGTGAAAAACGGGCATGATCCCGGCATCTGATCAAAAAGTGGAGGGCACATTACCGAAAGCCCAGAATCTCAGCTATAACATATTAAAAGCTCCGGCAAAACTGACCAGAAGAAATGGAGATATGGCTCACGAAATAGAGGAATGTCGAATCTAGTTTTGAGAAAAAGTCATGTCCCATAGAGATTACACACAAAATACATGTGATATGAAAAAAACAATTATAATCTGTTTTATCTTGCTAAATTTTAACTTTCATACCTTTTAATTATCATAAAGGATCATGTAAGAGGTGGCAAAAAGAAAAAAAATGAAAAAAAAATCATCTTTTCTACCCCAGGAATCGAACCTCCGCCCTCGAGAAAGCAAGTCAAATGCGTTATCCATTGAGCCACGATATTCCCCATAGAGATTACACGTAAGCAATTTTGAAAATTACAATTCCAATTTTGCAAGTGAAATACGGGCATGATCCCGGCATCTGATCAAAATATGGAGGGCACTCTTCCGATAGCCCAGAATCTCAGCTACAACATGTTAAAAGCTCAAGGAAAGCTGACAGAAAAAAAATGGAGATATGGCTCACGAAATAGAGGAATGTCGAATCTAGTTTTGGGAAAAAGTCATGTCCCATAGAGATTACACGCAAAATGAGGAAAAATGACATGCCTCTTTTCATCGCTGTTTTACGCAATGATGCGTTTCTCAAAACGAATATTCATCTTTACTGAGGAGAAAGAGTACATTATAAACTACAACATATTGAAATCTGGGCGAAAAATGATCTATATTCGAGAAGTTACAGCCAAATTTGCATAAATTTGATGACGTCATTTTTGAAAAAAATGAAATTTTTAGTTTGGGCGCCTATTTGATGACGTCACGATATAATTTAGGGACAATGGTGACATGAAATCAAATTTACAATTAATACTCTATCGATATATGAAAAAAAAATTGGGGTCAACGGACTTTTTAAAGAGCTACAGTGAATTTACAATAGGCATGTTTTTGCCCATATATGGCCTATAGTGAGAGCTCGCGCGCACACGTGCTGCAAAGTTTAACGGGTGTTAATTTCGTTATTAATGGTTGTAGAAGGTTGATCAAGGTATCAAATTGCTCAGAATTTTATTAGCAATGCAATGATATTAAAGAAACGGTTTTTCTGCGTTGCGTTAAGGTGTAACGCGCGGAAACGCGCGCGCATATGTGCGCGCGCGCAAATTTTTGAAATGCTTAAAATGACCTGAAACGTACCCAAAAAAATTTATAGGTCATTTGGACGATTTTTTTTACCTTTGAGGCGCGCGTACGCGCGCGTCATGACCTTTACATGACCTTTGATGACATTGACATTTGACCCTTGACATGAAGTTATTGTCATGTAAATATTGTTAATTTTTGACAATTGATAATGAAGATATGATCAAATGAAGAATTTTACAAAATGGCGCGTAGATGACGTCATCATGACCATATGACCTTGAAAAGCTTATTTTGCCGTCTCTATGATAGATTCTATATATGACAAAAAAATCAGCAAAATTGATTCAGCCAATTTCGAGAAAAGTTGGCGACAAAAAATAGGTACCATGAATAAAGAAATAAAGAAATAAAGAAAATTCTGACGAAATCAATAGGTGATCTGTCGTAGACAGACCACCTAATAAGAAAATTCTGACGAAATTAAGAGGTGATCTGTCATAGACAGACCACCTAATAAGAAAATTCTGACGAAATTAAGAGGTGATCTACAGGTCAAAGACAGACCACCTAATAATAATGATATTAATAATACTAATTACAGTATTTATAATGATAATAATTATTATCATAGCAATAATAATAATTCACTTAGCCAGGTAGCCAGTTATGAAAATGCTCTATCAGAAGGCCCGGTTTTCTCCATCATGGAAAGAAAATAAGAAAATATATGCAATAAAAAGTGAAACTAGAATTTAATTCGTCATGCAGACGAATTAGGTGGTCTGTCATGATTTGTCATACAGTGTCGGCTAATGTATGAAATAAATCATTTAGATAATTGATAATCTTGATCGTAGACATCCTAAGAATAAGTTTTGACCATTGCTAAATGTGATTATTGATGTGATGACCATCGTCAGACATACATCTTCAAACAGATACATACAAGATAGATGATTATATATATATAGATGGATGGAGTGATGGATGGAGCTATGGATGGATCAAGTGATCGATTGAGAGATAAATGATAGGTGGTTATATTAATAAAACAAAGATAGACAGACAGACATATAGATAGATAGATACAAATAGATTGATATAGATAGATAGCCAGACAGACATACATATAGAAAGATAGATAGAGACAGGCAGATAGATTGATGGATACATAGAACGATAGATAGATATACATATCTAAACAGATAGATATGTTATATTAGACAGAGAGAGAGAGATAGATAGACAGATACATATACAGAGTAGGTAGATAGACAGATAGACATATATAGGGATAGATAGATTTATAACAGATAGCGGATGGACGGATATGATTAGATAGATATAATACCAAAAAAAGTAATTATAATCTGTTTTATTTTGCAATATTTTAGCTATTAATTATTAGAATTGTTATAATTGATCGTGCGCAAGATAGTAAAAAAAAAAAAAAAAAAAAAAAAATCATGTCCACCCGCGGACTCGAACCCCTGCCTGCATGATTGAATGAGATGCAAGTCTGACGCCTAACCGATTGAGCTAGCATATTTCCCATAGACTTTACACGTAAGCAAATTTGAGAATTACAATTCCAATTTTGCAAGCGAAATACGGGCATGATCCCGGCATCTGATCAAAAAATGGAGGGCACACTTCCGAAAGCTTAGAATCTCAGCTACAACATACTAAAAGCTTAAAGAAAACTGACAAGAAAAAATGAAGATATGGCTCACGAAATAGAGGAATGTCGAATCTAGTTTTGAGAAAAAGTCATGTCCCATAGAGATTACACGCAAAATGAGGAAAAATGACATGCCTTTTTTCATCGCTGTTTTACGCAATGATGCGTTTCTCAAAACGAAAATTCATGATAACTGAGGAGAAAGAGTGCATTCTAAACTACAACATATCGAAATCTGGGTGAAAAACGATGTATATTCGAGAAGTTACAACCAAATTTGCATAAATTTGATGACGTCATTTTTGAAAAAATGAAATTTTTAGTTTAGGCGCCATTTTGATGACGTCATGATCTAATTGAGGGACAATGGTGACATGAAATCAAATCTACAACTCATACTCTATCGATATATATAAAAAAAAATGGGGGTCAACGGATTATTTAAAGAGCTACAGTGAATTTTCAATAGGCATGTTTTTGCCCATATATGGCCTATAGTGAGAGCTCGCGCGCACACGTGCTGCAAACTTTAACGGGTGTTAATTTCGTTATTAATGGTCGTAGAAGGTTGATCAAGGTATCAAATTGTTCAGAATTTTATTATCAATGAAATGATGTAAAAAAAACGGTGTTTCTGCTTTGCGTTAAGGCGTTACGCGCGGAAACGCGCGCACATGCGTGCGCGCGTGCAAAATTTTTGAAATGCTTAAAATGACCTGAAACGTACTCTCGTTCGGTCAAAAAGTGATTTTGAGCATTTTGAAATTTTGACGCGCGCGTCGTGACCTCCAGGTGACCTTTGATGACATGACCTAATGACCTTTGACTTGAAGTTGATGTGATGTTAATTTGACTGATTTTTGATAATTGATAATGGAGATATGATTGATAATGTGATTTTACAAAATGGCGCCTAGATGACGTCATCATGACCTGATGACCTTGAAAAGCTTATTTTGACGTGTCCATGACAGATCCTATAGATGACATGAAATTCAATGAAATTGACCAAGTCCATTTTGAGATAACTTGGCGACAAGAAAATCCGTAAAAATAAAGAAAGAAAGAAAGAAATAAAGAAAGAAAGAAATAAAAAGAAAATTCTGACGAAATTAAGAGGTGATCTGTCAAAGACAGACCACCTAATAATCAAATTGTGTAGACTCTTTCAAGATATATCTGAATGTAAAATCATCTCTTAATTTCTCTGCTTGGGACTCTTACATTAGGATCGTGTTTCTTTTTAAGGGGTTCATTTTCACAATATATCACAGACCAGGTACCAAGTGAAACCTTCCAGCTCAGATTTTTAAAAATTCAAATTGGTGTTAAACGACACCCTGTAATGTATAGGCGGCGGAATACATGTTGTCCTGTAATTATGTTTGCTCTTTAATGCACAGAGTGAAGATCTAAGCTGTACCTTTACATGAAAACCCCAGTGACTGTTGTGACCTCATTTAAGGACATATCTCCAGAGAATACTGTCTGAGAGTGATCCTCATAGGAATGTGTCAACACAGATTAGTCCCTTCCTAGATTGGATGTGAGATGTGTTACCTGAACCTTCAGGGTGGCACCTGTTATTGCTTTATACTGTATCTGGAGACCAGGGTGAAGGATTCTTTCAAGGTGAAAGCTATCAATGATGTAGTCTTTATCAGAAGGCCATTGGCTAGGGGAAAACCTACACCACATACAGTTTATGTTCAAGCTACATGTAGGGTATTCCCATGTAGTCATGGGTCTGGTGAAATGAAAAATCTTGTGACCTCATTTAAGGACATATCTCCAGGGCATATACTCTAGGCAAGTGATCCTCATAGGAATGTGTCAACACAGATTAGTCCCTTCCTAGATTGGATGTGAGATGTGTTACCTGAACCTTCAGGGTGACACCTGTTATTGCTTTATACTGTATCTGGAGACCAGGGTGAAGGATTCTTTCAAGGTGAAAACTATCAATGATGTAGTCTTTATCAGAAGGCCATTGGCTAGGGGAAAACCTACACCACATACAGTTTATGTTCAAGCTACATGTAGGGTATTCCCATGTAGTCATGGGTCTGGTGAAATGAAAAATATTGTGACCTCATTTAAGGACATATCTCCAGGGAATATACTCTAGGCAAGTGATCCTCATAGGAATGTGTCAACACAGATTAGTCCCTTCCTAGATTGGATGTGAGATGTGTTACCTGAACCTTCAGGGTGACACCTGTTTTTGGTTTGTATTGTATCTGGAGACCAGGGTAAAGGATTCTTTCAAGGTGAGAACTATCAATGATGATTATGTTTTATTAGTAGGCCATGGGCGAGGGTGAAACCTGTCCAGCTCATGTTTAAGGATGTCTTTCTGTAGCCATGCAAAAAATGGAGTAACTGTTGTGACCTTATTGAAGGACATATCTCCAGGGAATACTGTTGGAGAGTCACTTCCCAGATAGGATGTAAGGTGTCAGAGCATGTACCTTTAGGGTGACACCTGTTCATGGTTATACTGTACCAGGGGACTATAGGGCAAGAAATGAAAACTTTCAGGCCTATATAGCCTACACTTTAATAGGTGAACAGGTAGCTTTTTGTCTTTTTTTAGCAAGGACCTGTGTTTGTTACCCGGTAAATGAGATTGATTTCAAGGTGAAACTATCAAAGGTCATGTCCACCCCAGAAAAATGTTGATTTGAATGAATATAGAAAAATCAAAGAAGCATAATGCTGAAAATTTCGTGAAAATTGGATGTAAAATATATGAGCAAGTTATGACATTTTAAAGCTTTGTTTATTTTTCCCAAACAGTTGTACGCGCAACTCAGTGCCATGCAAATGAGAGATTTTAATGATGTCACTCTCTATTTCTTTTGTTTTTTATTGTTTGAATTATACAGTATTTCATTATTTACAAATTTTACAATAATGACCAATTTGACTGAACCATATAGTATCAAACAATGCTAATTCCACATGTTCAGGGAGGAATTAAAGTGATTGGTTAACATTGGTTGACCTTTAAAATATCTGAGCTAGAAGGTCACACTTGTCACCTGTGTCTGTGATATGTTACAAAAATGAAGCCCAGAAAAAATTGCGTTCGAAAATAATTATTTAGTGCTTCAAAAATTGAAATATCTTAATTTCATCCCATACACTTATGTGTAGTATTTAGGTGTCTATAAGACACCTATTTACAAAATCGGGTTTGCCTTGTAGTTTTAGCATTTCATTCTCAATAATGGTTGTTTTTCAGGGTTTATTAGTTCTAATACATGCACTTGTACACATGTTTCATCTTGGTTTGAGAATTTTTTAAATCAGCTGCTCACAAAGTTAAACAATCCCTTTAATTGTTGTTTCACTAGACAATGAGGAGAAAATTAGAATACTTCATTTTATAAAGTACAAAAGAAATAGTGGGTGACGACATCAGTCTCCTCATTTGCATACCGACCAGGATATTCATAACTATTTTGTGAAATTAAGTGAAACTCTACAATATCATAACTTTCTTATTTTACATCTGATTGTGATGAAATTTTCAGTGTTTTGCTTGTTGGATTTTCTCTTATTATTCAAATCAACTTTTTGTTGGGGGTAGATTTGTCTTTTAATAGCAAGGAGCTGTATTGAAAGCTCATCGGTGTTTAATAGCATGGATGTGTACCTGTAGACTGGGGCTTGGATCCTACCCATAATAGGGCTAGGGGTTTGCTTTAAAATGAAATCATCAACTTGGATAAAATGAAAATAAAGTCTTGAATTGAATCTTGTATCTTGATTACGACAAGTTTTGTAAAAAAAAGTGTCCCCTGATGGAGATATGTAGATCAGCAAACTATTTTTATGACTTTACCCACATGTATGGATGGAGTTGTTGATCCTCTGTTGTGATAAGAAATACAGGGTAAACAACTTTTGTATCCATTATCCTTTTTCCAGATTGACACAGCAGGACACTACATGTATGAATTCATGGTCACTGCACTATGTAGAATGGAGTGTTTGCGTCCATATTTGCAATTAACTTCTGGAATGGAGTGTTTACACCCATATTTGCCACAAACCTTTGATTGTAGACCGCGCACTTATACCCTTTTCATAAACCTATCCTCCAATTAGCCGCCTAAGAGTAATGCGGATAATTCAATAAAAATTGCGTTCACAAACTCCGAAAATAAGCCGCATTATTTTTACGAGCGCCCATCCTGAAAAAGGCTGATAATCGTCATGACAACTGGACACGCCCCCTCCAATGCGGTTGTGTTGGAAAAGAATGACCTTGTGACCACACCATGGCAATTATCCACATTATTTGGAAATGCGTTCATAAACTCAAAATCTTGTCCCGATGCTGCTACATGTATTATGCGGATAATAGCAGCATCAGAGTAATGTGGATAACTCTTGTCCTCCTCCAATTTTACGACCAAATTATGCTGCTATTAGCCGCATAATTGGGTTTATGAAAGGGGTAATAATCGAACACAGTCTGAAGGAACTGCTTATTGGTTGAAGTGTCAAATATGAGTCTGTGCTTGCAGACTATAAGCCCAAACAGAGCCTGGACTGTCAGTATTAAACATCACTTCTTTTTTTCAACTTTCCAGACAGGCTAGTGGAAGAAAAAATTGGCTAGCCCAATGAATTGTTTAAATCAGATACGAACCAGTAGCACCATCTGGAGTCCTGAACTACTCATACCTGGCCAGTTTCCAGACCCATAATGCTAGTGTAGACTAGTCTAGTAATATAGACCCACTTGAATGATAACATGCTAACTGCATGTAACTACTCAACACATTTATACCACAATAATTATTTTACCAAGTAGCAAAATGATTACCTCTCCTTTCAAAACATTTTTTGTTTCTCTATTCAAATTCAATGATAAGTCAATTTATTCTCTGTAGTATATTAGTAGATATCTGAAAAAGTATATTTTAAAACTATGCATTAATAACACACAGTCAAGAGAGACCAAACACAGTTCACTCCTCCTTTTAAAGGACAAGTCCACCCCAACAAAAACTTGATTTGAATAAAAAGAGAAAAATTCAACAAATACAACACTGAAAAATTCATGCACATCTCGGTCAGTATGCAAATGAGGAACTGATGACATCACTCACTATTTCTTTTGTATTTTATTATATGAAATATGAAATATTTTTATTTTCTCGTCATTGTCATGTAAAATGAAGTTTCATTCCTCCCTGAACACGTGTAATTCCATTATTTTAACATTTTGTGCTTCAGGCAAGGAAGTCCTAATCGTCAAATTTTTAAAAATTGAAATATTATATAATTCAAACAATAAAAAACATAAGAAATAGTGAGTGAGTGACATCATCGACTCTCTCATTTGGATGTAACTTGCTTGTTCATATAACTATTTTGTTAAAATGTGCGAAACTTTGAAATGTCAACTTTCTTATTTTACATCCAGTTTTGATAAAATTTTCAGCATTGTGCTTGTCTAATTTTTCTGTATTGATTCAAATCATTATTTTTTTGAGGTGGACTTGACCTCTAAAAGCAGCTCTTGAAAGTTTTTTTTTTTTAAATGCCTGATATATCACGGATGGAGGTGTGGATATCTCCACATACATACTGTACATAAATATTACATGTACATGTATGTACTCTTGCCAAGTAATGTGTTAATTTATGATGTCATGTATCTCCATCATCTCACATTCTTGTGTCTCTTTCAATCATTTCTACAGGAGGTTGAGCGAGAGATCTCCTTCCGAACAGAGTCCGGGTTGTACTATTCCTATTACAAGCAGTTTATCAATGCACCAACGATATCCCAAGGTGAGGTTGTTATTGGGTGCGTTTATACTTGATATTAAGTTTGGAAATTTACAATGTATTTATTTGTTTTATTTCCAGGCAAAAGACAAGAATATGTACAAGAAGAAGAAATCACCACTGACTAGTGCCAGAGGATGACTAAAAGAAAAACTAGTTTCTGTTATGAAGCTCTCCTCACTAGTCGGGGTTTACAAATATACAAAAATAAAATTGGTAAAAAATAACATATGTTTAGATGCATTGCTTATTAAAACAAAAAACCTAATAATAAAGAGTGTTTGTTTTCATGTGTAATTATAATATACAGTCAATATGAAATGTTCATGTACTTAAATAAACAGCGTTATGCTTTTATCAGAAAGTAAAGCCTGAGGAGGTAGAGTTGCATATATTGTAAAAACTTAAAACGTTATAGGGTGTGTTTAAAGTTTGTAAACACACCAATGCTATCAGAAGGTGAGCCTGTTTTAGGATGAATGTAATAAAATAATTTTAATTAGTTTTTAAATACACAATTGATGTTATCACAATGTAGGTCTATATAGGGTGTGTTTATACTTGATTTTAAGTTTGTCAGTGTACTAATGTTATCACAATGTAGGTCTCTTTTGGGGTGTGTTTATACTTGATTTTAAGTTTTAAATAGACCAATATCACAAGGTAGGCCTGTTATAGGGTATGTTAAAATTTGATTTTAAGTTTGTCCATGCAACAGTGAAACTACATTTATTTTGGAAGCACTTGATGGTATTCTTCTTTTCAAAAAAATAAACAGGAAAGGGTCATGGGTGCACCTTCATACGTGATCCATTCATACATTAACATTCATGAAAACAATATAATATAACCAATATTTATATTTTTTTTTTATAAAACAGTATTCATATTTATCTATGACAAAAAAAATTGGCAGTGCCATTTTGATAACATGGCAGTTTATGGCCCATTAGAAACAGTATGACCTTATCAAAAGCATTCTTAGTATAGTTTTCCTTTCGTTTCTTATGGAAGTGATTATATAACATATGAAGGTTGATTATTGTGAAGCAGATAATGCTAGAATATGTTTATTTGACTGGGAATATGAGTTGCTCCATGTATGATTAAAGGACAAGTCCACCCCAACAAAAACTTGATTTGAATAAAAAGAGAAAAATTTAACAAACACAACAATGAAAAATTCATCAAAATCGGATGTAAAATAAGAAAGTTATGACATTTTAAAGTTTCCTTCATTTCACAAAACAGTTATATGCACATCTCAGACAGTATGCAAATGAGGGAACTGATGACATCACTCACTCACTATTTCTTTTGTATGTTATTATATGAAATATTTTGATTTTCTTGTCATTGTCGTGTGAAATGAAGTTTCATTCCTCCCTGAACACGTGGAATTCCATTATTTTAACATTTGTGGTTCAGGCAAGGAGGTCATAATCATCAAATTCGTAAAAATTGAAATATTGTATAATTCAAACAATAAAAAACAAAAGAAATAGTGAGTGAGTGACATCATCGACTCTCTCATTTGGATGTAACTGGCTCGTTCATATAACTATTTTGTTAAAGGAGAATGAAACCATTAGAACAAGATAGCTTGTGTGAAAACAGAAAAATCAAAGAAACAGATCAACAAAAGTTTGAGAAAAATCGGACAAATAATGAGAAAGTTATGAGCATTTGAATATTGCGATCACTAATGCTATGGAGATAGCAAATTGGCAATGCGACAAAGATGTGTGATGTCACTTGTGAACAACTCTCACCATTACTTTAGTATATATTTCACTTGAATTGCCTCTTTTATCACATCTATCCATAGATCATGTGTTCTTTCTACATGAGGGCATGTAATACATATTTTTTAAGAATACATCATGGATAGAGAGTTTGTATCATCATAAGAAAAAGCAAAAAGAGACATTTTGAGGCTATTTTATAGTCCACCAAAGGGAAAGTTGTTCATCAGTGACATCACACATCCTTGTCGCATTGCCAATGGGAGGATCTCCATAGCATTAGTGATTGCAATATTCAAATGCTCATAACTTTCTCATTATTTGTCCGATTTTTCTCAAACTTTCTTTATTCTTATTCTTTGATTTTTCTGTTTCTACATAAGCCTATTTGTTCCAAAGGTTTCATTCCCATTTAAAAAAAAGCGAAACTTTAAAATGTCATAACTATAACTATCTCAATTGACATCCGATTTTGATGAAATTTTCAGTATTGTGCTTGTCTGATTTTTCTCTATTGATTCAAATCAACATTTTTCTGAGGTGGACTTGACCTTTAAATGTACCAGTATGTCTTTGCGGGGGGGGGGGGGGCACTCGCATATATTGGCAGTACGGGATGCATGTGTCGCTTTGATGACCCCCTTTTTCAGACCTAATTTTCAGAACTCTAGATACTCAGAATGACAAAATTTCTGTTTAGAAGTCACCTGCTCTCCTCGGAAGGCCCCCGTTACAAAGCATCTCAGTTCCCCAGCCCTGCCAAATTGTCCAGAGCGAGCTCAGCATGCCAGAACTTCACGCACGGCTTCAATAAGTATGGTGTCCGCTAGCAGCTCTGCGCACGGCTGGTGCTCCCACATGCCGTACACGGTACATGTACATGCACAGCGCTAGCATGCGCCGTACTTTACAGCACTGCAATCCCATTCCATAGACCCTTTCTTTCACACATCGCCCAGTATATAGGCCTATTTAGTTACCAACATGCCGTGTTTAACCCTTGAAGTCAGTTCCTTAAACCCCCATTTCAGTGTTTCGTGAGGCACACCCCCATCAAAATATAATTTGAATGCCCCCCCCCTCTAAGCGCACCACCCATGTGAATTATGACTAGCTGTTTGTCAGTGTATGATGTTATCACAAAAGGTACATGGCTGATAAATCAGATGTAATTGACCTTATCAACACATGAGCATTCTCTAGATTTTCAGGTCCCCTTTCACATAGA
Organism: Lytechinus variegatus; assembly: GCF_018143015.1. Taxonomy (NCBI): domain Eukaryota; kingdom Metazoa; phylum Echinodermata; class Echinoidea; order Temnopleuroida; family Toxopneustidae; genus Lytechinus; species Lytechinus variegatus. The sequence continues at coordinate 62,125,424 of NC_054743.1, forward strand.
AAAGATAGTCTTGTACTATTGACACGTGCATTTTACATTCTGACGACATTCAAGCACTACAAGTCTATAACGTTAAGTGTCCAGTGTTGTGAGAGGCCATCGTTGTTCCATAGAGCTATTAACAGCTCCATGGTTGTTCAAAGACTTGATATTGATTCAGATCAAACTCAGACTGCGATCAAACTTAAATTCCTATTCTTAACCATACAAATTAGACTGATCACAATCTGTGATTAATATTATGTTGCAACTCTTTGAATCTCAAGGCGACCGCACACCTAACGATTGGTCTGCTACCCGATTTCAGAATAAAATGTAGAAGAATTTGATGCTAATGTTGAGACTTGGAATATCTTTAACTGTGTTATGTTCTAAATCATCGTACAAATACCTGTGTTCAAATCTATGACTATGCTATCATCCTTCTTAGAATAAAAGCAAATTTGATATCTAGTCGTAATGACATCATAGCAGTCATACGATTGGCTGCGATTTGAAACTAATTTGGCCTTTACTCTAAATTAAAGGCTTGTACTCTTTCAATATGGTTTATTATTAGTATTCTTTCAATTAATTTGAACCTCAAATAGAATGATATGTTCCATTCACTTTTTCAAAAAATGAGCAAAATGCAATTTGTTCCAAAATTGGATCACGAGCAGTCGTAAGGTGTGCGGTGGCCTTTAGGGCCCAGGTAAAAACGAATATACCTCCATCATGGACTTAATAGTCCATGGAGGTATGGTCGTCTATAACACTAAGAAAAGACAGCGGTCTATCCTAACAAACAACAGCCTGAGATAGATCATTTGAGTTCATCCAAAGGGTACTGTCATTAATACACCTGTTCAGATAATTAACTCTGTCTGGGTCATTGTCTAAGTATAAACATCGGGTCATCTTGAAATTACAGATTAGTTCGATTCACACCGGCCAGTTATCAAATATCCTTTTATCGCAAGGACGTTGTGTCGGCCTTTAAATATTCAAATTTCAATTCATTTATTTCCACATCTCAAAGAAACAAATGATATAGATAAATCGAGATCAAATCAATCATGATTCAATAATAAAATAAATCAACAATGACAATTGTAAAATTTTGACAAAGTAGCAAAATATGAAATGAATAGGGGTATAATAGCAAAGACATTATAAGGCAGGAGAGATGTCCAATGTCCATTTGTTTTCTGTAATAGAGCATAGAGGGAAAAATGAAGGAAGGCTGGTCAATTTTTTCTTTAAGGGGGGGTATGGGTAAATATGAAAGGTCCCAAGTCGTAATCTTAACTTAAGATATATTTCAACTTGTTCGTGCGATAGGGGACTTGCATGTCATATCATAAAGCCTTGCACAGATAAACGTAAAATGGAGCTTTAGGATCGGTCAGACATTGGTGTCTTGTTCTCGTGCATGATATGGGCGATGTTTTGCTGCGTCATTCCTTCAGTTTTTGTCAATTTTTTTCATTCGAAAAAAATCTGGGTGAACTTTAGTCCAGACTCTACATGTATAGAGTTCAATTGGAGCCCGTGTTCAGAATATGGGTCAATTGGTCTAAAAGCAATTTGTACATTGCAGTCTAACTCTGTAAAAGACAAAATTAGATCAAAATCATACAAGCTGTTTGAATACAAACTAGGATACAACAAACCATGGAGCTTCTATGGATGAAGCAAGTCTACCAATACAATACCCAATCAGAAAGTATTAATTTTTATCAGTGTACAGTAGGTGTGAAAGCACCGAGAGACTAATGCAGATACAGACTGTCATTATCAGGGTGTAAATATATCTCTCCAATCATTACTTTGAATTCCTTGATATTAACACCTAGTTGTTGAAGGGTTATTTGGTCGATGTGAAAGTCATTGTACGTGTATTTGATCTGCATTGTGCCCTTCACACATCAACTGTATGGAATAGTCCCCAGGGAGTTGAGGATGTAAAAAGAAAGTCATTGTAATTTCCATGCAACTGGCTGGAATACTCCCCAGGGAGTGTAGGATGTAAAAAATTCATTGTACTTTGGCTTACATTGTCAGTATTGCACACAACTGGCTTGAATACTCCCCAGGGAGTAGAGGATGTGAAAGTCGTGTTTTGCCCTGCATTGCCAGTTCCAAACAGCAAATCATAATGGCTGGAATACTCCCCAGGGAATGAATGATCATATGCAAGCCCATGTATTTGCCTTGCATTAGCAGCAACTGGATAGAATACTCCCCAGGGAGTGGAAAGTATGCATACATTGTAGCTACCAGGGTAATAATGATCTGTACAGAGTGTCTATATACACTGTACATGCATATTCCACATTGTTATGCCCTACTATGTCCATTGAAAACAAACTGATTTTTAAAGGAGTATCACTCTAAAAAAGTAAGAAGTGAAGGAAATTGAATGGATAACTACAAGCTGATGGGAAATACAGAAGAGAAAGGGGTTGCCATTTTTTCTTCGAATAATCATAATGAGTTTGACCATCTTTCTTTAATCTACTGGGTTTAAGAAATTGGTGATGATGGTATCGTAACATCATGTGCAGTAATGAAGATGAGACCTCCATTGATGTGTTATAATTAATTTCCCCAAGAACAGATGTTTTTTTCTCAGCCCTGCATCTTTCAAACCTTGGTCAGGCATTGAAATGGCAGAATGTACATCACATATTATACCCTTGAAAGTACAATATGGCATCCAATTCACTTGGAGAGGGCAGTTTATATTGTCTGTGTCCAAAGTGTTACCAAAATGCAAAGGCTTTGGGTCCATTTCATTATAATAATAATAATAATTGTAAATTTATATTGCGCAATTTCTATTTGGATATACTCAGCTGCGCATTACAATACATAACAGATAAGCAGAAAAACAATTATTAACAGGATACGCAAAAATTTTAAAAGTAAAATTAAGTTCGCTAAATTAATCGAAGAAAAATAAGTAAAGATTAATTATTTCTACAAAACACATAACCAAAAACTTGAAAAAGTGACTTCTTTTTTAAAAACTATCTTGAAAGAGGTGGGATTTCAGTTTGGTTTCAAATAAGTTGACAGAGGATGCATTTCTTATTGAGGAAGGGAGACTATTCCAGAGTTTGGGTGCAGCACTGATAAAGGCACGGTCACCTAGTGTGATCTTTGTTTTACATGGTGGGAGACTGAGAAGCATTGTGTCATGCATGGGAACTACGAAGCCTGTAAGACTGGGTGGGTGATTTTAATTTAAGGAGTTCACTGAGATAGGTGGGGGCCATGTCGTGTATAAAACTTGTTATAAATTTATAGTAATAGTTAAAAGCTTCTGAAATCCTTCATTCTGATTGGCTGATGGTAAATTTGTTACAGAAATTGTGTACCTTTTTGTTTTGCATCACTTTATTGTGCGAAAAGCAATAAAGGAACAGTGTAAGAATGACAACAATACATATACATTTACAGAACAAAAGAGAGCCCAGGACATGGTCACATTACTGACACAAGCAGGGCAGATTAACATAATGTTACAGTTACATTGCTAAACTACCAAATAAGATGGAACATTCGGTGAAAGTATTATAAACTGTTAATCATCAAGTCTGTATGAAACGGACCCTGGAACTTCCAAACCCAAGTAAACTACAAAACTGTGGGTGCAACATCATCATATGCTTTTAAAGACAATTTATCAGAATATATCACATCCTTCATTTCATCATTCAAGCAATTGCTTTTATCCGATCATGTGATATACATGCACTTGTGATATCTCTAGTAAATCATCTCGGCAAGTAACATTGTATACTCTGTCTCAAGAGATGGCTAGTCAGAAGGCCTACGTGATCGTCATCATTATATGCTTTAGCCCTGGTTACATTTGCCAATGTCATTCCAGGATAATCCAAACATTTTTTTATCATAGTTATAAGATACGACTCTTACGAGCCTGGTTTAAATTTTGTGAAATAGGGTTCTTCAATGAAATGTGATCTTTGAGCAGAGTGCTGCTCTAAATACTACCAGATTGGTTATTAATTTTTGAAGGAATTATATAAGCCAGCCCTCCCCCCAAAAAAAAAAAAAAAAAAAATTAGTGCAACCAGGTTAGATGTATGTGCTTTCAGACTGACTCATTGCAAAAATACCCAGAAAAGTTATAGGCAGGGGCCGAGTGTCATCACTTCCACTTAACAAAGACAGCACTGACCTAAATAGTGTGATGAAAACAAATTGTAAGAAACAAAATGAAATATTGTCAGAAACAGCACTGCAAATTTCAGAAAGATTTGTAAACTTCCAGATAATGAAATAAGTACTCGATTATCATGACTTTCAGCATTAAGTATGAATGCTATGTTTGTGTATTATGTATTATTGGCATGCCAAAACGCTGTACGGGTTGCTAGTGCATTGCTTTCATCGGCTAGTCAGTTGTTAGGGCTCAAGATTAATAACGTCCGGATGTTTGCCCCGGCCTGTATGTTACCATTACTTTACGCATATGATTCACACCCGACCATTTCAACGAACATCTTTCAGTGTGAGTTCTCGAAGTTCTGAGCATACACAGTATGGTCTTTAATAGTAGCAGATTAGATGTGAACCTTCAAAATTGCTATATCTCCAAGCTGGTAACCCCTGCCACATATGGCACTTACACCCAAAGTGCTCATCTCATAATTTGCTTCTCACTGCGAGAATACCTGATACCTTGGGAAATAATCCCTGCTGAAGTTTTTTTCTTTTTTTCAAGTACCTTTCTTTCTGGAACATTACACTTGTTTGCTTTCACACTTGGAAAAACATACCAGGTATTTCTGTTTTTAGTAGGTCTGAACGCATCTATTACCTTATACCTGATGGGTGTTTCACAAAGTTGTTTGTAAGTTGCGAACAACTTAAAGAATGACTGGTGACCACTTTTAGGGAGTTGATTTAACCGCATACATTCCTAATTCCGAAGATTCGTTATTCCGAAGGTTCGTATTTCCGAAGGTTCGTAATTCTGACGGTTCGTTAGTCCGAAAACGAAATGAGGTTCGTAATTCCGAAGGTTCGTTAGTCCGAAAACGAAGTCAGGTTCGTAATTCCAAAAGTTCGTTAATCAAAAAACGAAATGAGGTTCATGATTCCAAAGGTTCGTCAGTCCGAAAACGAAATGATTGACAAACCTTATTTCGTTTTTGGACTAACAAATCTTTGGAACAACGAACCTTATTTCGAACGAACCTTCGGAACATCGAACCATATTTCATTTACGAACTGTATTTCGTTTTCGGATTATCGAACCTTCGGAATAACGCCACAAATGTTCTGATTAAGAAACCCTTTTACGTTTTCGGATTATCGAACATCGAGGTATAGGCAATTTACGTGTTTCGGGATTACAAACCTTCGGAATTACGAAGTATAACCAATTTAACAACACCCAGTGAATATGTAGACCATCATTAACCACAAGTTGTTCATAAAATCATTCGTAACTTACAAACAGCTTTATGAAACACCCACCTAGCATGAATTCTGATAGAGCTGTCCTGAATACCCCAGATTGTTTTGATTGAAATAGAAGCAGAAATTATGAGTATACATTTTCACAACTGGTGGGAATCAGAAGATGAAAGCTTATCAGTGAAAGAAATGAAATCCCTCATGAGTCTGTCTGTTGGTAATATGTTCAGGGGCCCGTTGCAGAAAGAGTTGCAATCAAACGCAACTCTAAAAATCATGCGCAACTTGATTTTCAACAGCGTGCATTTGGGACTTGCAATTGATTTTTGGGGCTTGCGTTTAAACGCAACTCTTTCTGCAACGGGCCCCAGAGCACATAGCTCTATGTTCAGAGCCATACCACTTTACTCATTGCATTCATATGCACTTACTTGTGGGTGTCCCCCCTCAACTTTCAAATATTTCTTAATATGGATAAAAAACTATCACAGTAAAAAAAAATAGAACGTTGTTTAAGCCTGTCACTCTAACAACAGGTTGTTTAAGCTGTTTTGTAATTGTTTAAACTTTACAACAACTTGTTTAAAAAGTTTAAACAGTAGAGTGATGGGCTTAAACAACATGCTTAAAATATTTAACAGCATTTTTACAGAGTAGATTATCAGTTGTAACTTAAAAAAGGGCATTAGACATACATTCATGTTTCCAACAAAAATAAAACATAAGGTCCCCTCATATACATGTAACACAAATTACTGATGGGGTTGCTCTGTTCAATAAAGCTGAAACCAATAAATGAAATGGGATAAAATAATAAAAATGTGAATGATAAGCACCAAATCTACTCTATAAAGTGTTCAAGGGACAAAAAGATTTTTAAAGATCATAAATCTGCACAAGTTGAACACATTTTCAGGTTAGACCTTCCACTCTTATCATAACTTTGTTCTGTATGTATATTCATGTAATTACAGGTATTTTATTACTTTTATTTGATTAGTTTATTAAAGGTTTGATTGTGTGGTTTTCTTTAGGATAAAAATGATCAGAATTATTGTGTACACAGACATTTATCAGTGTTTGGACAGCCTGTATTTGATTCTTATTTTTTACAGGTTTGTCTGAATAAAATCCAAATATATAACTTGTTTGATTCTCTATTCATAATAATTCTATGTAGTGTACATATATCATGATTTTTTCTTAATTCCTTTGAATCATTTTGAATGGATAACCTTAAGACGATAAGGTCATGGGAGGTCAGGTGGTTAATTAGGACAGTAAAGAGCAGTTATCCTGAACGGATAAAGAATGTAGCCTATGCTATCTTTTCATCAGTCCTTCATGGTTATGCACACAAGGATGACAGAATCACTTCTTTGGTCTATTTTTTTAGAAAAGAAAAAAAAATCTTTTCTTCCACAAAATCCTTTTCTATTTCTGTTCTCCATTAAGACGACAATGTGCAATTTTTTTATCGTATCTTCTGGAACCTTTTTTTGTTGGTGGGGGAGGGGGGTAACAGGTGGTATATTTTTGCATGACACATAATGTGGGGCAAGTCAATGGTCAGATGCAATACAATTTTCATGCAGATTTCTGTGTAAAAGATTTACTGTTTTAGAAATTTATCCGTTTTGAAAGTTTTGTTTTTTTACTAGTGAGAAATGTTAAAAGTAATGTTGAAAGTGATTTTTGAGCAGTTCGTACTTGAATTCGATCCAGTAGAATGTTTTTCCGCATATAGACTGAAAATAACGATTTGTTTACCCTGGTGCATTGTGTAGCCCACCCACGAGTGCGTCCCACACAGTTAGTGTGAGCATGAACAGGGGCAATCAGCATGAAGTGTGAAGTGGTCCAATATCAATTCATTTCAACATTCATGAACCATCATCATGTGTTAGGAAGACATACCTTAAGGGAAGGAAATGCAGTCATTGGATACAGAACATAACACATTTGAAGAGCTCCAATCTGTTTTTTTTTTAGTTTATCTCTAGTAATCACAATGAAAATATTTCACTTATGGAAGGGAGCATGAAACAATGTTTTGATGATATATCCACCGCACAAATAAAATTAATTTCAATTAATTTAGAAAATGCCATTTTGAGGATTATATATCATACAACACCTGTTGGTGCTGCTCTGTGACATCACACATATCAGTTTTTATACACGCAAACATCCCTGTAAAACTAATATTCGTTCATGGATTCTCGATCTCATCAAACCTTCACTTATATTTATCTCTAATTTTATTGCTTTTATGAAAACAAACTTGCATGTACAGTGTATCATCAATATAAAAAGACAACGATAAGAAATATGTAGATCCCATTCTCATTACATCATAAAACTCGATTACTGGAAGCTAGATTAGTGGAAACTAGCAATGAGAAAGGTCGAAGCTGTCTTGGAAGCGATCGTCCAAACCGGTTTGGAAAACCACATCGCGATGTAGTTTTCAAGATCGATTTGCCTCGTTAAACTGGTTTTAGCGTAAGTGAGGACACAACCGTTCTTCAGGAAGTGTGATCTTCGCACATTTTAAGTGCGCTACTCCATGCACTGTGTGTAGGATGTCTATGGTGCTGTTTTCAATTTCATGCGAAACATGCTACCGTACTGAGAGTACGTGTTGCCATAGCACAAGACTGCTTTATGTGAAGTGGACTTTGAAAAGCAATTTCTGGTGATCTAATGAGAATGCTAGCAAAGCAATCTTCCAAACTGGTTTCCTGAATCGGCTTCCAGTAAACTAGTTTTAGAAAGTACATGATGAGAATGGTGTCGTGGTATACCGGTACCTTCTTGTCAATTTAATATCGTAGAAGGGTTTTACATGCAAGGAATGCTGGAAACTCTTTCATCTTGGTGAATTCTTGCTGGAGAGTGATGTGTATTCCTTGTAGAGTATAAAACAAGATATCTAGTGAATCCTCTAGAGTGGATCGTTCACTCAGCAACGTCTTTCACCCACGTGATTGGAATGTGTCTATTGATTTTAAAGCCGAATAGGCGGAACTATAAAACAATGATCTTTTTGTTTCGGTTGGAGCAGTGACGAAACTCTGCACAGTGAAATAATGGCATTATACTAGTAGTAGACAAAAATTGAAAAGTCATTATTCTTGTGGGTTTGGATTTTCTTTTTTTATTGCCTGATTACGCAATAACAAAAATAGCATATTGTTTTAAGCCCATCACTCTAACAAGTTTTCTATACTTCTAAAGAATTGTTTAGACGAATTGTTAAAAACATTAGTTGTTAGAGTAACAAGCTTAAATTCTAAACAGCATTTTTAATATGTAGCTGGTTTTATGTTCTCTCTCTCTTTTACTCTGAAATTTTCATTTTAGCACTTATAAAAAGTGACATTGGTCAATGATGAAAAGCACATTAATCACATTAGATCCATAGTTAATCAGTAAGAGTTTTGTCATTTCCAAGTTTGTGCTTGATTGTACCATCCTATAGGCCTGCAATTTGATTTTACAAGCTCAGACAGTTGGATTGGGGTGTTCGTTTTTTGGTGTGTGTTTTTTCTCGGGGGGGGTCAGTCAGAACAGTCTGACACAAAAAGAATTTTTCATTATTGTTTTGTGTGCTTTTATCTACAGTGAATGCTGACGGACCTGTCGCACCCATCCGGCAATTAAAAATTAATATTTTTAATAGATGTAGAATAAATTTTTTATCTCCACATTTCCTCTTATTTGCATTTCTCCTCTGATAGATATGCTGTATGATTTCTGAGTAAGTGGAACGTGATGAAAAAAAAACTGTCTTGTTTTCATGAACAAATTTTTATCATAAATAATTTGAATGAATGTTCAGAATGTTTGTGATGCAATAAATTAGGAAAGCACATTAATTTTCAATAGATTCAACTTAACTTTTTGTTTTTAAAGCACAGTGAACTTAACTAAATTGATCTGATTTCATTCAGTTTTGAATTGGATATTATATGTTTTAATTCCTCTTACTGCCCCAAAAGCTTAAAAACTAGAATGAGTTATGAATAATGTGTCGCCAAGAGGTGATGTACTACAAGTAAATGTGGTTATTAATGGAAATCTTTATTTTAAAATTATTTGCAAAAAACAAAGTATATTTGACAATACAGAACAACGATATAATGGAGAGCAGCTTTAACATCTTGGGAGTGGATTCTCAGCCAGCATGAAAAATCATGAAAAAAAAGTTTCTAAGATTATTCACAAGGTCGGAATCTTGTGTCCTTTATAGGAACAATTTGGATGAAACCGGAGAACTCTTTCCACATGTGTGAAATCGGTTGTCATCATCAATAAAAAGAAATATGAAGATCTGATTTGTACTTGACGGGCGAGGAATCAAATATGGGTCTCTTCCAAAGGTCATGGCTGCAGAGCTGAGCCCTGGAACACAAAGCTCTTTAGCATGGATCATAAAACTAGTTTTTACGGTTGATGCTTTGACTACAATGTATAATCGTTTGTAAAAAGTCAAGTTTGCAATTGATCATTAAACTTTGTGTAAGATGACCCTGAGATGGGATGTATGGTGGATTTACCATCAGCCCAGGTATGCTCAACCTGAAGATTTTAGCTCGAACAGACATTCTTGAGAGAAAGGTTTTGAATATTGAACTCCAGATTTTCATCAGCCAAAGTGGAGCTATCGGTATGAGCTGCCATTACCCCCCCCCCCCCCATCCTCCGGCAATTCAATTTGAAGTGCTTTTTTAATCCCTCTAAATATTTGTCTTTTTAGGGCCATTTGTTTTGGGAGGGGGATGGTCACAACTACCTAGAGTTTTCGTTTGAGTGTGACTTGTATTTTTATCTCTACATTAATATATATATGATATGATGATGTAATTTTGAAATTTTTGGTCATTTCTTGTCTCTTTTTCAGGTTTTTATGAACTCACAAATGATAATACAACAGAGAATTGGAGGACCATCAATGTAATACAGAGATTCAATATTTATCAAGAGATTTTCCTTGCATTCGTATACAGAATACTGCCATTTATTCAGGTGAGTCCAGTGAATAAATAATGCGTTTTAATAACTAGTATTTACATGTAGGTAAACTTTTTCAAATTCCATTAAATGTCAACCTTTTCAGATTTAAAACTGTTGTTGATATTAAACAAGGAAGTAAAATCACAATGCAAAAGTTTTCTCTTAATTATTAATAGAATGTATGAAAATTATAAACAGTGATTACGGTACAGATCTTCCCAGTAGAATCTCTCTTTACGTTAATGCTTTACTGGTACTTTTAGAAGCCTTTAAAGGTCAAGTCCACCTCAGAAAAATGTTGATTTGAATCAATAGAGAAAAATCAGACAACCACAATGCTGAAAATTTCATCAAAATCAGATGTAAAATAAGAAAGTTATGACATTTCAAAGTTTCGCTTATTTTTAACAAACTAATTATATGAACGAGCCAGTTACATGTACATCCAAATGGGAGAGTCGATGATGTCACTCACTATTTCTTTTGTTTTTTATTGTTTGAATTATACAATATTTAAATTTTACGAATTTGACAATTAGGACCTCGGATCCTTACCTGAAGCACAAAATGTTAAAATAATGGAATTCCACGTGCTCAGGGAGGAATGAAACTTCATTTCACATGACAATGACGAGAAAATAAAAATATTTCATATTTCAAACAATAAAAAACAAAAGAAATAGTGAGTGAGTGACATCATCGACTCTCTAATTTGGATGTAAATGGCTCGTTCATATAGCTATTTTGTTAAAGGGGAATCCAATCTAAATAAAAACTTGTTTTTATAAGGAAAAGAAAAATCAGACAAGTTGATAGGTGAAAGTTTGAACAATATTGGACAAACAAAAAGAAAGATATGAATTTTTAAAAGTAGTAAATATTGGTAATCACTATACCCATGGAGATTTCAAATTGGCCGCATATGGGATGTCATAGTGATGTAAGGCAAGGACTACTCTTCCATGTACCCCAATACATATTATGGCTAAAATGTCATTTTTCCCAAAAGTTTAATTTCAAATTATATTTTTCTTTCATGAGGACATAAAACAATATACTACATGGGTTATATTCAGATTACTGCCCCAGGGGAATGGGTACTTAGGAGAAAACCACAAATCCCTGATAATAAAGTACATGGCCTATGGGAAAGTTGTCCTTGCCCCTTGTCATAATTTACTTACCCAGTTGCCAATTTGAAATCTACATAGTATTAGTGATCTCAATTTTAAAGCAGCTATAACTTTCTTATTGCTTGTCCAATTTCTTTCAAACTTTCACCATTCTGTTTAATTTATTTTTCTCCTTACCAACACAACATTTTATGGCCAAGGCTGGATTCCCCTTTAATAATAAGCGAAACTTTGAAATGTCATAACTTTCTTATTTTACATCCATTTTATGAAATTTTCAGTATTATGCTTGTTGAATTTTTCTCTTTTTATTGAAAGTAAGTTTTTGTTGGGGTGGACTTGTCCTTTAACAATTGTATACATGTATATTCAACTGCTTGTATTCACTGAATTCACTGTAAATATTATTCTTATGTTCCTGTACAAAATTAGTAAGTCCTGTACTATGGGATATTGGAGGGGAAAGAAAAAATGTCTTCAGGGTCCTGTAACACAAAAGTTAGCGATTGATCGTAAGCTTGATTTTCACGATTGATTGTACATTGTAGTCTATGCAATCAATCGTAGCAAAATGTTCTACATTCATTGATAACCTTTGTGTTACGGGCCCCTGGCCAAGCAGGGTCCTGTAACACAAAAGTTTATAGCGAGTAATCGTACGCTTGATTTTCACGATTTATTGTGCATTGTAGTCTATGCAATCAATCAATCATAGAAAAAATATTCCAATGATCATTGCTAACCTTTGTGTTACGGGCCCCTGATAATGCTCAGTTCAATTGCTAATTTTATCATAAGTCTTGCGATTGATGGCTCATCTGCTTCTTGCTACAGAAAGTATGAGTTGGTATCCTCTGGCTAATGTTGATTAATCCTCCAATTTTAGATAGAAATTTGAAATTAATAACACAGTTTTTTGTATCAACTTCTTGAGTCTATTTTTCTTAAATTGCATCAGCAAAGAAATCAAATGATAGATTATTAAATATTTTGTTTTCATTTGTTTCTTATCTCTCTCTCTCTTTCAGAGTAATTATCTGCCCATCTTTTTTTACATCAAGTCTGTATTTGCTCTCCATGGAGTTTATTTTACCACCATCTTTGCCATGGCATGGCTTCTTAGTAATTCATGGCTCTCTGGGTTGCTTGCATGTACTTTCTTCATTGCTAACAAGTGAGTAAGACCCTCAGATGGGTCTATAACTTTCACGATAATAAGTATGAATTGTCTGTATTTGCTCTCCATGGAGTTTATTTTACCACCATCTTTGCCATGTCATGGCTTCTTAGTATTAAACTCGTGGCTCTCCGGGCTGCTTGCGTGTACGTTCTTCATTGCTAACAAGTAAGACCCTCAGATCGGTCTATAACTTTCACGATAATAAGTATAAATTGTAAGTAAAATGGAGTGTTACTTGTACAGGTGAATCTACCTAATAAAACAAAACAATGGATTTTTTTAATAAAAAAAAACAAAATAAAAACACAAATTAACCTAGTGTCATTACAAATATGTTTCCAACAGGTGGTAAAATCAAGGTGTCTCAAACTTTTTGTGGCCAATGCACACCGTGCCATTGGCCGATGACCCTAATTTTCAATAAAATGTTATAATAATTGATGGCAAGATCAAATCTTGGAACAAACTAGAGGCCAAAGTTCTAAATCTTCAAATGAATACATGAATGAAAATGGCTATTTCATTCCTCTTCATATTCAAGCGATTCATTTAAGTGTAATAATGATGCTCAAACAATCGTACTATTTGGGCTACAATTGTTATCCAATTTAGCCATTGCTGCAAAGTAAGGAGTTGCAGGTTTTTTAATGTAGATAGAAGTATTCCAGTTTTCTAAACCTTGAAAAAGGTCATTATGTCTATCTATTAAAATATGTTTAAAATGCCTTTTGTTCCCAAAGTGGGTCGTTGTTTGGTGAACTCTCGGCCTATTTTTCTCTTCTCCTTGTTTTCTTTTTCCTTCTCCTCCTACTTTGTTTTGTTCCCTGTACTTTTTCATGGGTAGCGGTACTCTCAACAAATATTCATCCTCTACCTCAATATTTTTTTGTTGTTCCTCATTTTCTTGCTATTTTTGCTTTTTTTTAGGGCAAATGCAACCAGAATTGACTACACCATACCTCTAAGAGAAAGCTTTGCTTTGCCATTCCTGTACATGCAGATGACAATTATTACCTACTACCTGAGACCGACAGTCATTCACAGACAGGTTAGTTGTCTCTGAAAGCAAAGTTCAAGTTCTTGTATAGAATTTTTTATATTGTTACTTTGGCTTGACCATTGTAGCCTTTCAAGGAAATAATTCATACCAGGTTCTTATTTACATCACCTGGGTCAAGTGTGGCAAATGTAGATAAATGGCTTGCCAAAGGATGTTGGTGCTGTAGCAGGGATTTGAACTTGGTCCCTTTTAGCACAAAATCTGGAGACTTATCCACTGGACTCCAACATGGATATGAAAGTAATTAAATGATAGGATGAAGAGTAAAATTTAATCTTAACGTAATAATAATATTAATAATAGCTAGTTTTTATACAGCGCTTTTCCCATTTACGGCTCAAAGCACTTTCCAGCATATTATTACCCGGGTCATTGGATTCATTTCAATCCCGTACGAAAGTGAACAATTTCCACTCCCTAGGGAGTATTCCTTGCATTCATTGCAGCCTCATAATGGCGCTGGCAAATTCAAACATACAATAACTTTGACATCCTACCGGATACCCAGTTAATTAACACCTGGGTGGAGAGTGGCCAATGCTGATCAACGCTTGCCAAAGGACGCTAGTGCCGGGTGAGATTTGAACACACGACCCTCTAATTGAAAGGTGAGAGTCAGAACCGCTACACCACGACAGTATGAATTTCAGTACATTTTGTAGAATTCATTGGGTCACTTTATTATAAAAAGGACTGCCTTTTTTCTCCCTGTTATCAACCATTTGCAAAATTATACCCATACTTTTTATACTTCTTGTAATTTTTATACCCTCTTGATACTCCTGAGAAGATTTATTTTTTTCGAGTTACAGTCCATCAGTGATTTATGTGATATTCTATTACAGTATACTTTTATTGATAAGGGTATAATAGAGCCACATTGTTCAAATTAAATCAGGAATGTTTCAATTTCACACTTGACTCAAGGTACTCTAATTTCATTTCAAATTACAGCTCAAGGTTGTATCATGCATTAGGGAGTACTAATGCCTGATGTTTTTTTTTTTGTAAAATGTCATTTTAAATGGTGCTGACTTCGCTATAAATGCTGACATGAAAGCTAATATGTCCATGTAGTCTCTGCGATTGCAGCAAACAATAATTTCATGAGAAAGGTTACTTGCCACAATATCATCATAGATGATTTTTTTATTTAGATCAAGATCTGGATTGTCTGTGCTTGCAAAGTATACCTTATTGTTCATGGAAAAGGTTTTGATACTCGCCTGTAAAGTGAAATAGATCTACTTGCTCAACCAAAGACCTTTACCCCAATTTTACAACATCAACAGCTAGTCTTATACAGATTGATATAATCCACAATTGTCTTGACATTAAAAGGGATTATTTCTTTCAAGGATATTCTAACTATTGAAATATATTTAATAGTTCCCATGAAGTTAAATCCCATAGCTATCCTTCGGCTACCTAGACCTGTTCTTCAGTAAGTTTTTATTCTAAGGTGGAAAGTGAAATAGATCCACTGACTCAACCAAAGACCTTTACTCCGGTTTCAACAAGATCAATAGCAAGTTTGAATATGATACCATTATCTTGACCTTAGAAAGGACACTCTTCAAGGTTATTTAAGCTACTTAAAGGACAAGCCCAACCCAACAAAATCCTAATTTGAATAAAAAGAGAAAAATCCAACAAGCATGGCACTGAAAATCTCATCAAAATCGGATGTAAAATAAGAAAGTTATGACATTTTAAAGTTTGATCGCCTGGAGTGTGGGAACATACCTCAACAAAAAAACCTTTTCCTCAATTTCTCAAAATCAGTGGCTCGTCTAAACCTGATACAGTTTTCTTGACCTAAAAAAGGGATAGCCATTTGAAGGTAGTTCAAATTGTTCTAATACGGCAGCCAAGCTACAGCTGGGGTAATAATATCCAAGTCCTTTGGAAGCGCATAGAGACATTATTCATAATTGTGATATGCGCTATACAAGAACTGTTTCTAATTTTCTCATGAAGATTTAGCAAGCAAAGCAACCTACAGACTAGTACCTTCTTGAGATTACTTTGATCACCTTGAAAGTGGGAAGATACCTCAACAAAAAAACCTTTACCCCAATTTCTCAAGATTAACAGCTAGTCTAAACCTGACACAATTTTCTTGACCTAAGAAAGGGATATCCATTTGAAGATGGTTCAAATTCTGATTTAATGATTCCCATCAAGTTAAAACTCATAGTTTACCTTAGACCACCTTGACTTATTCTTCAGTACTGACCACATAGAAACGTTAGCACTAAAATGCGCTAACAGAGGCCCTGTTACAACCGTTAATGTGGCAGTGATACCTAATGTTACAGCATGGACCTACTAGGTCCATGGTTACAGCAATGTATTACTGACAGATTGAAATCAATGTTTTGACTGCACAATCCGAAAGGTGTGACGGGGCTTACTGTTGGTCTAACAACGTTTCTGTGCGGCCGGCACAGAAAGTTTTGATTCTCAGGTGGAAAGTGAAATAGATCTACTACCTCAACAAAAACCTTTACCCCAATTTCACAAGATCAACAGCTAGTCTAAACCTGATACAATTTTCTTGACCGAGAAAAAGGGATAGCCATTTGAAGGTTATTCGAACTGTTGAAACAAATTCATTAATTCCCACCAAACCAATTTAAAGCTCATAGTTTTCCTTAGGCCACCTAGACTTGTTCTTGAGAAAGTTTTAATTCTCAGGTAGAAAGTGAAATAGATCCACCTACTCAACCAGAGACCTTCACTCTGGTTTCAACAAGATCAATAACAAATCTGAATATGATACCATTATCTTGACCTTAGAATACCGTGTTTACACATTGACTCGGCTCGCGTGTTGAATCCGCGAGCCGGGTTGAACACTGCGAAGAAGGGATCAGAGATCGCGTTCATACGTACATATAAAAAGGCGAGTTCAACACGGCTCGCGGATCTCGAACGGAAGAAGAATTATGACGTCGCAAATTAAACGCGGGAAATTCACCGCCGGAATCGAATCTTGTCCGTGCGAACAACAACAATGCCAAAAGTGAAAGCGCGCGCAGTGACCTAGGTCAAGAGAGTTCGACACGGCTTTCTGTTTACACACGAAAAAATTGCCGAGTCTGACTCGGGTCGCGGGTTGAAACCTTCGATTTTGTAGGATCGATAAAGCCGTGTTCGACACGGCTCGCGGATCACTCTGATCGCGTTTACACAGCATAAAATTGCCGTGTTGAGCACGGCTCTCGTGTTCAACCCCCGAGCCGAGTCAATGTGTAAACACGGTAGAAAGGACACACTTCCAAGGTTATTTGAGCTACTTAATACTTCAGAGAAAATAAAACCCATGATAGCAATTTCAGGACCTTCTAAACTTCTCGTGAAGATTTACCAATCAAAGCAACCTACTTTCTTGCGATAGTTTGGTCGTGTGGAAAGTGAGAAAAATTACCACTACAGTAACTTACTTGCATGGAATCCTTGATTTTGATTAGCTGTTGGTCATAGTTACCATGGTAGTTGCCATTGAATGTCGAAGTTACCATAATGGTGACCTTTCTGCAATGGGCCAGGGGCCTGTTGGAGAAATAGTTGCGTTTAAACGCAAGTCAAAATATCAAGCACAAGTCCTGAATACGGGTGATTCATTGGCTGAAAATCAAGTTGCGCCAGAATTTGTGAGTTGCGTTTGATGATTTGATCACAACTCTTTCTGCAACGGGCCCCTGATCTGTTTATCAAAGGAGTGAATACAGAAGGCCCATATTATGTCCCTATACATCATACATTTATTGCATGCAGAAAATTCTATTACGTTTCTTTGCAACAAGTTTCACACAAATTATATTCTTATGTGAATGGGGTCAGGAGCTGCGTGAATGATTTCTTAAAAGTTCAAATCCAGCTCTTTTTATCAAGGGAGTTTTACAGAAAGCTGATGATAATAGTTTGCTTTTCATCATAGTTTTGTAGTTGTTTTTTTTATGATTGATCTACACGTATGATTCTTTTCTATGAATCAATACAAACAGGATAATTACATATTTTTGTAGGTTGGAGAAAATTCGACAACATTTCAATGCGATAAGTTTCACGCAATATTTTCTTCTAGTGTGAATTGGGCCATAAGATGCATATGAATGATTTAAAGTTCAATTCCAGTTCTGTGTATCAACGGGCTGTTACATGGCCCATTGAGCTCAAACACTGAGGTGGTTTTGACAGGCAGATGACTCAATCAAAACATCTTCATCAATCAATTTTAGTCATGGGAGGTAGAGTTTGAGACCTTGGGGGTGCAAGTCTATGTTAAACACCCCCCCCCCCCACACACACACACACACATAAAGGTGCACTTTTAGACCAACTCAAAAAGTGAGAATTCCTGGGCCCTTCTGATACAAATTTACAATATAATTTACAATATACAAATCAAGGTGTGATTGTTCTGAAATTCCTCTCTTAATTCTGCATATTTTGATCTCTGGCAATTTGACTCTGAGTTGAATCTGTCAAAACTCTCTGTAAGACTGGGCCCTTGTCCTCACTGATCAGAAGATTTACCCCCATCTACCCCAATCAGAGGATACCAGGGGGTGTTTCACAAAGATTTAGATGAATAGAGTCGTACTTTAACGTTGTGTGTGATATATAGCGCATCCGCATCACCTCAAACGGCGTTTTACAAATTTGGTCAGTTCAAGCTCAAATGACATGCACTTCTTTGTAGTTATCAACAAGGTCACGCAGGGAATAATTTTTCTTTACAAATTTGAATAGCATTATTGGTCATATTAAGAGAAAAGCTCTCAACTGTAAAGTAATTTACAGTCATATGTAAAAATATACTATACAAAAGACTTTTAATATGCAAAACAGTCTTCCAAAAATGTGGAGCAAATTGCAATGTGATACCAGGAAAATTATGTCCTGTTAGGTGTTAAATACTGAGTGTGCAGGTTGCCATTTAATCATGACTCTAAGCCACAGTTTTCTTTGTGAACATCCCCCAGGTCTTTTTGTCAGTGTGAATGCAATTACTTGTAATATTCCTGAGAGAAAATACCCACTATTTTCATTGGTACTTTTTTGCAATGTCATGAGTATTCTCTCAGCATTACACAGAGGATATGAATGCAGAAAATAGTCTTAGTTATTACGAGGCCTGAACAAGTTCTTGCAATTTACTGGTATTATACAGAGCATCATACAGAGCAGGAACCTGTTTCATAAAACTTGTTAAAGGACAAGTCCACCCCAACAAAAACTTGATTTGAATAAAAAGAGAAAAATTCAACAAGTATAACACTGAAAATTTCATCAAAATCGGATGTAAAATAGAGTTATGACATTTCAAAATTTCGCTTCATTTCACAAAAACAGTTATATGAACGAGCCAGCTACATCAAATTGAGAGAGTCGATGATGTCATTCACTCACTATTTCTTTTGGTTTTTACTGTTTGAAATATGAAATATTTTGATTTTCTCGTCATTGTCATGTGAAATGAAGTTTCATTCTTCCCTGAACACATGGAATTCGATTATTTTAACATTTTGTGCTTCAGGCAACGAGATCCTAATCGTCAAATTCGTAAAAATTGAAATATTGTATAATTCAAACAATAAAAAACAAAAGAAATAGTGAGTGAGTGACATCATCAACTCTCTCATTTGGATGTAACTGGCTCGTTCACATAACTATTTTGTTAAAAATAAGCAAAACTTTGAAATGTCATAACTTTCTTATTTTACATCTGATTTTGATGAAATCTTCAGCATTGTGCTTGTCTGATTTTTCTCTATTGATTCAAATCAACATTTTTCTGAGGTGGACTTGACCTTTAATATAGTAACAAACTTGCAATAAGAGTTAAAAGCTACTGAAAACCTTCTGTCTGATTGGCTGATGGTAAATTTGTGATAGAAATTGTGCATTTTTAGTATAACAAGTCTTTATGAAATGGTACCTTGGTCTTTGGTTGGGGGAGGGATGATAGGAATATGAATTATCATGAGGAAGGCATGAATCATATTCATTATGACATCAAATTGGCAATAATATTATTGCAAATGGTCTATCACATTATGAGTCATACATGTATGTATATATTATTGGTTAGGTCTTTTTCAAGAGACTTGGTTCCCTAAATTTGTTCTGTCAAAGCTACAGTGATTATACAAAAAATTAACAATGCGCTTTATCACAAAATATTTTGAAAGCATGTGACACTGAAAAATTGGACAATCGTAATTTTACTCTTATTATTTTAGACGTCTTCAGGAAATGGGACTGTGCTGCAGAAATTGGTTTTTCAAAAAGCTTCATTAATTAAATGCTTCGTTCTCCAAATGTAATAGATCAGGCCAGGGAAATATTTCATGGAGAGATTTGTCAATGATTTTCACTGACTAATATTGGCTCTTGACCAATCAGATGCAAGGATTTTCAGTAGCTTCTAACAATAGCCAGTGAAACTCACTGAATATTTTCTTTGTGTATTAAATCTTACCTTAATAATGTCACAGTTTGTTACACTGACTAATTGGCTCTCGACCAATCATATGCAAGGAATTGCAGGGGCTTAAAACAGGAGTCAGTGAAATTTGCTCTGTGTATTAATTCTTACCTGAATAATGTCACAGTTTGTGAAATACATCTATGCTCCAGTATATAGGTCCATGGTCCCTTGCAGCCTAAAACAGATGAATGCAGAGCCATGAACATGTTTTCATGTTTGTGATTTGATCGTTTCAATCATTTTTCCATGCTCACTGATTAAGGCTAAATGATAGTAGTTGCAGTAAAACACTAATTTCGTGAGAAAGTCTGTAAAACCAAGGTTAAGTATGACTATATTATCGTGGATCTAGATCTGGTACAGTTACATAAACTGAACTTTGTGAAATAATAAAATCTATGCTGAAATACGTTCACACTGAAGATCGCCAACACAGATAGGCACACGTGGGACAGTGTATTATCATTGCTGGAATAAAGACCCGACGGAAGTGACCAAAGCCGCGCTTATTTTGCTTATTTCTCAGCAATTACACAATTTCTTCCAGAATTCTTTGGCACATATTTTTTATTCATACAGACACTTGGGTGGTCATTATATTAGATTCTGTAAAAATTCATTTTGAGATCGTTACCAGAACTGGAATTTATCTTTAAGCTTTTAAACATACTCTCTCTCACACTCATACACCACAGTTTACAGGATTTATACAATCTGAACCGCAGTGTGGAGAGAGTGCATTACTTTCAGAGATCATCCAAATCTACATGTCTCAAACACATATGATAGTTCCAAAATGTCATTTAACCGGGCACTTTCATGTTGTGGTCGGGCAGGATTTGAAAGTAGGTTAAGGGGAAAAAATTAGGAAATTTGATAATGCCAGTTTTGTCAGCCTGTATCATACATTTCATATGGAATGTATATGTATATATGATTTTTTACTCAACAGGGTATGCATATTGCTGTAAAAATACTGTATAAAATTTTAAGCGTGTTGTTTAATCCTGTCGAGTCTAACAACTATCGTTTAATTTTTAAAACAATTGTTTGAAAGTTTAAACAACTTGTTAGAGTGATGGGCTTAAACAACATACTTGAAATTTCAAACAGCATTTTCACGTACTTCAGAATTTTAGTATAGTATAAACCAAACCGATAAATCAAAGGCTAAAAGGTCGCGGCTGAGCTTCGATGCTCTTTTTAATAGCCTCAATAACAAAATCATGTATAGACAAAGAGATGATGAAAATTAAAACAAATTTTTAAACATCAACAAAGCCTAAGTAACATGGAGAATATCTTTTCTTTATTATTCAATGTAAACATTGAAAAAAAAATTCAATAGTTTTGATCTTATGGGACAAAATTGCAATATGACTCCCAAGTTATTTTTAAGTTATTAATGATAATAAATCTGCAACATTTATATGATGCTTAATATCATGTTTCTAATCCCAGCTTTAACAGGAAATACCGGTACACAATGTTTGATTAGATTTGACAATATAGAAGCATGAGCATCGTGCAACTTATTGTGCACAAAACACTGGCATTACTTCCATAGAACTGAGATAGACGTCTGAAACGTGTAGATCTGTCAATTTGCCTGAAGTCGTAATAATAGCTAATTACTGTGGAAGCCTATTGCACGTCCCATTTAGAAGTATGACTCAATGGATGTCTAATGACCTGCAAAAGCACATTAAACAGATGAGCTCACTCCTTGGAAAAGAAAAGTAACGATCATCAGATTTAGGGGGGGGTTCTGTCACAGAAGATTAAATGTGAACATAAGCCTTGAGCAATCCTCATTAAGTGTTCATGGCCATACCAATTGCATAGATCTGCAGTCATTTATTAAAGGCTGTATATATACATATGTACATGGCAACAATTATTAATGTGCATTCTTTATAATTTCTCTTTTTTCTGTCAATACTTAATATCTTCTTATTTTTCTATTAATTCTTCATTTCTTCTTTAATTTTTATTTTCTTAATCATAAATTCTTAAAATCTCTTTATTTCTTATCTATTAATACTTAATACAGAATCTACATGTTCTTATTTTTCCTGTTTTGTTGTGGCTCAGTGGATAAGTCTCTAGACTTTGAACCACAAGGTCTTGGGTTCGAGCCCCACCACAGAACTTGTGTCCTTTGGCAAGCCGAATATCTATATGTCACTCTCCACCCAGGCGTAGTATTGTAAGTGGGTACCCGGGAGGAAGGAATTCCTCCAAGGCTCGAGTGTCCAATCAGCTAAACCCGGGCTAAAAGTATGCAGTGCTTATAAAGCGCTATTTAAATGTTGCATATTTTTGTTTTTAGCAGAAGTATTGATATCTTTTTTATTTTTCTTTCTGTTATCCAGAGGGTATGCCTTGCCTTGATTGCTGCTACCACGTTCCTGTTTGTGTTGACATGGCAGTTTGCTCAGTTCATCCTCCTTCTACAAGCCATGGCTCTCTACCTAGGTACTATCACGGGTGTCATTCCCATCAAGAAGGTGAGATAAGAGGAAATTTGTGATAGATAGATAGATGGATGGATAGATGGATGGATGTGGGTGGATGGATGGATGGATGGATGGATGGATAGATACGGGGTAGATAGATACAGGATAGACAGATAGATAGATAGATAGATAGATAGGTAGATGGATGTAGATGGATGGATGGGTGGATGGATGGATGGATGGATGGATAGATAGGTGGATGGACAGATAGATAGATAAATTGATGTTGAAATCATCATGTCTTGCAGTTACAAACTAAAATGAATTACAATAAAAAAAAGGCACTTTGACCAGGGCCCATTGCACAAAAGTTACTATCAGTGGTAACTTTGCCATCCTTTGGTAACTACCATGGTAACAATGATCAACAGCCAATCAGAATCAAGGATTTCATGGAAGTTACCATGGGGGGAGGGGGCAAAGTTACTGTAATGGTTACTTTTACGCAACAGGTTCTTGGTAGAATTATTTTTCATTCTCAGAATCCTCTTGTGCTGATACTGGCTTCAAGAGCTGAAGCATGGTAACCATTTCCAAAACTCTACCAGCCAGTTTGAATATTGTAATATGAAATACACAATAAAGAAATCTATTTATCGATATCCTTATGGGATGTTGCAAGAAACTTGCGATCAATTTTAAGACTATTTTTTCCCTAAATCAATCATATGTTGTGCAGTTACTTGCAAATTAATGATTGATTGTTAATCTGCTCCTTGGAACATGAAGCTTAATTTGATTTGCTACAGCTAACGTTGATCTATCAGTTGTAAAATTGAAAATTGATAGCAAATAATTTCTTGCAACACCCCCTTGGTCTTTTTGCATGGCTGGCATTCTGGATTTCTCTTTGTTTTTTAATAGGTCAAATACATCTTCAGTATCTGTGTTGGATCCATCCTAGCTGTGTTCATCTTGCAGTTCTTCAATAAGATGTTACTAGGTTCTCTTGCACTCAGTTTTGTGATTGTAGCGCTCCTAGACTTCAGGTTACAGGTGAATGTTCCTTGCAGTTCTTTAATAAGACCTTACAAGGTTCTCTGTACTTGGCTTGTAGCACTTGGGATGAATTTTGTTCCAGTACAGGCTTGTTAACACCAGGGGGGGGGAGTCAAATGTATTGCTGTACACATGAGTGGCCAAATTATTTCCAAACATCCCCTAAACAAGTTTTTCTCTGTGTGCAAAATAACGCCCTCAACAAGTTCTTCACAGACTTTATTTACACATTTGGCCCCTTAACAAGTTGTCGCCAGAATATGACCCCAGGGAAAAACTTGATTTTAGAATACCTTATATCAGAGAAAAGCCTCTAATCAGAAAAAAATCAGGGAATTTCGATCGCCCCAAAAGTCGAAAGCATGGTAGTCAGTCAGACTCTGTCATATTTTATTGCATATCAAAACAACATTCATTGAATGACTAATTATGGTGGTACTAATTAGTTTTACATTATTGTTTTTATACTGAAAATACATGTAATTCACTGCAACAACTAAGAAAACATGAGAAGATTGGGAATAGGTTTAAGTCATTATCAGGGAACTTTTAAATTTCATCAGGGAAAAATCAGGGAATTTTGTTATTTCTTGAAAAGCTAGAAACCCTGTTTCTCATCCATTCATTATATACATTGTATTTGATGATCTCTTTTGATTCCAATACATGTTTTAATATCCCTTTGTTTACACGTAGGCTGGGAGACCAGTGGTAACGAGCATCTCAGGACAACTTGTCAAATTACTGGAAAGACTGGTCTTCACATTTGCAGGAATGTTCATACTCAACTTTACAATTAAGGTACTTTAATACTTTATTACCCACTTTATACTGTATACTCTATACCTGTCTTTATGCTGTAGAGATATCGTGCATTAGAGTCTATGGAAATGTGTATCATATTGAAGTCAAATCACGTTCAACAGGTGTAAAATGTTCTTAGTAAACTTTCCACTTAAGGTAATACTGAGTGTCATACGAAAGAAGAAATTTCAATTACTTTGCTTTCAAAATGTTTCATTTTTGTTGGTTTGTTGGTTTGTATTTTTATTTTTGTTTTCAAGATTCATTTATTTAGCCATATCATATAAACACAGTAAAAGAAAAAAAATAGAATATAATGTACAGAAACGTAATATCATTAGATGATCGGAAGTCAAACTCAATATGAAATATGAGGACCAAAAGAAAGGCATTTAGTGCTTGTTGGGTATGGCACTAAAACAAATATTTTTGCTGTTGATGACAGCATCTTGTAACAGTAGGTGGTTTCAGCCTGCCTCAAAGTTCGTCAGTTCCAGGTATTTTGGTAATGTGAAAACAAACTACGCATAATTTCCCCGAAAGAAAATACCCGCTAAGTAGTAGGTACTTGGCGAAATTACAAGAACTTTCGCTGGGATTTTTCCAAGGTCGCAGGTATTTTGGCAATGTGAAAGCAATTTACGGGAATTTTTTGCCCAGCGTGTTGGGTGGCTGCTGAGCTAGTGATTTTGAATCTCGCACCTCGCTTGCATATCGGACGACATTGCGCATGTTTGTAACTTCAGGAACTAACATGTATCTCGAATGGTGTGTTTCAGGGCGGTGTGAATGCAAGAATGATTAATGGGTATTTTTCAGCCTAAAAAAGTTCTGTAATTTAACCAGGATTCTTATGATCAAGGCTGTTTGAAACCACCTAAAGAGAATGGTGCTAAGATCATTGAATTTGGTCAAGTGTTCTTTAATCAAGCTCTTTGAAGGAAACCTATTCAAAATTCAATGTTCTGTTCTTTCTTGGACACCTTGTGTAAACAACTTCATGAGGAAATAAAGGGGTTGTGCTCATTATCAAATATATTATCTTTCATACCCTTTTCATAAACCTATCCTCCAATTAGCCGCCTAAGAGTAATGCGGATAATTCAATAAAAATTGCGTTCATAAACTTCGAAAATAAGCCGCATTATTTTTACGAGCGCCCGTCCTGAAAAAGGCGGATAATCGCCATGACAACTGGACACGCCCCCTCTGATGCGGTTGTGTTGGAAAAGGGTGACCTTGTGACCGCGCCATGGCAATTATCCACATTATTTGGAAATGCGTTCATAAACTCAAAATCTTATCCCGATGCTGCTATTATGCGGATAATAGCAGCATCAGAGTAATGCGGATAACTCTTGTCCTCCTCCAATTTTACGACCAAATTATGCTGCTAATAGCCGCATAATTGGGTTTATGAAAGGGTATTAGAACTTTTCTCAAATTGAGACAAATTCACAAATTACTATTATAAACCAGTATGCAAAATTAATAAGACTTCAACATCAGGGAATGATAACTACAAATATATGTGACTTTACAAATTGTTATGATTTAATACAATTATGGTTATATTGAAATGATTATTCAAATTTATTCCATTCTTCATGAAACATAGTGGAACATCATACTTTTTATTTGCAAATTTGTATGATTATGCAAATTCATATACAACTCAGCTCTAGATGTTAAATAGTCATTAAAACTTTTTAGAATTATTGCGATGTAAGCTTATTTGGTAAGCTTTTTCATCCATTGTAGTTAAGTGAAATTTTACAAATTGGCAATTTTATGAAATACATATATGATTGACCACTTGCATGTATACTTTTCGCCTTCCTTTCCCGAATCAGTTTGTCTTTTGCCTAGTTCATATATATGAAAATCTGTAGTGTTCTCAAATTACCATGGCTTGACCAGTTCATGAAGTGAAATAAATATGGAGGAAAATTAAGAGGGGTGATGTCGGAGGTGAAATAATGGTAGTAAAATTTGTCCAAATGCAAAGAGTGTATGCCAAATAATTGTTGTTCAAATTATTTCTTTTTTTTCAGATCTTAATTGGACTAGATGCAGATCAGCATATTTTTAAGTTCATCACTGCCAAATTTGGACTTGCCAGTGCAAGGTTCGTTCATACTCGTGATTTTAAATTAATATCAAAATTTGTCCTACATAAATCCATAAAAGTAAAGAAGGAATTAGTGAAAGGAATAAGTAAAGTCAGCATAACTAGCTAGTGATGATTCAAGCATGTGTCATATTATCTGTAGTGTTTAGCAGTACTATGCAAGGCCTGGCAGTGTACATACCTCTGTGGATGTGAAGTACAAACCTACCAACCATTTTTGCCGTAATTTTTACTTTTTGCAACCAAATTATGGCTTTACAGGCTTTCTTCATAATCATAATACTTGATTGATAAATAATGTCTTTTTGTTTCTAAATTTCATAAACTTTTTTAATGAATGTAATATCAGGTATCTAGGCAAATTTCAAAGATCATGTGGGGGTCAGTATGTAAAAATAGAGTTTTAGGGTGAAAATTACAGTGAAGGATCACAGAAAACAGTTTCTCATTCCAAGAGTTTGGCAGCTCTGTACCTGTGCAATGGTACAAATGGTGCACCTTCAGACTTCCATTTCCTTGCATACACCAAGCTAAGTAGACATTGTAGGATAAGTATAGATACTTATATCCCATCTCTTGCTAATCCGCACTCTCTTCTTCTTCCTCTTCACCCAACAGAGATTTTGATGTTTTGCTCTACAAGTGTCATAGTGCCTTTGCCTTCTTGCCGATCCAAGTCATCAGAAACATGACGTCAACCCTCCTCTTTCCACTCTACATGGCTGTAGTCTTTGGCCTGCTCTCCGTTCTCGTCCTGGCGGTTATACAGAACTGGAAGTAAGTCTTGATGTGTGTTTATTGTTTTTTGGGGGGGGTCGTTTAAATAAATTCCATTACAAAAACAAAAGAAACCTGAAAAGAACGCATTTAACCAAAGCAACATATATGATGAAGCAGTATAGAAGGAGTGTACATGTAGGTCTATAAAACACAAGTCCACCCCACTTCGAGCAAAGAAGAAGAAGAAAAAAGGAGGAGAGAAGAAGAAGAAGAAGTTGAAGAAGAAGGAGGAGGAGGAGAAGAAGAAGAAAAAGAAAGAAGAAAAGAAGAAGAAGGAGGAGGAGACGAAGAAGAAAAAGAAAGAAGGAGGACGAGAAGAAGAAGAAAGAGAAGGAGGAGAAAGGGAAGGAGAAGAAGAAGGAGGAGAAGATGAAGAAAAAGGAGGAGGGGGGACAATAGGATTAAATGTATAAACATCTTTGGTTTTTCCAATACACTTTCTTATCATCATACCCCTTCTCATCAGCCTACACACACACTTTGGAGCAAGCACCCCATGCAAAGTTAATGAGAAGATCAATGCATGAATAATTCAATGTGTTAATGTAGACTAGGAGGCTCTTTCAGTTTTCTGGCATCACCTTCCAAAGGCAAACTTAATGTAATATGCATGAAATTGGTCTAATGCATTAAAAATAAATTCACCCCAAATGTCAGTTATTGTATATTTTGAATGACCAGGAACAGAGTCAGAACATTAAACTAAAAAGAGGATATATTAGAACTTTCTAGAAATGTTCAAAGTCATATACACTTGAGGCTAGAAGTTTACATACACCCAGGATATTCAAAGAAATGCTAACACTTGCCAAATATAGAATTTACTGTATCTTATAAAATATTTTTGCTATTATGACGAATTTGATATCAAACAAATTAGTTTGTCATGCTCCTTCATTACATTGCTTTGTCACCAGGAGCTGAAAAATATTGAGGTGTCATTTTCCCTGAAAATTTGTGCTAGTTACTTCTCAACACAAACATTTCCGATTGCACTTTTTTGTTCACTGGTGACATATGATAGAAAATGTAATATGAAATCATAGATTTGACATAAATTATTTATTTCTATGAAACATTGTTTGAAAATAATAACTATTGGAATATATTGGGCAAGAATATTACTTCTAATTCCACCTGAAATATGCATTTTGATTCATACTTTATGATTTATTTTCTTATATTTGTTTTATTGGGGGAAGCAAACAATCTTTTCACAAGCATGAAGTAAGATTACTTGAACAGTCATATTCCAAATGTACAGTACTAGTATTTGTCAACTTCCACTCGCCTTTATAATTGAAAGTTCGGTTGATTCAGGATGCCTATTCTGTGAATGCGTTCTTAATGTAATTGCAATGGATGGTGACTTACATGTACATCACCTTAATGCATCGATAACCACTCAAACAGGGTGTGTTCAGTCAAAGGTTTCAAACGTGAATTAATGATGTGAGGTATGGTTATGGTGTTTTTAAGTGGAAGAACATTTATGTGTTTTTTATAATTCTTGGTAAATGGTAAATTGTTTTTTGGACAGCATAGGTACTCACCTCAGAGTGTAATAATTGTTGGCTTCAACTTTACAGCTGGGTCATTCCATAAAGGTCGGACGTACATTCGGACACATTTAAGAGCTGTATCTCCTTTAATTTGATGGCAGTGTTTTATTTATTTTAGTACATCATAACATGTGACCTAGGTTATCATTACACCATGACAGGACCAGGCTGCAATATGAAGAATAGAAAATATGGGCAAAAATGTGAGGGGTCGGACGTACATCAGACGAAAGCAGGTTTTATGCTTTTAGATTTCATGTCAAAATCTCTGTGATTTTTGTGTTGCAGGTACTAAAATTCTAATATGAGGTGATAGCTAAAGGATGAATCTTACAAGAAATGAAGGAAAGAAATTGATAGGCATTGCCTTGTTTTAGTTACAGGCTGATCTATTTGGGGTCGGACGTACACTTTGAAGGGGTCGGACGTACAGTGTGCAAATATTTTGCACAATGTACGTCCGACCCCTTTGAAGATCAGTTACACAAAACATAGACATTCTAAACTGGATTTTTTTTAATATACATACTGTTTGGTTAGTTGTCTTTCACATAAGACAGAATTAACAAATGAATCTAATGCTGGTGAAGAGTTATGCTTGATTAAAGTTGACATGCATTCAGACAGTGTACGTCCGACCCCCATACTGATTTTCGTACAGTCAAGCAAAATGCACCTCATATCTATTACAAATGAGTCAGTGGGTTTAAACTGTTTCCATTTTGATATCTACATTTTTAGATCACATCAATAATGAAACAACTCAACTATTCACACAATGCAGAATACTGTTAAACTTCAAGTAAAATGTATTTTTTTAATGGTTTGCAAAAGACATGACAAAGAATTTCTTCAACATTAACAAAACTTGTTCTGTTACAAACTTTGTTTTTACAAGGTGGGTTACGAACCATGAGTCTTCCCTGATGTTGCAATAAAAAAAATGCAATATGACCTTTTGACCCCTAGATGACCTTTGATCTCTCCATCCTCAAGAACACATGTAATTTTCCCACTGATCGTTTTCTTCCAAGTTTGGGCAAAATTAATGCAGAAATATGTCATTTGACATTTTTACACCTAGATGACATTTGACCTCTCCATCCTCTTTAACAAATATGTGGTACTACCCACTGATAATTTGTTCCAAGTTTGAATACATTTGAATACAATACACATAAAAAAAACTACCAGTATCAAAAGTTAACTTTTGATCCCTAGAAAGCTTGAACAATTGACCTTGAATAACAAAATGAGCAAAAGTGACCTATTGACCCCTTAAAAAACCTTAGGAATTATCATCTTCATCAACAAAAATATTGTATTACCCTCTGATTTTGTATTTCAAGTTTGAACAATATTGATGCAAACAAAAAAATTGATTTAAACAAAATCTGTCAGAAAATGACTAAATGGCCTCCTATCTTTTGACCTTTTGACCCCTAGATGACCTTTGACCTCATCAACACACACATGGTATCAACCAAGGATCATTTGTACCAAGTTTGAACAAGGTTGATGCAGAAATAAAGAAATGAGAACAAGTCAAAATTAAATGAATAACCCTTCACATTTTCTTAACTTACACCCCTATAGGCAAAAGTAGAATAGTCTAGACATCCATGTATCATTACAGCAAATGGGCAGATCTATTTCTCATAGAGGGGCAATTGCTGTACCTGAGATTGAGGGGAAGGGGCAATTTCTACTTTTATATGGAACTTCTTTGTTTATTAAATTTCTCATGTATTTGTAGGTTTTTACTTTTTATTTTCTTTTTTAATTTTCTGCAGGCTGTTATTCAGTCATAATTACCACTAAATTCATTAGGTTACATGTATGTGATAATTTGAGATGAAGGAAGGCAGTTTCCATTGAATATGCACACAATACACAAATAAATCACCATTTCTTGAAGATGATATCATCATTTAAAAATCTACATGTTGTCAAAAATGTGAGGTATTCTTTGTGAAATTTGTCTCAAAACTTGTGCAAGACTTCAAAGAAAAAACCAATAAAACTATACAGCGATATCAGGGTGTGTTAAAGAACTATCATGCAAAATGTTTAAGATGGAAAGTGAATTTTGCCCCCAGTATTTGTTGGTTAAGAAATACAAAAAAGGTCATTTTAAACTAGATTGAAATTGAAATTTGTATTCAATTTTTAAAGATTGATATGAGTAAAAGATGTTATGATATTAAACTTTTGCAAAAAACATCTGAGCAGTGAAAGATAACTTCATAAAAAAAAGTTTCAAAGGGGTCGGACGTACAGGGGGTCGGACGTACAAAAAAGTTGTACGTCCGACCCCCACTTATCTTGAAATCCCGGACTAGTGGTGAGCTACCTTCTGGTGTATATATTAAACAAACCAAGCTTGCTTTGCATCTGACTTTGGGAAAATTTATCTGCTTTTGTTTTGCTTGTAAGAAAAAAAGTGTATGTGAAAAGGGGTCGGACGTACATTTGAAAGTGCCTGCTTTTAATATATTCGGTTTAAGAAATTTAAGAAAAATAGAAAAAACCTAACTTATTTTTTAGAAACCTGACATAATAACAACTTGGACAACATCCAACTTTAATTATTTCAAAGCTTATAAAAGGTTTAAAATTTGTTGCAAACTTGACCTTTGAAAATAAGTAAAATTCTGTTTTGTTGCTATGGTGATTTCAATACCTTGTCAAAATGAAACGATACATTGTTTGAAATTATTTCTTTCAGATTATACATTTCAGTTTCTTAGCTTTCATGTGATACCTAATTTGCTTTGTTTGTAGGATTTTGTAATTTTGACCAAAAGGTTTACTATTTTATGGAACTGCCCAGCTCCCAATTTGTTCAATTGGAGTGAGATCTTATATTTACACTGGTTATTTAAGTTTGTCATTGAAACGTGTTCTATAGCTTCTTTACGTTGTAGCAATTTTCTTTTTGTGCAATCTTATGAATTATCAGACATCTCCCAAAATTTTATCTATAAATGCTCTACAGTTGAGGTCTATGTATTAGTTAAAATTCATAGAGTCTCCTAAATACCAAACAAAATTTTGGCCCAAGATGTTTTCATAAAAGAATCTGAACCATACTCATAAGAAGGTATGGGACTACACACATTTAAAAAAAAAAAAAATGCAAAAATAAGTTGTAGAAAAGATAGAAAAAATGTAGTACTGTATGTAGCGATGGAATAGACTATCATAATTATTCATAATGTAGCTCTCTAATGATAATCTTGATTGAGCAAGGTACATATTTCTTTTGCATCTGCAAGAAGCAACTGGTGACAAGACATTTGCTCTTGCGACAATTCCTCCGGGCTTGATATCGTCTTGAGATGTAGAGTAAGGTTTGGGGTTGCAA
Organism: Lytechinus variegatus; assembly: GCF_018143015.1. Taxonomy (NCBI): domain Eukaryota; kingdom Metazoa; phylum Echinodermata; class Echinoidea; order Temnopleuroida; family Toxopneustidae; genus Lytechinus; species Lytechinus variegatus. The sequence continues at coordinate 62,157,916 of NC_054743.1, forward strand.
TAGGTCTTTTGTTACAAGTAGGTTTAGGGTCAGGTTTATGATATGGTATAGTGTTAAACCCAGGGGCCCGTATTCTGAAGTAGGGTTTAACTTAAACTCAGGTTTAAAGTTGTGGTTTAAGTATGGAAAGCCAATTGTTTCATAAATCACTAACTGTAGAGATATCATATTTCAACTCATTTGGCTCTCAAATCATTCATAATTGTCTAGGATGTATAAATAGATGATTGTCTTCACCGTTGATGAATCAGGAAAGAGCACAGCAAACATAAGAAACGTACAAGTTAATAAAAATTTTGACTCTTTTGGCTTCCCATAATTTTAGCACATAGTTAGACCATGGTCTAAGTTAAACCTGACTTCAGAATATGGGCCAGGGTGTTTTTTTCATTTAGAGCAGAGCAATTGTCCCCGGAGTAAATGTCATGGAACCGAAGCAACTGTGCTTCCATGAAACGTCTTTCAAAACAATGGGTTTTGCCATAGATCTACATGTACAGTGTAAACACACCCATTAATGCTGCATCATCAAGGGAAGTAAATTGGTGCCACGATAGGAGACAGCATGAAGTTAATGGGTATCGCTCAATGACCGAGAGACATTTGCTTTGCTTCGGTACACAAGATACATTATATTTTTTCAGTTCTATGGTCAATGAACCTGTAACTAATACCCCTTTCATCAGATCGGGGGGGGGGGGTAGATGAAATATGAATTAACAAAGTATGCAAGCTAGCGAGTAAAGCAATCAAGATGGTCATAGACCTTTTCCCTTCTTCCAAATGTTGAGTACCTGGAATACGCTAATTTTTAGTAAATGATAATAATAAAGAAGGAATTGGTATCATATATACTGTATTACAGATCATGCACTCTTGTCAAATCTGTACATCTAGTTATCATCATTGGATTTTGATTAGACTTTTTTTTGCTATTTTCATACAAATTTTTGCCTGAAAATTTTTATTTTCAGTGAAATTCTATGAATGCCGTATTCATGAATTTCATGATTTTTTCTGTTATCTGTATTGCCGAAAAAGTAGGTAAAACAGTATATCTGTAATGATTATAGGGAAACAGTTTGATATAATTATATTTTATGTTTTATGAGAAATCATCAAGAATCAGAATATTAACAATTGGCAGGATGACAATTTAAAAAAAAACATAATAAGAATAAATTTTGAGATTTCAGAATAAAAAGAAAAAAAAAGAAAAACATAATGTCTAAAACAGGCCTAACTCTGAGACTGACAGAAGATGGTAGGGTGATACAGAGGGGAGAAGAGAGTTGAATAGCCTGTGTGAACGATTAGTCATCGAGGCCTGCATTTAGTATTGATTAATTCACACAATATTAGATGACCAGACTTGTCAAAGAGACCAATCACTATGTAATGATGTCTTGTCATAGGGAAATAGTCAAAACTATTGCCTTGAGGGAGGGACTTAGGGAAGACTATCACCCTGAGGGATATAATGAAAGCTATTGAAAGTGTCTCACCTGACCTTGGGATAACGTGAAGTAAAATTCCAGCAGCAATATTCTTTGTGTATTTTTGTGCTGCTAATCTGAAAATTATATATAATTATGGTGTAGAAGGTTGGAGTTACTTGAAGTTTCTAAGAGTAAAGATGAATTAATGCTGGTCAATTGTAGTTAGGTATTGTGTGTATTTGCTTAAAAATATGCTTAAACCGTAGAAACTTGTGAAAGCTTGTCATAATCTATCATGTCCTTTATCAATAGGGAATGGTATCTATTTTAAGTGATGTAAAATATAAGTCTGCATTGTGATACAGTGCATTCCGTATAGATTTGGTGATGCATAAAGACATACAGTATCCTGACGAACAGATATGTTTCTTCTTGTTATAGTTGTTCTTTTTCTTTTTTTCTTTACACAGAGTATCACAAATACGAAATGCATACAAATTGATTATGTACAGAATATAGTATTCATATTTGAAAAAAAAAGTCAAGGGTTGAATACAGTTTGGGAACCAATTTTTAGATCACTTTCCTATTAAGCGCCCATGTGCTACATGGTCTAATGATTACTTTCCAGACTGTATATTTAAAGATTGTTTGCTATGTACTATATTCCTTTTTATAACCAGTATTCAATCTCATAGGGGACACTTCAAATGTATCACAAGTATTGTTGTTAAAACCCTTTATCTCAAGAACAAATCTGCCCTTTTTCCGACTGCATTCGCACAAGTGCATGACTTGAAACTATCGAGAGAATTTCTAAGCTGATAACATGATGACTAATGATGTAGTCATCCTTATTGCTATGGATGCTACAAGAATATATACCTTCCTATCAGCTGATTATTGCTATCATTTACATATATATTGAGACACCAGCTGCTTATATGAATAAGTAGAGCTGTCATGGAATGCTTAAATGAAACGCATCGCCATCATTTTCTCTCTTCATTTACACACCCTCCCCTCCTTTTCTTTACCTCATATAACTCTCTTCTCCACCTTCTTCTCCTTCCTCCTCCTCCTTCTTCTTCTTCTCCTCTCTCCTCTTCTCCTCCTCTTCTTCTCCTGTTCCTCCTTCTTCCTCCTGTTCCTCCTTCTTCCTCCTCTTCCTCTTCTTGTTTTCTTTCTTTCCTCCATTTCCTCTTCCTCTTTCTTTTCATCTTTCATCCTCTCATCCACATAATTCTACTCTTCCAGTTATTCGTCTTCAACTTTCTAATTTGATTTTCTATGCTTCCTCCTTTATATTGTCATACTTCTCATCCTGCCTCCATCCACCCACCCTCCTACTATATGTACATCAATTTCATATTCATAATTCTTGTTGTTTCAAAATGATAATTTTTAGTCATCTTCCAATCACTTTCAACTGGTATCGAAGATTGGTAAAATTATTTTAATAATATTTACATCCAGCCACAGTTTTTCCCATTCTTCTTTCCTCCCTCCTTTTCTTTTCAGTTCTTCATGACATATGTTATTATCAAATTAATTTTCTTATTATTTGTTTTTTTTTTTATTAAAGCCTTGAATCCAGGATATCTGCTGGCAAGAAAGATGATGACATCCACCAACCTGCCACCTCCTCCTCCCCTTCTCCCGATCCTCCATCCGATAGTACAATCCTATGCAGACCGGACCTAGCCTACCACACCCTCCAGACGATCCCCTTTGGTCTCATGGCCTTGTTGGTGGTCCGCATGAAGTTCGTCTGGACCCCGCAGATGTGCGTCCTGGCGGCGTTTGGTATCGGCAATGCATCGCTATGGAGATGGTTGCTAGGGAAGGTGGGATGCAAGTCAGAAACAACGGTGAGATGTTTTTTGCTCTTTTAATTTGAACAGGTATCAGTTACCCAATAGGATACAGAATTTCCATTTACTGTTTTCTTTTTTAATGAGAGATAATGCAATTTACATGTACGGTAGGACCAGGAATTGAAACAAATCATAACATTTATATGCAATAGGTTGAGCTTCTCTGGAATGAAAGCCATTTAACTTAAATTAATCATTACACTTTCTGAATTTGGAAAGCATACAAAAATGTGTAAAGCAGTGCCTCTTTTTTCTCCTCCAGATTCAATGTGTACGTCATGGTGTTGCAGTAGCTATCATTGCAGTGGCCTTCTATTTGGTAAGCTCCAAGTATATTAAGATTTTGTGCCCTTGCAGACAAAGTCTGGAGGGGGCATTAAGCATTGCCCCTCATCAAGGTCTATGGTCAAAGTTCATTATATATGCGAGTTGGTTTCGGCATGATAACTTTGGAAATATCCACCAGATATTCAAATTGTTTGGTGTCTGGGTAGGTGACACCAAAATACAGTCAGGTCACATCAAATGGCGTGACTCATATCTTCTATCAGAGATGATTATAGAAAGGATGAGTCTTTAGGTCAAAGGTCTAAATTTGTTCATGTTATATATATATATTTGCATATTGGTTTCTGCACGATTAAGTTCAATCATATTGAATGAATTTCTGATTGCGATAAGCGGGGGCATCTGTGTCCTTTGGACATGTCAAATTTCTGGTTCTTAAACAGAATTGAAAAGCAGTTATTTACCCCAAGCTTAGCCAGTGTAACACAAGGACCTGAATCACCTAACAGGGCTGATACATGTATGTGCACAAGATTACACTAAAGGCCTGGTCACACCGCCCGAGCGTTGTTGGAGCGGTTGTGGAGTGGTAGGGAGAGAGGGTCGAATTTCGTTCACAAAATTGGGGAAAAAATCGAAAACAAAATAATAACAATCGAAATCGAAAATGGTGAACGGTAGCGAGTGGTGATGATTTTTTTTTCTCTCCACTCCACGACCACTTCAACAACACTCGGGCAGTGTGACCAGGCCTTAATGCCCGTATTCTGAGGTTGGTCTGACTCTGGTGAAATTATGGGAAGCCAAACACGTCAAAATTTGTTCACCCAAGGATATTTTTTATGTTTACTGTGCTCTTTCCTAATTCTTTAATGATAAACAATTAAATACCGTATCTATCCTTCCCAGACAGTTAAAGAATAATTTAAGAGTCAAATATAAAGCTGATACTACGAACCTGTACTGTTAGAAATTTGTCACAATTGGCTATCCATAGTTAAACCACAACTTTAGACCAGGGGAGTGTTCACGTTTTATCCGACAAGTCCCATTTTATCTGACGGTTAACATAGGAACAGTGCTTCTCAACCAATCCCATTACGTCAAACTTCCCTTTAAAACAATACCGCAGTTCGGATTGCGAACTGCGGTGTTGTACCCCATTTTCCATTTGGATCTCCTAAAAATCATTTCCAAGCCCTTATCAACCGCGCTTGGCCAAGTAATCCAGGGGTAATCCCCGCTGTCTCAATTTCACCCCCACAGGCCAGTATATGAGCGTTGAGCAAAGGACGAAAAGATAAACAACAGCTGCGCTATTACGTAAGACTTCTCTGCCTGTAGTAGGACCTTCGGAATGAAATTATTGTATTCCATATTTAATCACGTTTTCAAAGGCATATTGTATTCAGTAACCCAATGTTAGTCCATTTTCAATTTCGAACGAAGGAAAGTAAGCGAATAAAAATGACGGCATGCTTACAGGGACCGCACTCAGCGCTGCGCATGCATCCCATCGTGTGTGGCCCCCTGCTGTGACTGTATATGCCGGGCTGTTGTTTTATCTTCGGACCAACGTCAAGAAACAGGTGTTTTGATACTTAAATTGCTTTCTTGAGGCAGTTACGGCTGGAGAAGAGAATTGATGAGAAGGGGAACTGGGGTATAGTGTTCTCAAATGGAAGTTTTTTGTCATGAAAATCAAGGAAAGATGTGAGACTTGGCAACTTGTCGGACAAAAATGTTGATGAAACGGTCCCTGAGTTTGAATTAAACCTGACTCAGAATATAGGCCTATATCATCGGTATTATTATCTGCGGCTTTCATTAAATGTTTCTTGGTAAAGAATGTGTAAATGCAGAGAAATAAGCAAAATAAGCATGGCTTTCCTGCCATGGTGTAGGGTCGTTTTCCCAGTAATAATAGATCTACATGTACAATATAATGGTACAGTGACAGCCTTGGTTTTTCAAGAATTTGTCATGAGATCATTTTTGATGCAACATTAGTTTGGTTTTAAATATAGCAACTTGACTTTTCTTATTTTTGTCCCTGGATGAAAGGTTGTGGGTGCGTAGTGGTTTAGTGGTTCTGACTCTCGCCTTTCAATCAGAGGGTCATGGGTTCGAATCTTAGCCATGGTGTGTTTTCCTTCAGAAAGAAATTTATCTACACTGTGCTGCACTCAATCAATGTTAAGAAAATGGGTACCAGCAGGGAGAAATTTCTTAAAAAGCTTTGAGCACCAGAATTGGTAGACTAGCTTCGCCAGGGTAATATAGGAGCGCCTTGAGCACCTAGCAAGGTGGATACATGTGCTATACAATTTCTATATTATTATTTATTATTTGAAAAAGTTGTAAGATTTATTTTGATGTTTTAGGCATTTTATTATTTTTTATTTTATATCTCTCATTATTTTTTTTAATATTCAGTGTTATCCAGAGATGTCTGCTGAACTGAACAATCTCAGGGAATTCTATGATCCAGATACAGTAGAGCTTATGAACTGGATTAGGTTTGTATTATTTAAAGTCAAACTAAAGAGAATTATGAAATGTAAACAGATATTGGAAATGAAGCAAGAATTATAATGATAAAAGCTGGATTTATATCACGCTTTTCGCTCGAAGATACAAAGTGCAAGTATTATGACCCCGGCTCTAGCTGGAGTTTACATGTACCACTTTTTCAATGGTGCTCCTTTGCCATGGCGTTTATCTACATTGCCATTCTCTACCCAGGGGGCCGTTTCATAAAGCTGTTTGTAAGTTTAGAGCGAATTAAAAAAGACTGGTGAACCTTTCTTACGTGCTAAACCATCGCCAATGTTGTATACCATTTAAAGAGAGGATCACCAGTCATTCTTAAAGTCGCTCTTATCTTACAAACAGCTTTATGAAACACCAACCTGGTGCCATTTCATGGAGCTATTTGCAAGTTAAGAGCGACATTAAGAACGACTGGTGATCCTTTCTTACGCGCTAAACCATCGCAGATTCAATATACCACATATCACAAGAAGGGATCACCAGTCGTTCTTAAAGTCACTCTTAACTTACTAACAGCTTTATGAAACACCCACCTTGTGTAGTAAATGGGTGCCCGGTAGGTAGGAATTGCTTGAATGCTTGAGTGCTCCATCAGGGGCCAGTTTCATAAAACTTGTTTTAATATTAAATTTTCAATAACAGTTAAAAGCTTCTGAAATCCTATCTGATTGGCTGATGGTAAACTTGTTATAGAAATTGTGCATTTGTTACAACAAGTCAAATATTTATGAATTGGGACCCAGGTTAGTCGTCCTGAAGCAGGGATCATAAAAGTTAGCCATGTTTGAGCAGGGATAACAACATACAGCACCTAGAAACATTGTGTTAAGCACTATATTAATGTTACAAATTCACTTAAATTTCAATTTATTTGAACTATACACTACACACCTATATCATACGCTAACATAATATTATACATCAAGTATCAAATAAAAATCTTTATGCTACCCTTTAAAGTTGTAGCTCATGCTCAGGGCCAAAACAATATCATTAACTCTTCATGCGTTACGTTCGCATTATTGCACATCCGTAGGCGTGTTTCGTTCGCATTTTTGCACAACCACACATTTCCCATAGACGTCCCTGTCCCATTGTTTTTGGAACAATTGCATGCCCCGGAGCGTGACTAGCTACAACGTATAGCCTGGCGTTTGTGTATACCGTACATGTGTAGCGATCGACAAATGGCGCGTGTGACATTAGTTTAGCGTTCGACAGATTATCGCAGTTTACAAATTACAGAATCGTTGAGTTTTCCCCAAAAATCAATACATCCTGATCACAGCCTGGAAGTTCATTGAAAAAGGAGGGGAGAAAATCAATAAAAACCCTTCTCACAAACAATACCATGGCCAGGTTTATTGTTAGGAGTCTGTGACTCATGGCACGAATTTTATTGGAAGTATTAGGAGAAAGCATTTAGAAAATGTAAATTACTATACATTTTTCCATAATTTATCCAAAAAAATTATATACGATAAGAAAGCCCAGGAAACACTCTACAAGTTTGCTACACAACATTTTCTTTCAAAATGATCAGATAAAAAGTTACTGCACTCTGAATAACAGAGTGTATTATACTGCGTAGAGGGAATCACGCTAAAATAATGCAACACACAGGGGGTTTACAGGTGAACGCATGAAGAGCTAATAACATACAGCGGTGCTAAAACGTTGGTGAGTCCATCAGAAAATGCACTCCTTCATGCTCAGTGTTGAATTGAAACAACAACTCTACAATGTTCAGCGAGAGTAGTAAAACAAACTGTATTGAATGTAATACTTTATGACCGGACTTCACAATTAAATATCAAAAACATGGCAGAGCTTGAACACTTGAGATATGTTCATTTTTGGTAGGGTTCACTAACTTATTAGCTCCATTGTGTATATTATAAAGGCCACCACACACTTTACGACTGTTCACGATCCGATTTTGGAACAAATCGCATTTTGCTCATTTTCTCAGAATGTGAATGGAACATATCATTTTATTTGAGGTTAAAAGTAATTGAAAGAATACTAATATAACCATTTTTAAAGATTGCAAGCTTTTATTTTGGAGTAAAGGCCAAATTAGTTTCAAATCGTAGCCAATCGTACGACTGCCATGACGTCATTACGACTAGATAGTAAATTCGCTTTTATTCTAAGGATGATAGCATAGCCACAGATTTGTACATAGGTATTCCTACGATGATTTAAAACATTACACAGTAAGATATTCCAAGTCTCAATATTAGCATCACATTCTACCACATTTTATTCTGAAATTGGGTCGCAGACCAATCCTAAAATGTGCGGTCGTGTTATACATGATTTTCAAGAACTTTTGTTATTTTTTTACAGTCAACAGACACCCAAGACGGCTGTATTCAGTGGTAGCATGCAGCTTCTAGCAGGAGTTAAACTGTGTACAGGAAGAAGATTAACAAATCACCCACATTATGAAGACAAACAGCTTAGAGATAAAACATTAGAGGTAGGTAGACCTGAAACAAATACCCTTTTCGCCATTCGATTGTTTGCAAGGCATAAGAATAAAATGGTTCAATGTTTCTTAGATTATCAGAAAAATCACTAAAAAAAAGTTGACATACCTGTACTGTAGCACCTGGAGTTTTGCACACGAACCACGGATTGACCATCCGCGATGAGGTTGTGAAAGCTCCCTATTTTTGTGTCTTGAAAGAGTCACAATATTTGGAATTCTATTCAATATTAGCGTCATTTTAATTTCTTTCTAATCTTGTACTTGTCGTCAAATGTCAAAGATTATAGTTTTATATTTTTGCTTATTGAATCATTTGATTTGTATTCAAAGTACCTTTTGGTCGCCAATTGTTAATGCTTCAATAGATTGTGTTTCACTTTCAAGCCTAAAGGTATATGTAGGTTACCTTCGAAACAGCTGTACATCAGTGAAAACTTTCTTGAGCCACTCTTGTCTGAGTTGCGATTGATTTGTACTCAATCTGTAATTGATATCAATTATACTTTTCCTTGAGAGCTGTATCAGTATTATGCCAGACGAAGTGCCAAAGACTTGTACAGCATCCACAGAGACACTTTCTTGAGCCACTCTTGTCTGAATTGCGATTGATTTGTACTCAGTTTATAATTGATATCACTTGTACTTTTCCTTGATAGCTGTATCAGTATTATGCAAGACGGAGTGCCAAAGACGTGTACAACATCCACAGAGCAACGGGGACAGATTACATCATCCTTGAAGACAGTATCTGCTATGCAAGATCTTCAGAAGTCGGGTGCAGGCTTCCTGATATACTGGATATCATGAATGGACATGTGAGTTGATTGGCTATTGGCTAAGGGAATATTTGTCAGTGAAAACCACTGAAAAGAAAAATGTTTCATGAACCACTCCCATGTCCTGAATTACTTCAGTCAAGTACAAAAAAAGGACACAATATGATACATGTAGATTATCAAAAGAAGTCAAATTTCTGTTACTCTCACCTCATTACCCGTGTTTTGTGTGGAAATATTATGAACTAGTTGAAAGGACATTCATGAACATAATCTACAAATTTAGGTTTCTTAGAGGCGTATATTATTTTCAAAAAAGGGGGAAGGGAAAGAATGAAATAAAGCAAAAAGAAATTGAAATAAGAAGGAAGAGAATCAGCTATAAAGAACATAGTTTCCATACTCTTTCTTTTCTTTCATTTCTACTTTATCCATATTCAATTACCCACTTTCAAATTTTATTTTTGTAATTGCATTGTACAATTTTTCCATTTTTTTTATGGCCAAATAAAATGATAATAATAATGATAATAAATGAAGTTTCATAATCAGTAGTGTTTTTTAGTCAAGATTTTTATCCTTGCCTGCAAAAGCATTTGAAGTATTGATGCAAGTACAATCTGCCTACTAGTCCTCGGGGGGGGGTGTTGCAAGAAAATATTTGCAATCAATTGCAAATATTCTGTCGCAATTTTACAACTGACAGATCAACGTTAGCTATAGCAAATCAGATTAAAGTTCTTGTTTCAAGGAGCAGATAAGCAATCAATCACTAATTTGCAATTAATTGCAAGACATATGATTGATTTAGGGACCAAAAATAGACTTGCAATTGATCGCAAGATTCTTGCAACACCCCACTAGTCCCAGCCTTCTCCACCCACATATCTTTGTGCAGCTCTACAGTGAGGCCAACCCAGCCCTGGAACCAGACCTGAAGGTGGTCCAGACCAGGCGCTTCTGTGACGCCGTCCAGAGCGGGGCCCAGGACGTCGTCAGGTTCTTCAAGATGGTCTTCCAGAACAGGACCTTCAGAGTCTACCAGCTCGTCCCGCAGAGTCAAGGGGGCTGATACGCAGCTCCCGCTTTCAAAGCGGTTTTCCTACATTCAACTAGAATCATTATTCAAGAAGCAGTATAAACATGGCCCAGGGGGAAAGAAAGTTGTCGGGGGAAAGAAAGTTGTCGGTTCCTGAGAGGAGTCATATACTTTGAAACTTCACCTGGACTCAGTAACACAAAGGTTTGCGATGAATCGTAAATATGAAAGAACCGCACTGATTGGTCCCTGGTTAGTATTTTAAACCAAATGCGTGTGTAACATTGATATTGATTGGTCAGTTCATTTTATAGCGATTGATCGCTAATCTTTGTGTTACGGAGCCCATGGACACATAACACAAAACTGAGCAATCATCGTAGAACATCTTTTCACGATGAATTGCTAACCTTTGTGTTACGGGACCCAGCTCATCTGGCACAGGGTAAAAAGGTGGCTGAATACCTGGGCCCCGTCATACCAAGAGTTGCGATTGATCCGCTTAATTACAACTATGGAAAGATAGCAAAATCAACACATAAAATGCATGCTTGTTTAAAAAATTCTAGATATGAATGTATATCCATAAATTCATCGATTTCTTGACAATATGGTGTGTTCTCTGTTTACAATGGACATTTTGCAAATTTTCTGTAGAAAAATTATGACTGATGGATTTCCATGGGGTTGCATTAAGTGGATCAATTGTAACTCTTTGTAGCAAGAGTTGCGATAGATTCGAATCAAACACAAATCGTGACTGATCTAAAATGGTTTAGTTAAGAGATAGGCATCTTAGAATTAGTTGTGAGTCAAATCTAACTCAACTCTCTGTAATTCAGAGTCCTGGAGTACATAGGTGGGTCAATACATGTATATGGTTTGACCCGGAATGACTTGCAACAACTGATTTTTTTTCAATTGTTTCTGGCAGTATTTTACCTCGGGAATTACATACTCAAAGTCTACCAAAATCCGCATACAGGAAAGTACCAGTACTTATTTTCAAGATGGCGTCCAAGATAGCCGCCATTCACTGAATATGGATATAACTTGCTTATCTATCCTAGAATCCTATTTCGGTTCATATTCACTCTAGCCTGTATCAACAATTTTTTTACCCCCTAGACCATGGAATATGAACCGAAATGGGATTCTAGGGTGGATAATGAGTGAGTTGTATCCATTTTCACTGAATGGCGGCCAACTTGAAAATATCCACTTTCACGGATGCGGATTTTGGTAGATTTTTAGTATGTTATTCCTGAGGTCAGATAGTACCAAATCCGTTGAAAAAATCATTTTTTGTTGCAGTTTGTTCCTGTTAAGGGTATTTTTTGTTGTATATTGACCGGTCTAACAATATTTTTTTTTTTTAATTTATAGTTTTTGATCTTTGTGATCCTGGGAGGAAAGAAAAGCGAAGAGAGGAGCGGACTTTACATGCTCTTATTACAGCATCTAATATTTGCTTGCATTGAGATCTATCACGATTCATTGTTTTTTAATCATTATGCCGTGACCTGGTGGGTGTTTCATAAAGCTGTTTGTAAGATACAAATGACTTTACGCACGACTGTTGAACCTTTCTTGTGCTGTATGATATTTCTATGTCATTGATTTATGAACTAAGAACATGTTCCAGTCATGCGTAGCTTTAAGGACAGCTTTATGAAACACCCACCTGGTTATAAAATTAAAGAAAATTATTTATTTATTCATTATAAACTTTAGGGGCTGATAAGAGAGGCTGAACTTTTCATTCTCGGTTATTTATTTATTTATTAATCAGAGAGTTACTGCATGTAGTAGTAGATTACCAATTTAACTCTTTATTTATCATTCAGCAGTTCATTAAATTAGGAGACAAATCAGGAAAGGCATTTTATCAACACCTGTCATCCGACAATTTTACTTGGGTTTGTTTGGCTGAGAAGCACAGATATCTGACCATTACTATGGTAATGATTAAATAATGACAACTTGTTAGTGCTTACAACTTTCATGAAATGGTCCCTGGAAACCACAATCTGTTATTTTTCACTTTTATCGCAAAATGGAAAGGGAATGCCATTTGAACATCAAAGCCATTTTGTGTTTCTTCTATTGTTTTCAATTTATTTATAATTGGGGGATATATTTGTGATATTGCATTTATCATTAGCCTGTAAACACATCATCATAGTTTATTGTTGGTGGACTGTTAACATCTTGTTACTCAAAATGTAAAAAAAAAAGTAAATAGGACAGACAGTGGTATTTTAGAAAAGAATAACTGTATTTTAGAATGACAGTGATTGCACCCTCATAGTGTCTGAACAGTTTCCTCAAATCTATCGGCAAAAGATTGTTGCCACTTATTTTATTTTCTATCAATTGCAAATATTCTGTTGCAATTTTACAGTTAATTGATCACTTTTGAACTTTAGCAAATCAGATTACACTCCTTGTTTCATGGAGCAGATAATCAATTAATCACAAATTTGCAAATTGCATGGCATATGCTTGATTTCGGAAGGAAAATAGACCTGCAATTGATCACAATTTTTTGCACTGCCCCATAAAAGGAATTTTTTTCTGCGTTGTCCTCAAAATATTTAAAAATCTCAAGATGAAGGTGTTTACAGCCGACCTGTTTTTTTAATTGTTTGATGCCAATGTTTTTTGCTGTAACTATGTCAGTCAATGCATGGTTGAATATAGGGAATTAATCATCAACTAATTTCTACCAAGGGTTTACTTACATGCGATATGTGTATTATAATTTAAGAGTAAATGTGTCAAAAGCAGTGAACTGCTTGTGAAAATGAAACTTTGTACTGCTATCTCTCAAATGATATTGAAGTGTAACAAAGTGCCAAAGTTAATACCAAATACATAGAGATATGTACCACAAGGGCATCTTCAAATTAATTGCAGCCAACATGATCGCAAAACATTATTTTTGCAGGAGTTATGCAAGATTGAGATTAGAACAAAAGTTGTTGCAGGTTTTTTTTATACAAATTTTAATGTTATTCAGATATTTGTGTATTCATATTCTGTAAATAATTGTCTTTTTATGAGATAGGACGAAACAGTATCAGAGTTGTGAAAATCAGTAATGTGTTTGGTACCTGTAGGTATGCCAAACTTTAAATGTCTAAGCATTTGTTCAGTTTTAAGGTGTTCAGTATTTAAAAGTTGAATTTTAATTATTGTTTGCATGTTAGATATGGATAGTCTTTAATTTTCAACTGTCAAAATAATTCCCGTGTAATAACATATCAATTATTAGTATATCTCTGTAAGTCTTTTATCATTTGTACAATGTGATATTATCCTGTCTTTACGAATAGAAAAATGTTGGGTAGATCTATATCTTTATTTTTCGGGGGAGGAAGGGGGGGGCTTCTCCTTTTATCAGATTAGAACCAAAGCAAGATACATGGTTTATTGAATATATATAAATTTTCCAAAGTAAGTGTATAAAATGTAGGTGTGAAAGTCAGAAAAGTATTTCAAATAAGATGTATTATACTATTTAAGTTGTACAAACTTTATCTTTATATGTCATGTTTAATATATTTCGGTTTATAATTGTTTGTTTTTTAATGCTCTTCTGAAATGTTTTATGTGCTATTCTTGGTTGTGTTGAGTGCAAATATACAGGGTATGCTCTTGTATTCTTAACCTTTGCAATATTCTGTAAACTATTGGAAGTAATGATTAAGTTATTCAGAGTTTTTAGATTTCATCTTTGTTGTTTTAAAGCTTTAGTAGTGCATTGACATGAAAGCTGCTGACAAGACTATGGGTGAGTTTTAGATTCAGGTTTGGTGTTGGTGTTTGTGCTCGTGTTAAAAGTACAATTCAGCTTTCTTTCCCTAGCTCCAGCACCTGTTTTGAGTTCAGTGCTTGTTTTGGTGTAGGAAATACAGTTAAGATTCAATTTTTAGGCTCCAACACCTGATCAGAGTTCTGTGCTGGTTTTGGTGTTGAAGCACAATTCAGATTCCCCTCCCTCGCTCCGACACCTGATCTGAGTTCAGTGCTGGTTTTGGTGTTGAAGCACAATTCAGATTCCCTTCTCTAGCTCTGACACCTGATCTGAGTTCAGTGCTGGTTTTGGTGTTGGGACTTGGGAGCATAATCCAGATTCCCTCCACCAGCTGATACACCTAATACGAGTTTTATGAAATGGAACCAAATCTGATTGATTGCTCATTACCTAGTGAAATTCATCCCAAGACCAGATTTGGTGTAAGTGCTGTGTTGATATAAAAAGGAGCCTTACACCAACACCCAAAGGTCAACACCAAATTCAAAATCACAACTAATATGAGTTTACGAAAAGGAACCATATCAGATTGATTGCTCAATACCAGCTTTGGTTTAAGTGCTGTGCTGATGTAAAAAGCAGTCTTACACCAACACCTGAAGGACAACACCTTATTTAAAATCACCCAATGTCACTTTTACAATGTATGAGGTGTTAACAAGACACCCAATGTGACTTGCCACAAATGTACAAGGTTTTACCAAGACACCCATAACACTCAGCAAATTGGTTCTTGTGTGCGGATCTAGCCCAATTCAATAATAACACTGGTCAACACGGAACTTGAAATCGCTTTTGTGGCTTCACACAAACGTTCAAGGTAATCCATAATACTCGGTTATTTGTTTGATATGTGTGGACCTAGCCCATTTACCCTGTAGCCTTGTCTCCAGGCTTCATATTGATGCACCAACTTAAAGTTGTATATTCATCACCTTGTCATGAAAATTGTTATTTCCAGTTATATAATTATTGATAATGCTAATTCTAAAAAAATGTAAGCAAAGTTTATTTTGATTTGTTTTAATTGGACGTTTTATTCTTAATATCAACGTGCAGATTGATATGGTGTTTAAAGTACTGAAATATTAGTTGTTTAAACCATAAAACCCTGCTCATCTATTGTTAGAATTTATTTCCACATAGCATTAGAATATTTTATTCAAGTTTTTAGTATAAATAATTCAATATGTGATTGGATGTATGTAAGTATGGCTTGTGTTTTGTATTAAGAATTTATTGCAAATAATGTTATGAATAATATATAAGTATGATATATTACCGAGGGTACTGAGAGTAGCTGCTTTGGCTACTAGCTGGTCTTTCAGTGGGCCCTGAATAACATGATTGCGAGTTTTTGGTCCATGATGTACAACAAAGTCAAGAACACAGAAAATGTATTGGAAATGACGACGAACAGCAGGGAGGTCTTTGTCGAAATATTGGTGAACTAGAATGACAGTTTCGTCCCAAGCTTCAGAGCTGACGAAACATGGCAAATAGGTCGCTTGTCAAAGAGTCCAGGGCGAAACTGCTGTTTCAATAAGCCAGTTCGTAGTTCCTTTCTGCGCATGATCAGAAGAAGGTCATTTGTACTAAAGTGACATGGTGCTTTAAAATCTAATGAGATAAGCACCAACTTTGATGTCTTGATTATTCATATATTCTTTTGAATTGTCGTTTTCATTTACATCCACAAAAAACAACAATGCTTCTACGAACGACTGGTATTTCACAGTTTGTCAAGTACATTGTGCAACATGCTAGGATATGCATTCAAAGTAGGAATGCAACAAATACCTTCATTAAGTGTTCATTGGTGTGCTATTCTAGTCAGCTGGTCTATTCAATTTCTTCATCCTGCTATGTAAGGCAAGCTTACGTAATATCTTGCTTTGAAATCTGCCTATCATGATGAAAGAAATGAAAGGTCATTTGACCAAAATTGCCCATGAAAGGACTTGTCAGACATTTTATCTGACAAGTCCTGTTTTATCCGACAATTACTATACATGTAGTAACAGTGCTTCTCAACCAATCAGAATCCAGGAAAGTTGTCAGATCTGATGACTTGTCGGGCGAAAATATTGATGAAACGCCCCCCAGGTCTATTCACCAACCATCGACAAAGACTGCATTGTCATGAAGGGCATTTATGACAATACATTTTCTATGTTGTTGAATCTGTCATGCATCGTAGAGTGAAAACTCCTTATTGCATTTTTGATACCCTTCTGTATTTTAATACTTTGAGCGCCTTTGGAAGGTTTCATTTGGTGTGACTCGGCCAGGTATTGAACCCACGACCTCCCGTTCATGAGGCAGGCGCTCTACCACTAAGCCAGCAACCCATTTTCAAATAGTTTTGCGGTTTAGATCTATTAAATCGGAATTTGCATTTAGACAATTGAATTGTCATGAATCACCATCAAATCAAACTTAAGTAACCAATATGAGTGTAAAATTGTTTGAAAAAACATTCTTCTATGGAATACATGTAGAGAACGCTTTCTAGACAAAAGAAAGTTGCTATATATATATATATATATAATATAGAGCTTGAATTAGACATCGTAAAGATGTTTTAATTCAAAATAAAATACCGGTAAATGAGCAAAGGAAGCTTTATGCTAATCAATTCTCCAGAAAAAAATTATTGCAAAATATGTCGTAAGGTTGTCCATACAAAGTTAGCATGAAAATGTAACATAAGCTTAGCAAGCACATTTATCATTTTATTTTTTTATTTATATTTTATTTAATTTCCAAGTACACAATTATACTCGTAACAATACAATAATCAATTTCAATTTCAATACATTGAAAACAATCATCATACAGTACCAAAGTGAAAAAAAAACACTAAAAAAGGAAAGAACACCAGCTAATGCCAGGGATTATCAAAAGATATCAAGTTTCTGTTAAAACACTCTCATTAGCTGGTACTAAAAAGAACACTTAACAATAAAATAATGTTCACTTGTCACTCATGCAGCAGTACAAGGCATGATTTTGAGTTTTATCTAAATTGTTGCACTATTTCTGTAGGAGCCTTAATAATATCCACAATTAAAGAATTGCTTATTAAATTTCATGCTAGGATTAGTACCTTGGTTTACAATGTTTTATGTGTGCAATGTTTTACTGTTTGTGCTTTTCTTAAGAAGTGTTCTATTTGAAAAGTAAATAGTTCAAGAATCTTTTTTCCATCTTTTTTCAGAACAAATAAGTGCCAATTTATGATGTTTTGTTATAAGTGTAAATAAATACACTGTTGGTAACAAATAAACACAAAACTATATTCTGCGTGTTTTTCTTTTGTTTTGCCTTTGAATATGATGGTGATGATGATATTGCTATTCACTATGTATGAGAACACCAAGCAAGCAGAGCAGACCACGTGGGTCTGCCTCAACAGATATCAGCCTTCCACATTTCTATTACTTTCTTCATATTGTACAGTAACCATGGCAACCTAAATTGCATATTTTTTGTGTAATATACATGTAGTGTTGCATCTCAACTCAAAAGTAATTGTTAGTTATTTTAAGACATGAGAGCAATGTGAGCCAAAGACGTAAGATAACACAAAAGACAATAAGGTTTTCAGAATACTGGCCCTGGGGGTTTCAGGAAAAGTGTCCATTTGGCTGGCAAAAATATGTGGTAATAATGGACAAGATTTATTATTTATCTCAATGAAAAATATTTAAAAAAAACAATGACCAGCAGCCAAGAAGATTTTATTTCAGCAACGGGTTACCATAGCAAATGACCTAATACAACGGGTCATACCCTTGCCCTAATACCTTAGAATTGCTCTGCGGCGGCCGTACAGTGAGTCGAAAACAGCCGTTTTATTAATTCTGATTCAAACCACATATATGTAGTTGGACAAAAAATGTTAAAACGGCCGTTTTCGACTAGTTGTACAGCCGTCGTAGAGCAAATGTGACCAAGGTATTACTTGTGCAGCCAAGAGTATGCAAGATAATGAATTGATTTTCCAAGCAATTGGGACATCTTGAATTCTACTACATTCTTTATGAACCTTAAATTTGTTTTTTTTTACTCTAACTTGACATGAAGTTACTTTAAACTGACATTGGGTTCATTCAATTTGACTAACATGACAGCAATCTACATTATCAAATGCAAAGTGGAACAACACCCAACGCAGTCTCGTCTGCATTACACAATGAAATATAGCAGGAGTGGTGACTTTGTGACATTGATATACAAATATTTTCTCTGTTTCATTTACCTGTAATTATGTTATCCAAAGTCACAAAGGGTCAAAGTTTTTGATGCCCTGTTGACTGGCCTCAAAGACCCTTAAATTGCCTGACAAACTTTTGCTGCCATTAACACAAGTGCTGTAAGAAAGAAATCTCAACTACAACAAAATGGCCCAAAACACATGTCAAATGATCAGTGATACTTAATTGCCCTTATGTTAATAAGAAATAGGCCCTTATACTTTTAAAGTTATGATGACATTTCAAAAGCTTAATCATTAGGTGGTTTCAGACCGCCTCAATGTTCATCAGTTCCAGGTATTTTCTGATCGGGAAATTCACCCTGATCAGAAAATACCAGGTAATAATTGTGGCAGTGTGAAAATAAATTACACGTAAAAATCTCCCCAATAGAAAATAACCGCTAAATAGTAGGTACTTGTCAGAATTAAAAAAAAAATTGCGGCGATTTTTCCAAACTCACTGGTATTTTGGCAGTGTGGAAGCAAATTACAGGAACTTTTAGCCCAGTGTGTGGTTGGGCGCGGGGGCGCTGTTGCAAGAATAATCAACAGCTATTTTTTAGCCGGAAAAGGTTCTTGTAATTTCTAACGGGGATTCTTATGATCGAGGAGGTTTGAAACCACCATTTGTGACAATTTCAACATTGATGACTCAGCTGTCATTGGTAAAGCAGTGCATACATCTTGCTAAACAAAAAGTACTCAAAAGAGACAAAAAGGAGAGAGAAGAAACCAAGATGAAAGGACATTCCACAGTTCTTTTTGTGCCCACCCTGATTGTGGATGCTTGACTGATATATATTGGTTTCATGTGACAATGACTGCACCGCTGTACATGTATATTCAACCAGCATTTTAAATTGCACATCTGAAAAATGCTCATACATGGGGCTGATAAGCAGAAAGGACTACATACATGTAGACCCACTTTTCACGTTTCTACAATAGGGGGAAAGCGGGGCATTTGTGGACATGGGGCCATCATCTTGCCGGTGGGTAGCATGTTCCAGATTCATCCAAAAGTTTGACGGAAATTTAACCTGCAACTGTAAAGATAATCAGCTCCACTGCTCTTTCATTTTGAAATCATCACCATTAACAGTAAGTACATCCATCAAACAAAAAACATTATTGTCACATATGAGTATGAGTGATTACCCTAGATACATGTACAAAAGACTGAGTGAGGACTAAAGTTGTTATCAATATGGTGTGCAAGAAAGTTTAATACCGTGAATTCTTGATTATAGCTAGAAAATGATTGGTAAAAGTTCACTGGAGGTAATAGCGGGCATATATCTGCTATTACTCCGGTGTGTCTGTTCGTGCCCCAAATGTTAAATTTTTCTTGAAAACAAAATTATTAGAACACAAGACGTGTACACAATATTGTTTCAGGACATGACGGAACAAGGAATCATCAACCCAGAAAACAAAGTAGATCTATAGTGTCTGAACTAGGTGCATAAGTCTAATACGGAGAGATCAGTCTGAATTTGAGGGGGGCCATGACATGCATGGTATTCCTACTGAGGGAGGTATGTCACCCATCCAGTTCCTTGTCATTAAAAGGCATCTGACAGAACTATACGTTGGTGAACCTTAGGCAGAGTTGGGATATGAGGAAAGTACACTCAACCAAATTAATTAGCACAACTTGTGCCCTGTCACACGTGGAATAGACTTAAAATTGCACTGAGAGTGCATAAATCCTATCTAGGAGACTTACTGCCTTTGTTCATTCCTTGCAAGCTGAAAGAGGATGAGCCATCCTAAGCCACTCCCTGTTTGAAAGGAATGCCTTGCGCAAGAAATGCCTCAGATAGGAATTCCTTTTAAAGACGCTTGTGCAAGCCTT
Source organism: Lytechinus variegatus (assembly GCF_018143015.1). Taxonomy (NCBI): domain Eukaryota; kingdom Metazoa; phylum Echinodermata; class Echinoidea; order Temnopleuroida; family Toxopneustidae; genus Lytechinus; species Lytechinus variegatus. The sequence continues at coordinate 62,178,324 of NC_054743.1, forward strand.
CTGCCCCTGTTCACAAATATCCTCCTTGAGGATACTCTCAGGAAGAGAATAAAAGTTATCTAAGTCTAATGTAAGCTTCATCGAAGTAGGGTGTTCAGTAATTAAGTGTCAAATAGGTGTCGATATCTTAGTGTTATATTTCTATGTCAAATTAGGGCACGTTTCATAAAGGATTTTCTGTTGTAACTTTGCCATCATGGCAACTACCATGGTAACAGGGCTTTATAGTACCCAATCACAATCAAGGTTTCCATGGTAGTTGCCACAGATTTTAACTCTTTATGAAATGGCTGGGCCCCAGGTCTCTAGTTTATACCAGTCTGTTCAGTATCAACATTGGAATTTATGGTTCAAACTTCACAAGGAAATATCTCACAATGTCTTGCACAGAAAAGATTGTACAAGCACCTACATGTATAACCTCATAACCTCCCATCTGGGTTCTGCAATGCTCTACTAAATAATATTCACAATGACAGTACATGTAGATCGCTTCTGATGGAAGATGGCACTGTAGAGCAGTAGAATATTTTTGCAGCTACAGTAGTGAAAAAGACCAAGGAAAAATACAGAAATGTTAAGGATCTTAAAAAATCAGAACATCTGTTAACATCTAGAACAGATTGGAGATGACTCAGGAGGCACAAGTCAAAAACAAGGAAGGACAAGAAAATATGGAGATGGAAACAGAGACTGTTGCCGACGGGTCGCGTGCTGAAGGGGCTAAAGAGCTAGCCAACAAGGCCTCATGGCCGGGTTTGTTATATTTATGACATGAATATTACTTTGCCTTTTTTATTTTCATGAAGAGAACATTTTCATCAACTGTGCCAATATGTTGTAACAAATGTCAAAACAGTATTTCATATTTGTATCTTTATTTTACATGAAGATATTTTGCTTTTTTGTCAACACGATAACATTGTTCGACATATTTATCATTGCCCAGCAATTAAAATCAAAATGAAGTACAGAACGCGATGAAAATATATTGGAGAAACAGTTCAAATCAACCAGTTCCCCCAAAACGTCAAGGAAACTGCACAGCCAACAATTACGCTCGCACCCTTTGTTTGCACCTTCGCCAAAATGGTCGATCGCATTGTCAGGGAAATCACGTGACTGTGACATCATGCCGACCTCGCAAATTGCAATTCTTAAATTTGGGGTACATTTTTGTACCCAGTACATTTTTTTCCCAGTACCTATATTTCCATATTGGACCCTCCATACGTACCATCCGCATCTCTTATCAAAATAAGGCTGCATAATACACTGTAGCAATTTTCTACCTCTGGAGTAAGATTGTAAGAGCTATCCCTTGCCTGATTTAAACTTTGTTTTGTTTTGTTGTTGGTGTTTCTTAACGTCTTTTCATGTAATGTAATAGTGTATAAAAAATTGGTAAAATCCATTTTCAGTGTTTCTGGTGACATAAATGCCAAATTTTATTTGTGTATTTTTTTTTTGATTTTTCTCCACATGACGTCCACAACCAGTATGGACAGTCTTGGGTGCAACTATATAGGCAGATCCACAGAGAGAACATAATATACACCAGACACAGTGATATCAGTGAAGAGTAGCCGACTACAGCAATAATGGCAATTAATGAAGTGCATCCAGAGTCAGGATAAGTCATTGTTTCATGGAGACCTTCGCCAAAGAGGTATATTTGTACAATGTGAACGTATCAGGAATGCCATCAGCGAGGTTGACCCTGAAGGCATTAAGAGCAGGCGAACACATACTATTCATCGCTGTGAGTATAATGTTCCATGCCCACACTTTGCGTGGTAACTCGATGGCAACCACCAACTGATCAAATGGAAATTTGCAATCCATGGGGCCCTAGATGGATCTACCACTCATCACATTTTTTTTTAATTAGCAACAACAGGGCAGCAACAGTAGAGGCTCTGTTCCAGCAAGCCCTGGATGAATTTCAGTGGTCACTAAAAATCAGCACAGATCATGGAGGTTAGAACCAAGATGTGTGGGGCATGATGGAGGAGAAAATTGATTCACGTTCTGTAATGGTAGGTAGCTCTATCCACAATGAGTGTATCGAGAGACTTTGGAGGGATGTCAATGAGAAGGTCACATTGAAATACAAAACATTGTTTCAGGACATGACAGAGCAATGAATCATCATCGCATTAACTGAACGTAAAAAAACACTTCAGAGTCAGAGCAGAAAACTAGTCAGTATGAAGACGATTGGCGTTCAGCCAACTGCATCATCTAGAAGATGGTTGGCGGTGGCAGATACCACATTGGTGCTGGCAGACCATCAAAGGATTGTTTAACTAGGAAAGAAACTGTGCCATTCAGTTCTCAGCGTATGCCAAGATGCCAAGATGACATTAGTGAATATGTTAAAAATAATCAATCTCTTGCTAAAACACATTCTACAAAGTAATGGGTAGCTCTATCCACAATGAGCATATTGAGAGACTTTGGAGGGATATTATGAGAAGTTCACATCGAAATACAAAATATTGTTTCAGGTCATGACGGACCAAGGAATCATCAACCCAGACAACAAAGTAGATCTGGAGTGTCTGCATTAGGTAATAGTGGCAATAATGGCAATGGAAGAAGTGCATCAGGAGTCAGACCATGAAGGCATTGAGAGCAAGCGAACACATACCATTCATCACTGTGTGTATAAATCATGTTCCATGGCCACACTTTGTGTGGAGTCTTGATGGCAACCACAAACTGATCAGGTGGAAGTCTGCTATCCATGGAACCGTACATAGGTTTACCAGACTCATCACTCTCCTGAAAATTAGCAACAACAACAGGGCAGCAACTGCAGTGACCAAGTTCCAGCAAGCTGTGAACGAATTTCAGTGGCCACTAAAAATCAGCACAGATCATGGAGGTGAGAACCAGGATGTGTGGGGCATGATGGAGGAGAAAATTAGTCCACATTCAGGAATGGCAGGTAGTTCTATCCACAATGAGTGTATTGAGAGCCTGTCTCGGTTGCAAATATATAGGCAGATCCACAGAGATAACATAATATACACCAGACACAGTGATATCAGTGAAGAGGAGCCAACTACAGCAATAATGGCAATGAAAGAAGTTCATCCAGAGTCAGGAGAAGTCATCGTTTCATGGACACCTGGGCCAAAGAGGTATATTTGTACAACGCGATCGTATCAGGAATGCCATCAGCGAGGTTGACCCTGAAGGCATTAAGAGCAGGCGAACACATACCATTCATCGCTGTGTGTATAATCATGTCCCATGGCCATACTTTGCATGGCATCGCGAAGGCAACCACAAACTAATCAAATGGAAATTTGTGATACATGGAGCCATAGATGGATCGAACACATACAATTCATCGCTGTGTGTATAATCATGTCCCATGGCCATACTTTGCATGACATCGCGATGGCAACCACAAACTGATCAAATGGAAATTTGTGATACATGGAGCAATAGATGGATTTACCAGACTCATCACTTTCCTGAAAATTAGCAACAACAACAGGGCAGCAACTGCAGTGACCAAGTTCCAGCAAAGCTGTGAACGAATTTCAGTGGCCACTAAAAATCAGCACAGATCATAGAGGTGAGAACCAAGATGTGTGGGGCATGATGGAGAAGAGAATTGGTTCACGTTCAGTAATGGTAGGTAGCTCTATCCACAATGAGCGTATTAAGAGACTTTGGAGGGATGTCAATGAGAAGGTCACATTGAAATACAAATATTGTTTCAGGACATGACGGACCAAGGAATTATCAACCCAGACAATGAAGTTGATCTGTAGTGTCTGCACTAGGTGCATAAAAGTCTTATACAGAGAGATCAGTCTGAATTTGGGGGGGGGCACAATATGCATGGTAATCCTACTGAGGGAGGTATGTCACCCAACCAGCTTCAAGTCATTAAAAGGCATCTGTAGTAGCTCATTTTTAGACTTTTTCAACTTGCATCATTTATTCTTCAATAACGAACAGCAGTTCAAACTTTTAATGAACTTTTTCAATATTTTCTTCCAACTCCGAACTCCATTGCCACATAATCTACCAACACACCTTTTTGAAGGAATGAAAGGCTGATTGTTTGGGAGTAATTTTCCACCAAACAGTGTTTATGTTATCTTTCAGTTCCTTCTGCAAATGGTAAAAATTTCACGATACATTGACCATTAGTTTTGTTGTCTTTCTGCCACCATCACCCACCTCTTGGGAGATGGGGCCTGGATGCAGAAATACACTATCATTGTCATAGAAACATTGATTGACAGTTAATTGTTAACCAATTAGAATTATCTTTAGTCACCAGCTAGTGAGGCAGATTTTGCCACCCTCATTTTGGCTCCTTGTAGAGATCACTACTCTTTGAGAAACTTTCCACATGGAAACTACAATTCTTTGTTTTCATGCACATTCTAATTTTGCCACATCGTGAGACAGCAGATTATCTCTTACTCCTATTTCAACCAACCACGATGATTAACATCTTCCGTACCATTCTAATTTTGTCAAGACAGTCACTTTTCCTGGGTCAGATACAATAATTATCACTTCTACACTGAACACTCCGTCATACCACGAAATCTGCCTTCTCGTTTGCGATTGGTTTTTCGCTTGTACAGCGTAGAGCACGATCCCACTGTCTGTTAAATTGAGAACCACCTGACCGTCGCCGAGTCACCTTCATCGATCTTTCTCTGTTATTGTAGCCTATCTTCTTTCCACCCATTCTAAATATTTTCTAGACATGATGGATATTCGTACCCCTTCGTTTTCTTTAAAAAAGGGTAGCTCAATCCACAGTGAACGTATTGAGAGACTTTGGAGGGATATTATTGCAGGACATGATGGACCAAGGAATCATCAACCCAGACAACAAAGTAGATCTATAGTGTCTGCACTAGGCAATAGTAGCAATAATGGTAATAAAATAAGTGCATGAAGAGTCAGAAGTCACCGTTTCATGGACACCTGCGCCAAAGAGGAATATTTGTACAACGCGATCGTATCAGGAATGCCATCAGCGAGGTTGACCCTGAAGGCATTGAGAGCAGGCGAACACATACCATTGCATCATCATTTATTCTTCAATAACGAACAGCAGTTCAAACTTTTAATGAACTTTTTCAATATTTTCTTCCAACTCCTAACTCCATTGCCACATAACAAGCACACCTTTTTGAAGGAATGAAAGGCTGATTGTTTGGGAGTAATTTTCCACAAAACAGTGTTTATGTTATCTTTCAGTTCCTTCTGCAAATGGTAAAAATTTCATGATACATTGACCATTAGTTTTGTTGTCTTTCTGCCACCATCACCCACCTCTTGGGAGATGGGGCCTGGATGCAGAAATACACTATCATTGTCATAGAAAAATTGATTGACAGTTAATTGTTAACCAATTAAAATTATCTTAGTCACCAGCTAGTGAGGCAGATTTTGCCACCCTCATTTTGCCTCCTAGTAGAGATCACTCCTCTTTGAGAAACTTTCCACATGGAAACTACACTTCTTTGTTTTCATGCACATTCTAATTTTGCCACATGGTGAGACAGCAGATTGTCTCTTACTCCTATTTTAACCAACCACGATGATTAACATCTTCCGTACCATTCTAATTTTGTCAAGTCACTTTTCTCCAAATTCATCGTATTGTATTAAATTTTTTATGACAACCCTGGATCAGGTACAATAATTATCGCTTCTACACTCAACACTCCAACGTCATACCACGAGACCTGCCTTCTCGTTTGCGATTGTTTTTTTGCTTTTATATCGTATAGCACGATCCCACTGTCTGTTAAATTGGGCACCGGTCTCCACCTGACGGTCTCCACCTGACCGTCGCCGAGTCACCTTCCTCGTTCTCTGTTATTGTAGCCCATCTTCTTTCCCCTTGTAAAAAAGTACCATACAGTACCATGGTATTACTATGGTATTACCATATTATTACCATAGTATCCATGGTAAATTCAGTAGTACTATAGTACTACCACAGAAGTACCATATGGGATAGGAAAGTACTATTTGAAAATACAGAAGTACCATAATGCACCATAGTACTACCATGAATGTACCATAGATGTTACGGTATAACAATGAAATTACTATGGTTGACGTACTAGAGGCCATCCTACCACGTGATACTTTTATGGTTCTCTGTAAAAGTAGTATGGTACTCCATAGTACTTTCATGGTTCTCTGTCATACTTTCATAGTACTTTCAAGTATAACAGAGAACCACAAAAGTACTATGGGAAGCTAAGCAATATGTATTTATTTACTTAATACAAATCAAAGATCACATACAAGTTCATACATAAATCACCAATGGTTGCATTTCATTGGAGGGATAGGCTATATGCTGGCCATTAACTGCTGGGTGGAGAATTGGTAAGTTAGGGATGAGGGGTGCATGCCATCCAACTGCGGCAAAAGACAAGTTGCTCTCGTACTTCAAATGTCACAGGATTATCTCAAAATGTGGCAAACAAAACACACTGGCATGTTTATGTATAATGCGTGTTATGGTTAAGTATTGTGTGTTTAAAACAAAATATTTTTGTGCCAAGTTTCAGAGATTATGAACAACCATGGAAAACCTAAGTCAATACAAGTCATTTACATGTAGCTATGTTGAGATGAAATATTACCTGTAATCACTTTTAGGATTTCAAAGTGGTGTAACCTCTTTATTAATTATGATCCTATTTCCTTTATATATTTCAGCCTATGTCCAGAAACGATTCGGCACGGCAACGTGCCAAGTCCGGCATGTGATGACAACGAAATTAAATAACGAAGTCAAACTTCATAGACGGCAAACAAATGAGGATGAACCGGAACATGAATAGACCCAAGCTTTTTGTCTCGCCTGGATAGCAGAGTAAGACTATAGAGTAAGACTATAGGCGCCGCTCTTCTGACGGCGGCGTCAACAATGAAATCTTAACCAAGGGTAAAGGGGGGCAAGTCCAAGAATTTGCACGTGTTTCGTATGGGACATTTTAGAGGATTTAATGACCTGAAAAATAGTGTTAAATGACTTTGATTAGATTGAATTCCCTCATGATGGTAGACATCTAGGAGAATAATCATACAAAAAATGGTGACATATGACCTTGACCTTTTAGAGAGAAAAGATGTGCCGTTACGTATGGGACGCAGAAAAAAGACAATTTTTAAAACATTTTTTTTCAAGTTGAGAATTCTCTGAAAGTATTTCATTTGACAACTTGTAACTTAGTGTGATAGAAGTCACAATACTCTAGTATATCTAAGGCAAGTTTCATGTCATAAGCCAAATCCCTCTAATTACAGACCCTAATTAAACAAATTAATGACATGTTACGTATGGGACAGTTACTTATGGGACATTTTGTCCCCGTAGAGAATGTACACAATTTTCCCCATAATTAAAAAAATTGAATTAAAAAAATATGGAAGTAACAAAAGTGTTTCTTTCTTTTAAAATGTTCTATTTAGACATATTTGATATGAATGAAAGGGAAATTAGACATTCAACCATTTTTTCTTGTTTTTCATGGTTTCATGAATTTCTTATGTATTCCTATTGTTTTTTATATTTTCCATATTTTTCCATTTTCACAATTTTTTTGCTTTAATTGCTTTCATTTATCAATATTCATAACAAATCAGTCTTTAAAAACTAAAGAAAAGGTAAATAATCACTTTAAGAGCACTCTTGAAATTTGTTTTTCTCCATTCACTTTGTACACAAATCTCCCTATTGACAATGTGTGTAAATGTCCCATACGTAACATGTTGTACCAATTGTACCTCTACTTTTGAAACGTTTTGTGGTATAACATTTTCATACTTAATAAATTAGAACTTCCCAGAGATGCAACAATACAAGTATTGTATTATGAGAAATAACTTTTGAAAAAATCGTCAAAATGTTACGTATGGGACATTCCATCCTTGGACAAGACCTAATTTGCATAATTAATTAGATGATTCCACTTTTTTCCCCAAAAAAGTAATAAGATGTGAGGGGGTCCATGTCCCACCTATAACTAAATCTCAGAAGTTTTGTTTTCATATGACTGGGTCTGTCCTGCTTATTGGCATGGTTAACACTACTGCACCTCAGAAACCAGAGTCCTAAAGCATGATCAGACTACATGGATGCCAACATGTAAGCAGCAAATCTGACAGCTCTGGGCTGGTGGTAACAAATTTTACACTTTTCTGCAACTTATTGAGCTACATTTGACTGCACTTCGTCGAAATACATTTCATCAAGACATTGATTCGATTTTGAACTTTTTTCTCAAAATATTGTGATATTTGATTGTATTCTGCAACTGATTTGTACTCCGCCTACTCCAACATGCCGTACGAGACTCGAGCTAAACCAAAGCAGCCACACGCTTCAGGTTCCATGCCCGACCTGTCCTCCCTTAGTGAACTCAAAATGGACATAGCAAAATTACTGGACCTCCTCTGCAAGAAAATAGATGCCATGCACATCAAGATCTCTGATATTGAAACATTGTTAAAAAGACACAAGTGACCATGCGTTGAACATTGAGCAAAACAAAATCCCAAAGTTTCGTAATGAACGTAAAGCTGACATAGCAGCCATGAAAAAAAAAATTCTCATGATAAAAATATACCAGCGCAAAGCCTAATCTTTTGTTCTACGGAATTAGTCATAACAAAGATGAGAATGAATGACAAAATGAGAAATGTCTTTATTGAGCTCAGCATATCACCTGAAGTGGCAGCAAAGATTTCTATTGTGAACGCCCATCGACTCCCCCAGAAATCAAGAACCACGGATGCCGACCAAGAAATTCCGAAACGCGAACTCCTACTTGACGCCTTCCAAGGACATAAGAAACCGATATTGATGACCCAGCGGATAGGCAAGGCGCATCGAGCAGACCGCAAAGCAGGATTTCTGTCAGAACAGACCTACTGCCTGCAATGAAATATCGTCGCGGAAAGTTATCTAACATCGACTCCACAAAGAAAAGCATCTATCAACGAAAATATTCGTTCATGGAACGAATGTTATTCTACAATACATGGAAATCAGTGCAAGAGATTGGAAAACGTACATCGATGAAGGAAATTAAGTACTCATTATACTCATTTTTGGACACTAACAAATTATTCATCCCCAATCAATATGGTTTCAGAAAAAAACATTCAACAGATTATGCAATTTTACAATTACTGTATATGACAAAATAACTGATCACTTTCAAAAAAGGAGCACACTATTGGGTTTTTATGGATTTATCAAAGGCGTTCGATACAATAGACCATCATATACTACTGAGTAAACTAAAGACATATGGAATCAAAGGGATCGTACTATCTTGGTTTAAAGATTATTTAGCCATCAGAGGGATCGTACTATCTAGATTAAAGATTATTTACCTAATAGACGCAAAATTTAAATTTTAAATCCAAATCATCTAATATGCCCCGTAATATGTGGCATACCACAGGGTTCAATCCTGGGCCCTTTTTTATTTTTAATATATATGAATGACATTGTGAACACATCACCTTAACATATATGTTTTATTCGCAGATGATACCAACATATTTTATTCACACCACAACCTAAACATACTTGTTGCAACTCTTTATTGTTTACATGAATTATGTCTATATCTAATTAACTACTATACAACTGTCACCTTTGTAATTTGATCATTATGTATGTTTGATGTTATATCATTGTTATAAATTTGTAATTTTGATTTATTAATAAATGCAAAAATACCTGCTTAAAATGATACAGCACTGTCTCTGCACAAGATAAGACATGGTGCCGCAGCAAGGCCCTTGGTCATGTCGACTTCTATATTTTCCACCCTGGTAAGGGACAACAATGACTTTGGGGAAGAAACCATCTCCAGAAGGGGCACGACTCACGACACAAATGGAATCATAATCCAGAAGGAAACATTCTACTGTATTTCGCAAGGTATTACATTTGCTTCATCGAGAGGTTGAAAGCAAATGCCCAACCACGTATCTTTTGCCATGTCCTTGAGACATTTGACAGGGTCTGCCAAGCTTATCGACATGGTTAACAAAATAGTCTACTGTACTGTACCTTATATACCAGTGTCCCTGAGCATGATACAGCATTATAGTCCAGGATAGAAGAGGCATAACCTTGTTTTCTTACATATACAATATTTTTTGATGGATTCTTGTCGAGGGTGCTGATTACGAATCTGGATGATGCCACTCGTGTAACCAAACAAGGTTTGGTCAATTTTCTATGGGGCCTATCCTGGACTATTATATATGCACCAGATGAGACATGGTGCAGCAGCAGGACCCCCATCATGTTGACTTCTACATTTTCCAACCTGATATGGGACGACAATAGCTTTTGGGAAGAAACTTTCTCTGGAAGGGGGCACAGCACACGATACAAATGGAATCATAATCCAGAATTTTTTCACACGATCCGTCAGTTAGGGTTTTTTGTTTGTATTTATTTTTCATATTTTATTTTAACAAAATTTCTTTATATTATTACGACCGAATATTTTTGTTGTAATTTTGTAATGTACATGTAACTAAGTTAGGGGCTTGCCTCTTGTACAAGCTTATCTTTTTTTGGCAAGACCCCCCGTTTTACTTTTAAATAGAAATGTCATCTGAGATAAACTTTTTTTTTAATTGTGTTCCTGGGAATAGCCCCTTTCAAGCTCTCTGTAGCTTTTTGGTTTTTCCCATATTTCTCTTATAAGTTTTTTATAATCTCAAATTCATGTACCTAATTACTATGTAATTCAATCATTAATGTTTTATATTTTGAATGTATATATTTTGTATTGTTTTTATCATGAGAAATAAAATCACTCAATCAATCAAATCTATGATTATGTATTGTAGTATTTGACCTTTTTATGTTATGTTTATCATAATTATTATGTACTTAGTGTAAAACGGAAATCAATAAATCAAATCAAATCAATTAGAGAACGGATCCCGATGACCTTTGGACGCGAGCGCGACCACAGGCGCTATCCTGTGCAACTGTATGGGACAACTTTGGTGCCGCCGTGGTCTGCAGCTTGAATCAAATGTTCCTGGGATACCAAGTTCGAGGGTGCAGTGTTGTTTGAGCCTGATTCTAGTTCACCCATTTTATTTCCCTGTACTTTACATTCAGGGGATTCTGATTTCTTGATATATGCAGTCAACCCTACAGCAAATCTGTTTAGTTTCAGAATTGGGAGAGCAAAAGAAAAGTAATGAAAAAATAGAGGAAGGACCTGTTATACCTCCCCATTTAGAAGCCCCATGGGTAGATTCTGGGACCCATTTAGATAGTCAACAGGAAGAGAAACTGTTGGGTTTATTGTGTAAATATAGTGACGTATTTGCACAACATGAATTTGCTTTAGGTAGTTTTGATTTAATTGAACATCGTATAGATACAGGGAATTCTGCTCCAGTAAAACTCAAAATGAGACGTACCCCTATTAATTTTGTGGATGAGAAGGATCATTGGCAAGAAATGATTGATACTGGTGTTATAGAACCTTCTGTTACAGAGTGGGCTGCACCACCCGTACTTGTTAGAAAACGAGATGGTGTGGTTAGATGGTGCATCGATAACAAGAAACTTAAACGTCACTAAGAAGGATGTTTATTCTTTACCTAGTATAGAAGAGTGCACTGACACCCTGGGGGAAACAAATGGTTTTCAAAGTTAGATGCTAATGCCGCATATTGGCAGGTGCACATAGACAAAAGAGATAGAGCAAAAACTGCTTTCATTACAAAATATGGTTTCATTTTGTCAGAATGGGTTTTGGGTTATACAATGCCCCCGCCACATTTTCTAGGGTTATGGATCTAATTTAGAGTTGTTTAAACTGGAATATCTCTTTAGCTTTTCTTGATGATGTTATTGTCTTAGGACGTTCTTTTCATCATCATTTGCAAAATCTTGAACTGGTTCTGAAACGTTACCAGACATACAGCCTGAAGCTAAAGGCCAAGAAATGTAGTTTATTTCAATTTCGCATAGTTATATATTTTTTATTCTTCTTCATCACAGAAAAGAATGAAGAAATGATTATGTGCAGCAATGTATTCTGCCCCCATGGACTCTTCTTTCATCTCAGTGAAGTTGGCTTAAGTGATGGCATGCTACCACCACAACGAAAAGATTGGTACTGTAGCGAAAGCTGCAAAAGAACCAACAGGTCCCACTCTTGCATATGTGCAAGGCACACCAGAAATAAAGTGCAAATTGAATGTGCCAACGAACATTGCCCATATGGGCAAATATTTCATCTCTGCCTTCGCATTGGAAAACTTCATATCTTGGGTTGTCGGAGCTCCGAATGAGCCTGAAACATCTAGGCACGTTCCTAGCAAAAGACCCGATTCTGAACCAGCGAATTCTCTAGTTTATTTCAATGTCGCGTTGAATTTTTAGGACGCGAAGTTGATGCGGAAGGATTGCATTTGGAGGTCGCAACACATCAATGCGATTTTGGATTGGCCAACACCAAAGAGTACCCAGGAGGTACAATTGGCTTTTTCTTAAGAACTGCGCAGAAATTGCAGACCCTTTATACGCGCTAACAAGCAAGAAGCGTACTTTTATTTGGGAAGAGCAGCACCAAAAAGCGTTGAACAATTTAAAGGAGCATTGATTTCTGCTCCAGTTATAGCACTGCCAAATTGCCATGATTCTTTTATTTTGGATACCGATAAATGACACTGTGCAATTAGAGCTGAATTAATACAAGTTCAAAATGGTGTTGAACGAGTAATTTCCTATGGTAGCTAAAGTTTATCTCCTGAACAGCGCAGGTAACACGCAAAGAGTTGTTAGCTGTAGTGAAATTCACACAGCAATACCGTCATTTTCTTTTGGGAAAGCGTTTTAAAGTTAGGACCGACCATGATAGTTTGAGGTGGCTATTAAACTTTCGCGAACCCCATGGCCAACTTGCGCGATGGTTGGAAGTTCTTAGTCAATATGATTTAGTCATTGAGCAAAGACCCGGTAGGAGACATGCCAATGCAGATGCACTTTTGCATAGGCCAGATCATTCAAAATCCACTTGTGAGAATTATTCACTAGGTTTAACTCCAACAGATCTTATAATAATAATAATAATAATAAACAGATCTTCCCTGTGGGGGCTGTAACAACTGTCTATGGGCTCATAAGAACTGGTCAGTTTTTGTTTTTGCACATCTAATTGACAATGTAGTCCCGCTTTGTAAGCAAGAACATACGAGTGACAATCATTCTGCAGAGATGTGTGTGCAGACATCGGCAAAATCTGTGTTGTCGGAATAAGTGACATGTACATTGAGAGATTGAGGATAGAACAGGGGATTGGTGCTTGAAAGAAAAAGAAAAAAAAAATATTCTCTGTGGAGTTTTCAGACTTCTGAAGAATGTTACTTCAACTAATTGTCAGTATACAATAATGGTATGTGTTTATATTCATGTATGGGTACATGTATATCCAAAGATATTTAAATAGATGGTTATACATCTGTATAGATGTATGAGTGTGTGTAGATTTATGCATTCGTATATGTATGTATAGAAATATATGTATATAACATTGTGTATTCATATTGTACAACACTGCGTAAAGGTATATAATATCATATGTATACATACATCTTTTTTCCTCGCATTTAACACTTTATCCAGGATATTTTTTTCTGTTAAAAATTTGAATCCAATGATTTTGCCTAATTGTTACTATTTTGTTGTTTTGTGTTGATGATGATCTTTCAGTTTCGGGATTTCATATCAATAAAATTTTGAAACTTAGGTGTGTCACCCATACTGATGTATTATTTACCTCTAAATCTATTTGACATCATGGTCCAGACATTGTGAAAAAAATCTTCCAGACAATATTAATTCTTGTTCCACTTTATACTCCTTAAAATCAACTCTTAAATATCATTCAATCTTATTCATCCCATACTTCAAAATATTCCTCATTGACCACTATAAATTAAAAAAAGAATAATAAATTCTACTGCTATCTACAGCACCCGCACCTGCATTGCACCCACTTGATCAGTAATTAGGTCCACAATGAACAGGAGTACAGGTTTTACTCTACATACGTTAATGCTTAGGCGGGAGGTGAATCAATCTGCAGATCTAATCTATCCTTTGCCTCAGACAGCGTAGCATATGCTTGTTGATGAATACCGTTCTTCTTTGAGGGATTCGCTTGTAAGGGTCCATGAACTCACAAGGGACAAGCTTCAGTCGATCATGAAAATACCAGAAAATAAGGTTATGACCTAAAGATACTGAAATCCGTTTCTAAAAAAAAAGTGACAGCACAGTGCTGGGTAATTATCATCCAATATCATAGTTGACTTGTCTGTTCAAAGTTCTTGAAAAAGAGTTTTGATTAGAACAACAATGTTCATAAATATGCATGAGTTACTTTATCCATTGCAGTTTGGTTTCTTTGAAAAACACAATTCTACATATGCCCTGTTGACAAAGATCAATAAAATTTTCAATGGAAATGACACATACGAGCATACTGATGTGGTTTCCTGGATTTCTCCAAGGCTTTCGACACAATAAATCATGATATACTACTCTACAAACTTAATTATTATGGCATCAGAGGGATAGCCTTGGAGTAGTTCAGGAACTACCTCAGCAGAAGGCAACAGTATGTATCCATGGGAAGTGCCAATTCTACTACCAAATTAATTTCATGTGGAGTTCCACAAGGTTCAATTTTAGGTCCACTACTTTTCTTGTGTACATTAACGGAGACAACCTTTACAAATGGTTTGGTTGAGGATGTAGTCTCCTACGCGCCAAGTATAGTAGAACCAAGACTCCCATATGGAGGGTTAGTGAAATAAAACGGGGTATCATTTGCCTGTTAAAGGGGTGCGTAGTTGTCCTTAGGAGTAACAAACTTGCTTCTCACCCCTTTTTTTTCCACGCAGCTAAACATCCAGCCAAAAATAGGAAGAACTGGAAACAACTTGCGATGGACAAATCTGCAAGCAGCCCAAGTAACAAACCAAAAACCGTGCAAGTCAACGCGTTACCCCATGTGGCTGGCCAAGAGGCAATCAAATTTACAACACATTCACCTATGGAGAAGACAAAGACACGCTCATATAAAATTTGACAATCATTTTCATATGAACAACACATTTTTCTTACACAAGTACAGCAAGGGTGTGAAACAATGGACAAATTTGTGACTGATTTGAACGGGAAAGCAGCAACATGTGCCTTGAGTCATTTACAAGATAGCTTGATCAAGGACAGAATAATAATGGGTATAAGAGACACGTTTCTGCGCACAAAATTACTGGAAATGAGCGATCGTCCAATGCCCAAGCCCTCATGAATGAAGCATTCATGGATATCAGTGGAGTGGCAATGACTTTGTTTAGTTTTAGAAATAATTAGTTTGAAATTTTCACATAAAAATCTTGATAGTGAGCGATTTGAACTGTGGAACGTCCTTACAAGAAATAGAAAGGAACATAAAGACTAGAGCAAGGAGAGAATGGATCCTAAAAATACTCAAAGATATTTGAGGAATATGGATGTAAAATAGGCAAGAGCAAGAAGAATAAACAGTTTATATAAATGGGAGCATATTAATTCAGCACATTATTTGCTACAAGTTTAAGAAATTTTTCATTCTTACAATTTGGTTGTCTATACGATTAACAAAAACCGATAATGGAAAAAAAATGTTTAAAAAGAACAACAATACCTGATGCACCATAAATCTGAAATAGATGGATCGATGGATCCTGATGAGACTTAGAAATTACATCAAAGTATTGGAGCAGTTTAGAGGTATTGAGAAATATTGGCATAACAAAAATAATAATTTTCAAATACAATTTTTTTTTCATTTTCTCACTGTAATCCAGCAGCGAGGAAAATCATTCACTTTCCTGCATTTTTCCTGAAAAATGACAAAGCCGAAGCTATGGCTCCCTCGCTATCCTCAACCCTTGTATCAACGGACTCAACTGTAGCTGTAGGCGTATTCGCTGTTGTAGTCCGTTCTGATGTCCCTCCACTGCTGGTACATCCAAACCCCCCTCCTGTAGCAAATGGTCGATTCAACTCCAATGACCCACTGGGTGCATTCCACTGTGACCATGTAGCAGTGCTAGACTTCTGCCCAGTCGTTTCTTTGACCCTCCCATACACCGATGAATAGTCCCTTGGAGGTGGCAAGCTCATTTTGCTCCGTTGACCCGCATCAAGAGAGGAATCCTGATAACCAACATCTGGCGGGGAAATGTCTGACGATCTTGGGGTAAAAGGCTTCTTGACAGTCCTTTCTGTGGTTATATTTGGGAAGGTAGAGTTGTAGTCCTTTGGCGGGGGGTATAGAGGTGGTTGATTTTGACCTCTCCTATGGCTAGCTGTATTGTAGATGGACGGAGGGGCAAACTCCGCTGGTCTCTCATCCCTCATGTTGGTTAGCCTCTGTTCCCAGGCTGATACTGGCTCTATAAATATGAAAATAAAAACACAATTGGTAATTCCTAACATTTCCTAACATTTCTAACATACATGTACATATATGGAACTGAGTCTTCATAAAAATTAATTCTTTGGTATTTTGACACAATGTGGACAGCTTTTCATGAAGATTTTACTCTAAATTTTCATCCTTTTGCCAAGTCACTATTTATATGACCAAATTATACAGTGGAACTCAATATTTCATTTGAGGTATTAAAACAAGTGTAATGAAGACTTGATAACTTTACTTGATTTTGATTTGCTGATAGGTACTGTTACCATGCCAACTATTAGATAAAATGGGACTTGTCGGATGAAAAAAAATGAGGAGTCCTTTCATGAGATGCTTCTTTTATATCCCACAACTTTTTTAACATCCAACACCCCTTGACTATGATCACAACTTTTGCTATATAGGTTGTTTTTTAATTTGTGACAATTCTGTGGAACCAAGTTTACCTTTTCCAATATCCCACTCTCTGACTTTGCTCTCCTTGGGCTTTGTGTCCTTCTCTACACCTTCTGTCAATCTCTTATCTTCCTTCTCCTCCTTCTCCTCTTCTTTCTCCTCTTCATCTTCGATCACTTCTCCCTTCTGTCGTTTTCTTTCCTTGATCTTCTCCAGTCTGGCTATCATGGCAGCTTTCCTCTTCAGCTTCAACTTTTCTCTCCTCTCCCTCTGACCCATGGTCTAAAAGAGAAATCATTTAATGTAAATCCAGGGGGGGCCACTTACATTGAAGAGTGGATACCATGCGCGACCAAAAAAACACGT
This sequence comes from Lytechinus variegatus, assembly GCF_018143015.1. NCBI lineage: Eukaryota > Metazoa > Echinodermata > Echinoidea > Temnopleuroida > Toxopneustidae > Lytechinus > Lytechinus variegatus. The sequence goes on from NC_054743.1 coordinate 62,195,636, forward strand.
AAAAAGGATGTCTTTTTCACGATAGGTCACGTTACGTACGTAACGTGATAGGGTGTCAAAAACACAAAAATAATGAAAAAAGGGTATCTATTTCGCTAGGAAGATTACGTGTTTAGGGTCGAATTTGCGGGGATGATAAAACAAAATTAAAATGTGTTATAAAGGATGTCCTTTTTGCCCCAACACTTCGTGTTTAGAGTCCGATTTGCGCGAGGTGTAGAAGGACGTGGGATCGTACTAAACCAAATGAGGTAAGGCCGACGACCGAAGGACCCGTAACAATAAAACATTCCTGTACTTGTTTAGGGATTCATTTCAGGGAATATTTGCCAAGAGTATCGTTTTGTTTCCAATATTTGTTAAGGGTAGGGTTTCACACGCCAATACTTGTTAAGGGGTGCATTTTCAGAATATGGAAATTACGTGTTTAGGGTGCTTTTCGAGACCCCATGGTCGCGCATGATATCCACTCATGAATGGAAGTGCCCCCCCCCCCCCCCCCCCGGATGTAAATTCAAGTTCACAACGTAAATAATAATGAAGATGGAAGCTACAGAGACGATGATAGTCAAGATGAAGATGATTGTAATGATAAAATCAAACGAAGAATGACTTCATGATAGACTGAAACATTGATACAAAATTTTTACTTCAAATATTGTTAACATGTATGGATTTAACATTTGTAAATAGAAAATAATCTTTTGATTGAAACTAGTAGATTTCCATATACCATGGTGTCTTATGGAGCTTTTAATAGATTAGAGATAATTTGGTCTGAAATTTTGCTTCCATTTATTAGGTCATTATTCCTTCTAAAAGAGAAAGTTTACTTGCGCAGACTTAACTGGAGATCGGAATTTTTAGCTTAATGCCTGAGGAATTGGTCCTAACCCCATCTAGGCCGAGGTATTTTTGGAGTTCATATGGCCAGGGGAGGGCCTCCCAGGCCCCCCTTAAGATCTCGGTCGTCGACCACGTGATCACGCCGAAAAATTGGCATGCAGGTTGTCTTGGACATAATCTACAAAACTGTATAGTAATTTATTTCATGCAGATTGCTATTAAGCGATTATGCTAATTTATGCGTAATTAGTATGCAAATCATACTTCTCCCTCTAACTCCCTAAATAGAGCTCCAAATGGTCCAATGTTTGGGAAAAAAACTCTTTTTGGTATTCCTAACAAGTGTACATGAAAAAATTCCGATATCAGATGAATTTCTTATGTATTTTATTGCGTTTTGCAATTTCTTATGTATTTCTCTGTTTTTGGACCTTTTGTTTTTCATTGTTTTTTCAATGAAATTTCTGAGATCATAAACAGCATAAAATAAATACATTTAAACCAGCAAAACTAAGAACAATCATACATTTATGATTTTTGGTTGAAAACACAATTTGCATCGACTTTGTACACGAAATCACGTTTTTGAGCAATTTTTTATCTGACATGCACTTACATAGTGTTACATAATTTCGGTACCGCGTACCCGGGTGACGCAAAACTGGTCTCAAAAGTTGCGCAAGACTTGAAAGTACAAAGTCAGCGAGCAGCACGGTCAAAAAATTTTGAGTGGCGAAAATATTGCGTGAACCATTGAGGGGGTCTCCGAGGCCCCCCTGGCTTAGATAGGGTTCAAATTAACCACAAATGATACAACATTGAAGGATTACGTCATATAGACATGTCTCATACTGCCATTTAATAATATAATCTGAGAAACAAATTTAGGGCAGATACATGAAAATACACATATGTAACAGAATATCATATATCACACTTTAGTATTTAGCACTACTATACCCAATCACATAGCATTTATCAACATATCAGAGAGGTAGAGTGCTTTCCACAATATTGTTCTAATTATCTTTTTTAACTTACCTCATCTCGGAGGAGTTGTAAAGTATCCATTTGCTCATTTCTCTCTGTCTGATCCTTGGAGAAGTCAAAGTACCCTACGCCCATATCACGGACCTCTACAAGGAGGAAAATAAAGACAGAGAGAAAAATTCAGAAGAGAAGAGACACATCAGGGCCGCATCAATCGCAAGTCCAAAATGCGTGCTGTTGATTGGTTGAAAATGAAGTTGCGCATGATTTTTAGAGTTGCGTTTGATTGCAACTCTTTATGCAACGGGCCCCAGGGGTGCGAGTGGTCACACATAAAAAAGATCTGAAAAAAAGCTGAGGAGTGGTGAAAAAGTCTGAAATAGAACGAGCTCCCATTCTTTTTGTACAGAGGAAAACCCAAAAAAAACTGAAATTAAGCTGAAAACTAAAACAAACAAAAAATCTGAAATCAGATAAAAATCTGAAGTCTCACACCCCTGCAAGAGTTACAATCGCAACGATGGAAAGCCAGCGAAGTCAACAATAAAATGCATGTTTGCTCAAAATTGTTTTTAGATATGAATGTGTATCCATAAATTCATTGATTTCTTGACAGTTCGGTGTGTTCTCCTTTGTTTACAAAGGACATTTGGCACATTACCTGTCAAAAATATCATGACACTGATAGATTTCCATAAAATTACGATTAGTTGGATCAATCGCAACTCTTTGTAAGACGGGGGGCCCTGAAGTGGGTACGGTTCATTGGTTGTTTAGAATATGCCTCCAAACATGGAATGTGCCATGAAAAATTATTTCAATTATAAATCATTAATTCCTGAAAAAAGGAATAATTTACAATTACAACTTAGAAATGATAAATTCATGATTAATGATCAATAATTAATGGTGGCTTATTAATTGGTGAACAGCAATCAATAAGCAATACACAACAAGTAGATATTAATAATAATCATCAAAATAACAACACTTAGTCAAATAATATACTCACCTCAATAACAATAAACACAAGAATATCAAATTGCTGGAAGTTATTCTACATTATAAGGAGAATAAAAACTAGTTGCTCAATATAAAACCAGGGTGATAGTAGCAGTGTTTGCATCCTCAGGAAAAGAGCACTATACAAATCCAGCTATTATTATTAATGTAAGGTCGTAAAAATTATAAATTTAGTAGAAGGAAATAATGTAAGTTCTAAATCAGCAACTCAATCATCAAACTGAAGGGGATAAAGTGAAACTGAGGTAGAGACGCAAAATGAATTGAACAGAACCCGAAGAAGTCTGGTAGTGCACTGTTTAATCTCTGGGCTACTTTGCCCCAGCTAAACTCAATTCATTGTATACTTTACATAAATATTTAAATCAAGTATAGTCAACCAATCAAAATAAAATAAATTGAAGGAGCAAACTAAAATGTAAGAACCCAATTCATAAGATAAACCAATAAGGAATGAGATGACAAAGATGTCTGGTGATTATGTAACAATGGAAGTAGAAACTAAGGAGTCAGGTGAGGGATGGAATGAGTGGAACACCTGAAGAGAGAATAGAAAAGGAATGAAGATGACAAAAGAGAATCAAAGGAAAGGCATTCAGAGTAGAATGAATGAATGAATGAATGAATGAATGAATGAATGACAACTGAATATCATTAAACTCAAATAACCTATGTTCAGACTGCAAGGTCAGTATTGAAAAGAAATGCAAATGAACTCAAGTCTAGACAGAACAGAAATGTAAAACACCTGAAGAAAACACAAGTCACAGGAAATAAGCAAAATAGGACACTGACAAAATCACCATTCTACATTAACATTCAATTATTAATATGTATCAAAATCACAACTCACCATCATATTTCAGATTCTGATAATGGGTGGAGCCAAGCGGCCCTTTCGCTGCTTGCTCCTCCTCCTCCTCCCACTTCTTCCGAAGCATCTCCCGATACATGTCATTTGACATCAGATCTGGCAAATCTTCTTTCTTCTTCTCAGCTTCCTTCTCTTGTTCTCTATTGAGGTGATTACAGAAAACAATTTGTTCATAGTCAATGTGAACTGCCACCCCCAAACCAAAAATAAGTAGCCAGGGAATCCCTGCAAATAGCCAAAATAGTACTTTGTTCTTCAAAAATGTGAAAATTAGCTTCACAGAAAGAGAGAATTTTCTTTTTAATTCTGTCAAAATTTGTAGTAGTAACATGGAATACAAAACAAGATACAAGAATTTCTTTGACACCTTTTTTTTTGCGGACCGCTTGAAAGTTCCATAGAGATTGCAGTGTGAACATGTACACCTCATGATTGAGTATCCCCCGGACTTTGCTTTCTCCTTATTTTTTTGAGCTCTTGCTGAATATCTTCTACACTCAATCAAGTACTTTTGACAGTTATTGTTGATCAATTTTAACAAGTTGAACCATTTTTAAAGCTTAGGGATGTGTTTTTTACAGCAAAATAAAAAAATCTCAAAACCCATTTTTGGCAACTTATTGATGGTTTGGGGGTGGCTGGTGACATATGGCTAGGTTCGGTGTTGCCACTACAGATGTCAACACAGGTGGAACTTTCCACCTGTGTAAAAATTTCTTGACTGGCTCTCAATGCAATATAACACCTTGGCCCTGTTGCAATCAAACACAACACTTAAAATCAATCGTAACTGAATTTCTAACCAATCAGAAGCAAGCATTTGGGACTTTCCCTTGTTTTTCAGCAAAAGCTACCTGGCCTCACAGCAATAATATACCAACTGACAAAGAAAATGTTTCGACAAACAACTAGGCAAACTAGGAAGATTGGCAAACAAATGCCTCAAGTGTCCTACAGTGTAGCTGGAAGGTAATCAATCTCTTATATGGTGACATTTAAAGGGATCGTTTAACTTTGTGAGCAGCTGATATAAAAAATTCTCAAACTGAGACGAAACATGTGTATGAGTGCCTGTACTTGTCCTCTAAAACCCTGGAACAGACCACAATTTAGGATAAAAAACTCTGATTTAGATACAAGTAGCAATTTATTAGCTTGATTTTGAGAACCGTCTAGTAGATGGGTTCCAGGTTAGGACCAGTTTTCTCCAATTCAAAACATCCGTTGGCTATGTTGACTGCCTTCTGCTGTGTGTATCTCCTATACACAAGCTATTATTAGCTGCACTGTACATTCAGTGTATACGTTGTACACACTGTATGTAGGTCATGCTGTGTTCTAGAGTTAATGTGTTGTGTTGCACAGATTTGCTCTATACACATAGTCATTGAAACCAACTCCCAATTATTTTCAAACTTTGGTTTACATCTACAAGGTTTTAAACTTGATCCTGTAGATGTAATACTTTGAGACTTTTGGGATGGTATTTTTACACTATAAGCCTAATGTTTAGCTCATTTTCAAGAACCAAAATGAGAATTTTTTAAATCAGAAGAAAGTGAAATGATCACTTTATGGTCGGTCCCAGACATAATAATTACATCTGATTGATACAAGACTGACAAATCTCAATTACACACACATACACACAATCAAAAGAGAGCTTTGGAAATATTTCAGAGATAGCATATCAAATTTATTCCTTATTTTCAGAGCACCGGATACCCAAGAGCTGCTTCGGTTTTAAAAAGCGAAAGGGTAGTAGATCAATGAGAGTGACATAATTCTTTGTGGATAGGCGACAGAATCTTGGCCCGGTAACATTAAACAAGTATGATTAACTGTAAATTTAAGAATTCCTGTTAAGTCTATGGCAAATCATGTGCATATATATTTGCAATCAATCATAAAATTGATTGTCCCAAACTTACTTGTAGACTTCAGGATTGAGCCTCTTATCCATAGAAACAAGATTGGGAAGGTCCTTTCTCATGCAGCGTCTTGAGCGTCCCAGTGTGTCTGTGTAGTCCACCCTGAGAAAAATTACAGAGAGAAGTGAGGAATTTGAGGAGTTGGATCACGGAAAATACATCAACCTAAGAGAGCTAAATTCTTACCATGAAATTCACTTTGAGGCGATTCCATGAGATAATCGACCATTTTGCATGCCTAACCTAATCTGCGGAGCGCAACACAGCACCTGATTACAGATTTGATCAACAAGTGCTCCTTTTCTGTTTCTGTTTATGGTAACTCCCGTAGGGGCTCGGCAGGACAGCGCTTTCCTGGTAAATGCCAAGCTGGTATTGTATATGCCTCAATTATATTGTCTGTATAAGTTCATTGCAATTATTTTGACCCCTTTACTTTGTTCTGTTGAAAATGAAATAACTTGAAATTGACATTGAAATTGAATATAACCAATTACCTAGGAAACATTTTACATCTAGGTTAATCAGTCATTGCGGCTGACATTATAGACAGATATTTACTCTCTGTCTTTTTATGAAAAGTGGAGACAATGGCAGAGTGGGGATTCAAACTCACAACCTTGCGAATATGAGTCCCATGCTCTAACCACTGGACCACACTTTACATACATGTAAGACTAGCACAAATAAAACTTGCTGTTTTGATGCACAAGTCAAAGGCAGGGACTTTTAGAGTCTCCACATTCAGACCAATATCCTCAAGTGAAGGTTTGCCCAGCAATCTTTAATGCCTGATATCATTTTCTCTACTCTTATTTGTTATGGTTACATGTTTTATGATATAGACCCAATAACTAAACTTCAAGAGATTGTTTCTCACCATTCCTCATCTGGATTAGCTGGTGGTGGAATTTCCTTCTCATTTGTCTCCTCTTCCCTCTCAAGTTCTTCAACTCTCCGCTTGAATTCTTCTCTTTGATCCAAAGCCTTCCTCTCAAAGTCAACCAAAAATCTTTCATCGGAATCATTCTCTGATTGGGAGATAACATAAGACACAAGATCATCAAGGGGGCTACTCCATAAAACTATCAACCTTTTTGTATGTCCGACCCCCATTTTTATCAAGTTTTACTTCACTTCATATACTGACCAAGTCATGGTGCTTTGACAACATTACACACTGTCAAAAGAACAAGAAATCAGAGACAGAAGGTCCCACATATATGGGGTCGGACTTATATATTTTATGGAATTGCCCTAAAACTGGTCAATATGCATATGGGCATTTCACAGAATAAGAAAGTAATAGTTATCATTAGGGTGTTTAAATGACACATCTAAAACTATTTTAATCTGCATAATTTGCCTGTGTAGTAACAGAGCGCATTGATCCTACATGTACACTGTAGCACCTAAATCTGATGAAGATCCCATAGGCTCCTGTACAAAACTTTCTGTTCGATATAAAGCATCGTATTGAACAGTCTAATGTGCATGCGCAAATGCACAAGGTACTAGTATACAACATGCAGTTATCTATTCCTTGCTTGGATAAAATCCATGCAATGTAATGCACATAGAGTGCAATGACATCTTAAAGAGCTTCATGTTAGTAGAATATCTATGATCAAATTTGATCTTATGAAGTGAAGTCAAAGTAACTGATTGTGAGAAGTGACATGAATTGCGAAATCACTTTACCTTTTTTCGAAATAGATAATAATTATTATAATGGTTGGCTTCATCTTATTTGAGACTATGGCCATCAAAATAATACATGGCATCTAGTCTCTCCATACTTTCCTCCAACTTGGATATCATATTCTCTTACCCCCTGCACTCATCATGACCAAACATGGCAAGGAGATGACAATGAAAGAGTCAAAGAAGACTGGGGAAAGAGGATTCTAAGACTGGCAAAGGTGAGAACTTCTCTGATTATACTTCAGACCTTCCGACACCTCCACGGGAGCCGGACATTACAGACGCCGGATCTCTCCGTGGCCCTCGGGCCCGTCCAAAGGCCGCCAGGAACCTCAGGGATATTTTTTTTCTTTTTTAAACAAGTTCACACCTAGTTACCAATAATGCATATAGCATTTCCATCTCTTTGAAAGCAGGATAAAAGAGCATTGTAGATTAAATGCCTCGCTCACGGGCATAGGTGCCGCGACCGGGGATCGAACCCCAGACTTTCCATATATAGCAAGGCGCCTTAGACCACTTGCCCACGGCACCACTATGAGAAAATAAAAGATAACCTACCTGGGATGAACCCATCTTTTGTCATCTTCTCATAAAACTTGGCCTTGGCTTCCAACTTATTCCTGCAAGAGAAACACAATCAATTTCACCATTCTTTCTAAGTATTTCTTTTTAATTCAATTTCATTCATTTATTTAAACAGATATAACAGTCTTATCTGTGTCTGTGTAAAGTTTTTAAGAATTAACACTTTTTTTGGCTTTATTTACGGTTCCAATTTTACATGAATCTATTTAATCTTTAATTAAAATAAATATCACTTCAACACTTCCTACAGTATGTTTGTAAATGATATTCATAGTAGAAGGTTTGTCAAGATCACAAGAATTATGGACAAAAAATGTGCAAACAATTACACACAATCAAATCACCACATGCTAAAACTAAATGGCATAAATGCCCAAAACATTACAAAAATTAGGGTAGAAAACTAGAAACTTGCATTGCAAGCTTTGATAACTATTTTATTCACACAAGCGTTTAAATAAACAGTAGGAATATCTCTTTCAAGTAGAAGTTCTGATTGTAAAAATGACACCACCCCCTCCCCCCCAAAAAAAATGGTAGAAACATGCCTGTCGATGACTGACAAGTGAAATAAAAAGAGGTTTGTGACTAGATATAGTGAAAATTGGAAGTTGTGATAGTTGGACTGATCCCCCTTCAAAAGTATCAATAAAAATATGCAAGCGTTGATAATGATTTATTTGACCTGTACACAAATGATATAGTAAAAAAAGTCACTGATATAGGAATTACATGTTGTGATAGCAAGAATGATCCCCTATGTGCTGAGCATTGACATCTAAACCCCTAAATAATAGGATTTCTGCTCTTAGCTACGCCTATGTGTATCATTTATTTATCCAATAACTTACCTTGCATTGTCAAGTTCATCTCTTTCATTCGCCAGCTGCTCTAGGTCCTTCTCCGCTCTTTGTTTCACTCCAGCATTCTTCTTGTTCCAGATGGATGGCTTCTAAGATGAATAAGCAAACAAATAAAATATGATTCTGCTGCTGCTGATGATGGTGATGATAATGGTGATGATGATGGTGATGATGATGAAGATGATGATGAAGATGATGATGAAGATGATGGTGATGATAATTAATGGTGATGATGATGATGGTGATGATGATGGTGATGATGATGGAGATGATGATGAAGATGATGATGATGGTGATGATAATTAATGGTGATGATGATAATGGTGATGATGATGGTGATGACAATAATGATAACAGTTGTGATGGTGATAATGATAATAGTGGTGATGATGATGATGATGACGATGATGACAATGGTGATGGTGATGGTGATGATCATGATCATGATGATCATGATGATGATGATGAAGATGATGATGATGGTGATAATTAAGATATGATGATGATGGAGAAGATAATAGAGTAGATGAGGAAGATGAAGGTTACAATGATTATAACAATGAGTGATAAAGATAATGATATTCATGATTATGAATATGATCCTAGATTTGATTAACAATGTCCAACTGTCCAAACTTTCAGCTTTTATACTTTATGAGTCAAACCAGAACACAACACAGTAATCATTAAATCACAATAGAATAACAGGAATTATCAGAAAAACAAAAACCCTCAAACACTTCATACGTTTGTGTTCTGGTAAAATACAACTGACCTTCATTCCTGCATTATTTTTATTAAATAAGCTGGTCTGAAAGTCAGTTTAAATTTTAAACCGGAAAAGAGCTCTTTATTTACCTTAGATTCTCCATGTCTGTTTTTACTGGATGAAGCGCTGCTTCCAGGTTGAAGACGGTCTCTCTTTAGTTGCTCCTGCTTCTTAAAAAGCTCGGCCTTCAAGCCAACCAACTATAAATCAAAGCAAACAATCTTAGAGATGATAATTGATGTCACAAACATACAAGCGATATCTTGACTTAAGACACTAAACTTATTTCTATTCATTAGTTTCCAGCCTCTGTACACAATGTAGGCACTTATCTACTCTAGGAGGGAATATGAGTGGATTGGCGCTGATAAGAGATTGGGAGACATTTGCCCTCTTATTCCAGGTTTACACGTGCATTGACTTTTGGTTCAGAACCAATAGCCGTTACAGAATCCGTTTTTGGTTTACCTTGCACCGCGTTTACACGCTGTCACAGCTGCCGGAGCAGAATCGGCTCGCGTGGCAAAAACCCGAAATGATCCCCGCACCAACAATATACGTCAAAATAAAAACAACGCTGGATCCGTGCGCTTACAAAGTATGTCATAATGATAAAGTAAATGAAATGCGTGCCAATTGCCGATGCGGAATTGGCTATCTGTTTACACGTAGAAAAAAAGCTGATTCTGTATCGGCTCGCGGTTCTGAACCTACAACATTGGTGGTGCAAAATTGCTGATTCTGTGCAACGAGAGCCAATGCAAGTTAATCGCGTTTACACACAACAAAAAAGCCAATGCAGCGTGTAAACACGGTATATGTTAGCTTTGGGAAAGGGAACTTCCAAACACCAAGGTCCAATCTAGACTAGCCCTGATCCAGAGGAGGTGGCAGAAGGTGCGGGTGCACAAGTGTAATTAACCCCAAAATTTTTAAATGGCTGACCCTTTGAAATACCTTTTGGGGAGAGAAAACACCACTAACTTTCTTTTTTGGGGGAGGGGGCTTTTCTAATAATTTGGGGGAAAAAATTCACCCTTTTTAAATAAACTCAAGGAGCCATGTCTGCAAAGCAAGGGCACGCATACTTTTCATACTGAGGCATATTTCATTCTAATTTCTCCCTCTAATAAATGCTGCTGTCACATTCCCCCTACGGCGAGTCGAAAACCGCTGTTTCATTCATTTTTATTTAAATCTATATGTGGTTGGTACAAAAAAAATGTTAAAACAGCCGTTTTTGACTAGCCACCGTAGGGGAAATGTGACAGAAGCATTCCCATTAATTTCATCCTACGGCTATGAAAATGAAAATACAAGATTTTAGGCAGGTTTAGGCTCTAGGCCTATATAGAATCTAAATGTAGAGAGTCTAGTTGTTTTTTTTTACAGACAGAAGACCAGAGGTACAAGTAAGCGCACTCATCCAATGTCCAAATCTTGTCCTCGGTTAGGAATCCCTGTGCGGTGAAAAATGGGTGGCAATGTTCGGCTCATTTTCTCTTCTTCTTGTCGATGTTTGAAAACTGCTTCAATTCTTTCTTGATATTGTCAGTTTTTATTACGGTGCAACTTTTCTCTGAAGTAGATCTAAATAGAATCCTTTAAATATCGAGATTAAAAAGATAGATCGTTTGGTGACAATTCAGACCAACTGTAGTTGCTGAGTGCTGAGGTGAACCAACAAAAAATATCATAGTATATGGAACTGAGTATTTTTGGTTACAAAAAGTGACATTTTAAAGAATTTTTAAAATGTGCGATGATGCACATATCGAAATGTACAGGCCGGGTGGCAGCAGTGAACTAGTGGTACGGCTACGTGCCATGTTTTTAAGCCAAGCATGTCGCCATGCATCCATGGGTGCATTACTGCCGCCGTGTACAGGAAAATTGAAGGCACGGCTCATGCAAACTTGAAACAAACTCCCGCGAATTCATAAAATCATGTCCTTCGATGAATCCTACCGAACGATGTGAAGTAAATTCCCCCTAATATGATGAATATCCCTCAAATAGTGTCATTTAAGCTTTGATTTTTCTTCTCGTTACAGAGCTTGCTTCTATTTCCCAAATTTTTCATCTAATTAGCTAAAGAGGGCACGTAATTTATCTCAAAGACAAGGAAAAGACTAGGCAAAAAACTATTTTACATGTAAATTGATGCACAGAGTTACGCAAAGTCAGCAAAGTGTCCAATCTTTTTACTGTAAAAACTTTGGTGGAACGTTTATTGATAAATGAACGGTAGCATTGCAGGCTTCGTTAAAGGTACGTAGAATTTTCTAATTTTTTTGTGTTTAATTTCATTGCTTTGACCATTTTTCCAAAAATTATTGTCAGCAAAAATAATATAAAAAGTATGTTTTTTAAGTTATTGCATTAATTGGTTCTATATTTTATCAAGCAATCGTGGGAATTGCGTATACAATGAATCAAGAATCTACATTTAAAAATACCGACAAGATCAATTAAGGTTGTGCACCACCATGCACCATCGACCTTCCTTTTATTTCTGTGGAAAAGACATGCCAAGCCACTTTACATTACACTACAGACCGAAGTAGGCGACTTTGCTCTCTTTCATGTGCTTTTTATATTAAAAGAATATTTTAAGAATTGAAAATGGAACGCTTTTCACCAGAAAAACCCCTGATGAGTAGCGGAATGACGAGTTTCTGCTAACATTCCCATTAGCCATGTTAACGACAACTATAAAATCCACATTCGTAGTGCAGGGCAAGTAGGATGGGGGGTCGGGTGTCCGGACACTTGTCTTTGTTTTTGAAACAGTCTTTTCTCTTGACTTTGTTTGGTCTTGGATTAGGCCTAAAGCTAAACCAAAAATGTTCAATAATCATCTATTTTGTTCACTTTAATATTTCCTTACATTTTGTAATAAAAAATGATTATACTTCGCTTATAAATTTTTCCAAATGACTTTCTTAAATTAATCGTCCGGACACACAACTGGGTATACATACCGCCCGGTATACGTGTGTGTGATCGCCATGTGCACTTAAAGAGAAATTCCAGTAGTTGCAGTAAACACTGATTTCATGAGAAAGTCTGTAAAACAAGGCTTAATTGTCAGTATATCATCGAGGATGTAGATCTGGTACGGTTACATTAACTGAACTTTGTGAAATCTTGAAATCTACGCTGAAAAATGTTCACACCGAAGATCCCCAACACAGATAAGCGCACGTGGGACAATATATAATTATTGCTTAGGGCGTCGGGCCCGACGCCCTACCCGATTCCTGTGCTTATTTGCTGATTTCTCAGCAATTACACAATTTCTTCCAGAATTCTTTGGCACATGCGTTTTATTTATACAAACAGACACTTTGGTGGTCATTTCATTGGATTCTGTACGAACTCATTTTGATATCATTACCAAAACTAGCATTTACCTTTAGACTCGCCCAATCTCTTAATTCATTATAGAATATAGGTTACAGGCTACACCAAAATTCATAGGTGGGACTGTAATGTAATTATAGTTGTATTTATACATCTTAATTGCGAAGTTCTCTGTCAGCTGTTATCCCCAACTTTGGCCTCTAAAATAATTAAGAAAACAAAGTCGATCCAGCAAACTCACTGAAGAGGCATTAACGTTGATTTTCGATGATTTATTCATAGCAGAACTATCACATTAAATTCATGAAAACGCTCCGTGATTTATCTTGTTTGTTGCGGTTCGAGCTCGCCGAGAAAAGAAATAAACGGTGGCTCAAATAACACAAATCGAAAATAATTCATATAATAAAGAAAAGGAAATACATGTACACTGCACTAATATGCGTAAGTTTGAAGTCTCGATTATTGATATGGACTAGATTTTGAACTAATTATTGGTAGTGATCGCTCGCCAAAACACAAAAAGGGGGAGAATAGAATGGAAATGGGGAAGGAAATAGAGAAAATTGTAGTGACAAAATATTAGCTAGTTGATTTCGACGCTCAAAATTAATTAGACTAATGTGATATTTTTTTTCTTCACATTTAAACGTAAAAAAAATCTACGAGAAGTTTTCCTTTTCTCGAAGTTTGATAATGTATTGTCTTACCTGCGCTCTGGAAAGAAAAAGGAAAAGGAAGTGAAATTCCTCATCTTTCCTGCACCCCCTGATCCCCATCCCACCCCGATCCGATGCGAGTTTCACTTGTCCACTAACCATCCATTTGGAATAAAATCTTGTAAGCCCCTGATGGCCAAGTGATATTATTTAATACTATATTATCATTGATCGTACACTCTTAAAACAAACCAGCCAAATTGACTAGACAAGTAGTCAGCTGAGTGCAACTGATATTCTAGTCACATTTCTGACATATACTGTATTCTAGTTAGAAATAAGTCTCTGTTCTAGTAAACTACGACTAGTAGTCAAATATGACTAGAATAACAGTTATGATATATCCAGCTGACCCTATTAACTAGTCATTTTTGACTGATTTGTCTTAGAGTGTATGTATAATTTATATGTGCCATACTGATATTCGTATCCTGGGCGTTGTGGCGTGCGCCTGTAATCCAAGCTGTGGGGAAGTTACAAACTGATGCACTGAGGTTCGAGGTTCGAGGTTCGAGCCCTGGTCAGTCTTTCGGGTGGTGACGTTAAAGGTCGGTCCCAGACGTAAATAATCATATCTGTTTGATCCACGTCTGACAAAACTCAAATACACACACACACACACACACAACTGACGACAAATGCAGTAGCTGCGAAGGGTGAAATAACCCCCTCCCCCTCCCCCCCCCCTCCTCACTAAAGAGAGGGAAGTGGATTCCCCCTTAAAGAACCAGTCAACTTCATCAAAACGTCGATTTCAATAAAAAGATCAAATAAATATAAGGATTTCTAAAAAAAATATTCAAAATCGGATGTAAAGACAAAATCAGCTTGGCCTTATGAACATTTTATAGGTGGAAATAGGCGAAACTTTAAAAAAAATCATAAATACGTTTCTAATTACATCTGATTCTGATGACATTTTTATTTTGCTTAATCAATAAAATAATTTACACAACAGATTGGATACTCGCAAAAAGATTTATTTCTTTATTGACACCCGGACTGAACATACCGCGTAGTTTTCACATAACAATATACAATAGTGGCGTAGATTTCTCTTTTTTATTATTTAACGTACGTTTTGTCGGGTAATTTCACCCTTTTATAGCAAAAACATTCACCATGTTCATCAATGAAAACATTTAGGTTAATAATAATAATAATAAAGACTGTATGAGATAAATAAGAAAAATATTCAAGATGTAGAAATAAATATAAGAGAGGGGATTTGGCAGGCGTAAAAGAGAAGTGTGTGCGGGGGGAGTGAGAGAAAAAAATAAATATTATGAGAAATCAAAGGAGGAAAAAGAAAGAGATCGAGGTGGCATTTCATGTGTCTGTGCGAGCAAAAAAAGAGAGAGAATGGGGGTATTTAATAATTTTTATTATATTCTTTTAAGAGAATATTCGCATTTTTGGCTATCTGGTTTTCCCCACCCATCGAACACTTTCTCTACCATGCATGAAAAATGCAAAATATACTTTTTATTCCTATTATCTTTGATAATGACACAAAATATACCCTTTCCCCATATACTCCTGGGCCCCGCTAATCTCATCCCTATCATGCCGTAACCGAAGGCGCTAGGGGTGGAGGGATGCACCCTGATACAGATAAGCTCAGATCAATCACTCTGTTACAAGATCGCACGTTCCTCCGGCGCCCGGCTATATCCGCCCGTGTCATCCCTCACAACTCGCCCTTTTATCCATTTCATATTTTGACCTAAATCTCGGAGGGGGTTTCTGTATCTTCTAGCTGCATTTCTTTTTTTATTCAGAGGGGGTGCGCGGGAAAAGGAGATAATGGCTTGCCCTACTTGTGCGCGCAGAACTATCGATCGTTGCACTCGATTTGAGCTCACACAGTCTTTCATCTTCATCATTTTTACCTCCCACTCAAATTCGTCTTGCTTTCTTCATCCCTCCATCCCTCCCTCTCCCTCCTCCATATTACCCTCTCTCTCCTCAACCCCCCCCCTCTCGCTCTCTCCGGCGCTCTCTACACCTCTCACTCAAATTTGTCTTACTTTCTTCAGGGTCTTCATCCCTCCCATTAGCTCTGCCGTCTTTCTCTCCTCCTCTCTCTCTATCTTCATCTCTCCACACCCCACTCTCTGACTCTTTCTCTCTCTACCCCTCCCTTCCCTCCCCGTCTTTATATCTACCCCTTCCTGCTCTCCCCCCCCCCCACCTCTCCCTCTCCTTTCTGCTTGATCTGCCCCCCCCCCCCCGGGGGGGCACTCGACCAAAAAAGTGGTGGGGTTGTGCCGCGGGCGAGACAAAAAACGGGGGCCTTGGAGCGGGCTTATTGTAAGAAGGGGGGTCCTCGGGACGGGCTTCGAAACTACAAATGTTTTTGAAAACGGGGGTCCTTGGAACGGATCTCCAGCTTGTGAGTGCGTATGCATCCCTATGGAATGGGTATACGTGTATGACCCAGCAAGCCCGCGCAGAGGCGATTGTCGGTCGGTGTTCTGCGGCCGCTTTTCACCAAAATTGCAGCTCATTGTAGCGGATCAACGGTGTAACCAAAAATATGCGAAGCTTTGGAGCGGATTTCTTTGGATTTCTTGGAGCGGCCGCTTTTCACCAAAATTGCAGCTCATTGTAGCAGATCAACGGCGTAACGAAAAACATGCGAAGCTTTGGAGCGGATTTCTCTTTTCTTTTTTTCTCAATAAGAATAAAATGCTATGTCTCGGAGCGGCTTTCTTTGTTTTTTTTCTCAATAAGACAAAAATGCTATGCCTTGGAACGGAAATTTGAGTGTAAAAATTGGGTCCCCTCCGCGGCACATACCCACTATGCAATAAATACTGAGTGCCCCCCCCCCCCCTCCCCCGGGGATCTGCCCCACCACTTTCTCGTACCTCTCCTCATCCCTCACCCCTCCCGTCTCCCCCTCTATATATCTACCACTTCCGCCCCCTCCCTCTCTCTCTTATCTAGACTAACTTTTTCACATTCTATTCCATCTTTTATGCATCTTCATTTCCAGTCTCTCATATTTTTTTTGGAATCTAGACATTATATTTCCCTGTTACACATTTGCTGACATTTTCCTCATATACTGCTCCTTTTTCTGTTACCTTGTTCATTTCTTCCTTTTTATCTTCTTTATCTGTCTTCAAAATGATCTTTGAAGGTGTGGCAGTTAAATCACATCATATTTTCTTTGCGACCTCCTATGACATATCCAACGTGAATACTTATATAACAGAAGTGTACTTTATGTCCAACCCAAGTGTACTTACATGACTACTCACCAGAGAAAAAAAGGTCGAAATATAATAATGACATAAACTATGACACTTCAACAGTGACGAAACAAAAATAGATTACAAATTTTGCATCGTTAATCTTCTTGAAGTAAATTGAGTCACGCTATTGAGTATTAATTTTTGAATGGCTTCATTTCAGCTGAAATTTATTTGTGGAAAATGAGTGATTATAAATCGTATTCAAGGTAATCTATATGTCCATCTTCGATTGTTTTTTTCAAATAGGCACCACATGGGCGGATCCAGCTTTCGCCAATAGGGAGGGGGGACGGAAAAGTATTTTCATATTTATTTTCCGAATCGACTGTTAAAAGATTATTGTTATCTCTTTTTTTTTGAGTGGTAGTCCTTATCATCCTTGGGAATCTAACTAAACATGTAATGCGAGCGCGAAGCGCGAGCTGAATTTTTTTATATTCCGACCCAAAACTGTACACCTACATTCTAAGCACTTTTTTTACCGTGAACAGAATGAAAATCTATCCAAAGAAGCGTATCCAACCAAGCAACTTATTCGACATTGCAAATACAAAGCGGGAGCTGAAAATATTTGATATGACAGAAAAAGGGGGAATTTTCAAAGGGAGATAGTTAGCCTATACCTATCCCACTGATCATATAATGCGAGCGTGTAGCGCGAGTTGATTTTTTTTTACATATGCCTTTCAAAGACTTACCTCTCGCTAAAACACAATAATGAAAACTCGAATTCTGAGAAGAATTTGTACATATTGACTTCAAAACGGGATATTTTAAGCCGGATCCAGGATTTTCCAAGGGGGGGGCACATTTTCCCGATGAAAATTTGATAAGTAAAAAAGGTCTTCACTTTCAAAGGGGGGGGTAAACTTGGGTAAAACATGTATTTTTACACTAAAAATTCTGATAATGGCTCTCGAACGTGTGTGGGGGGGGGGGTACGGGCCAGATGTGCCCCCTGGATCCGCCAGTGATCTCCCTCAACCGGCAATTCTCGCACGAAGTTCTAGAAAAAAAAATATCTTTATAAATGGCATGAAAGTTTGTCGATTTCCAATTTTTCCACCTTCCCTCCTTTCATTCACTTTAACCGATGTCCCTCCTCTTTTTCCCCCTTCTCCCTCTTTTCTTTTGCGCCGACAATAGGGGGAGGGGGGGGGGGCATTTCGCTATTATTGTCATTATCAGTGCCTTCATTATCATCATCGTCCTCGTCATCATCTTCATTGTCATTATCATAAAAAAGAAAAAACACCACTATCCAGTGACCACGGAAAAACTGAAAAATGGAAGAGGTGAACATGCATATAAAATCATAAAGTGAAAGTGATTTTTCACTTTTTTAAAGCTGGTTATTGAAAGAAGAGGGGCTGATCCCCCACCACCCCCTTCCGCTTCTCCCGAATCCCTACATTAATTACATTAATGGCCATCACAACGCCCATCTTCGCAATTAAAAAAAGTTGTATTCATCACGATGCTCAACTTTTTTTATTCAAGTATACACTGTATAGCGTTATTAACAACCTTGTGTATAACTATTTTTGCAATCCAATCTTCTTCCTTGATTTTCATGCTCTTCGTTGTCTCGGTTTCTTATTTTTTCTTTTGTTTTTGTTGTTGTATTTTTCATTATGATTGTCAGTTGAACGATGTACACATTGATTACCTACGTGAATATACAGATCAATTTCTACATTAATTGCCTTAAGTTATAGGCCTACTCTATCACACTATCTTTGATAGTCTTTTTAGTGTCTCTTCGAAAAGGTTTGAATTGATTTTCGTTGGTTTGGTTTGGTTGGTTGGTTGGTTGATTGACAGATTTACTAATTATTAATTTGCATTAAGGACAAAAATTCTAAAACTACGTAAATTTTAGATAAGTCTTTTGTTCGTATATAAACATTTCCTGTCCGTGATTACGTTCGCATTAGTGGATTGGTGAGATATGTCTGCTCTTCATGAATTCCTAAAATCAGTCCTTAAAATGTCCCTTCTTCTAATCTGAATATCAAAAATTTTCAGCTCGCGCTTCGCGCTCGCATCATTTGGTTAATGAAATACGTATATTGTCCTAGTTAATTCCTACAAAGAAACCTTAAATTGTCCCACTTGAGGTATGAATTATCTAAATTTTCAGCTCGCGCTTCGCGCTCGCAATATTTGATTAGTGAGATGCGTATGATATTCATGATTGCAATGACTACAAAAAGTGTTTCATGTGTTCAGATGTAATTCTAATAAAAATCAAGAAGCGCTTGGCACTAGCATTAGATGACTATGGTGAGATATGCATACTCTTAATGGATTCCTAAAATATATTCCTTAAAATATCGCTGTTTGGGGTAAAAATATACAAAAATTTCAGATCGCGCTTCGCGCTCGCAGTGTTTAGCAAGACAGGTACCTATCATGATTACACAAATTTGATTATAATGTCCCTTTTTAGGTGTGAATATAAAAAAATTCAGCCCGCGCTTCGCGCGCTCACTCAATGATTCAAGAATTTTTCTGGTGCCCCCACAATTCCTTGCATATCTAAAAATATGATTGCAAAAAATGCCAAAAAAAATATTTCAGTCATCCCCACCCATCAACACGGGTTTATGCCAGTGCTTTTTGGTGGTGAAACTTTTTATGGGGGAGGGGGTGCTAATGCCCCCAAGCCCCCATCTCACGCCCGTGTTATAAATATAAAGAGAGGCAATTTGTCGTAGTTTGATATATAGGCAAAATATCCCATGAAATTTTGGCATAATCGATATTATAAAGCATAAAAAATACGTTTTGAGAAATATTGATCATAGAGCATATGTCATAATTAAACAGATAATCATGAATAGGGTACAATAATTCATCTTCACCATAGCATCAATGACAATTATCATATTAATCAGAATCATAGTAGAAGTAATAAAAGCAACAACAAAATATAATTTCGTTGTTTATTTTTTATTGTAACTTTCTCTTTAAGTCACTTAAGGTGGTTATTGTTGTAAGTATAGAAGCTGTGAAGTGGTCCTATTATTGAATAATTTGAGTGATGATTGATGTCTAAAGGGAAGTACGGAAGATGGAGATAAAAGCTGAAGGAAAAAGGAAACGCGAAAGATCCGGTTTTTAAACTTCTGAATGAACACTACTATTATTTGTTTACATTGAAAGGTCACACAAAGCCAGTCATTAGCTTGTCAAGTTAATCGTTTCGTTGTTTTGTTAATAGGCCTATATGTATACCGCGTGGGCGGATCCAGGATTTATAAATGGCGGTTTTAGAAGTGGAAAATTATTTTATGTTATAGGTATTAAAGGCCGGGATTAAAGGTAAAAAGTGATTTTTACTTCCCGGAGAGACTTTTTTATCCGGAAGGACTTTTTTATACTGAAGAAAACGTTAACAAGCAAAGGAAAAGATGGAAACGGAGGATTAAAGAAAGAAAGAAATAAAAAAAGAGAGGAAGAAAGAAAGAAAGAAGGGAAACGGATTCTAATACCTCTGTCACATTTGCTCTACGGCGGCCGTACGGCGAGTCGAAAACAGACGTTTTATTCAATTTTTATTCAAACCACCACACTAAGCTGGAACAAAAAGTGTTGAAACGACTGATTTCGACTCGCCGTAGACCTTAATGTGACCAAGGTATTACTCTCCTTATACCAAGTTCTATTGAAAGTCTGACATGCGAAACTAATTTGTCTAAACAATAGCACAATTTGCATCTTCACTAAAATAAAGGGGAATCCAGCCTTGGCCTTAAACAGTTGTGTTGGGAAGAAGAAAAATAAATTAAACAGAATTGTGAAAGTTTGAAAGAAATCGGCCAAGCAGTAAGAAAGTTATAGCTGCTTTCAAATTGAAATCACTAATACTATGTAGATTCCAAATTGGCAACTGGGTAATTAAATTATGACAAGGGGCAAGGACAACTTTCCCATAGGCCATGTACTTTATTATCAGGGATTTGTGGTTTTCTCCTAAGTACCCATTCCCCCGGGGCAGTAATCTAAATATAACCCAGGTAGTATATTGTTTTATGTCCTCATGAAAGAAAAATATAATTTGAAATAAAACTTTTGGGAAAAATGACATTTTAGCCATAATATGTATTGGAGTCCATGGAAGAGTAGTCCTTGCCTTACATCACTATGACATCACATATGCGGCCAATTTGAAGTCTCCATGGGTAAAGTGATCACTAATATTTACAACTTTTAAAAATTCATAACTTTCTTGTTGTTTGTCCAATATTGTTCAAACCTTCACCTATCAACTTGTCTGATTTTTCTTTTTCTTATAAAAACAAGTTTTTATTTGGGTTGGATTACCCTTTAAAAAAAAATTATCATTACAGGTGAGCCCAAATCATTTCTGCAAACTTTGCATCCTCGCCCCCACCTAGATTCCAGCGTGGGAATCCAGACATCATCCAAAAGTATGTCAGGATGTGAAGAAGTTATTTATTTATTCATTTATTTTATGTTATTATTATTATTACTGTTTAAACAAGTCCACACTTATT
The DNA here is from genome assembly GCF_018143015.1 of Lytechinus variegatus. Taxonomy (NCBI): domain Eukaryota; kingdom Metazoa; phylum Echinodermata; class Echinoidea; order Temnopleuroida; family Toxopneustidae; genus Lytechinus; species Lytechinus variegatus. The sequence continues at coordinate 62,217,095 of NC_054743.1, forward strand.
GCATTTTCATTTATTTGAAAACAGGATAAAGGAGCAGTACCAATTAAATGCCTTGCTCAAGGGCCTATGTATCGCTGCCGCGGGGATCGAACCTCGGACTTTCCATGTATAGTCAGGCGCCTTAATATATATATATATATATATATATATATATATATACATTTATTTCGGGAGGATAGGAGGAGCTCCTGCATTTATTGTTAAATAGATATAAATATGCTATATCCAAGATTACCCATTTCGCTTATTTCCATCTCCAACAAATTGTCTAAAGTCTTTCTCTGTCTTACATCTTGACATTATAAGTAAACAACAAGCATTATTGGAAACATATACGTACCAGGGGCGGTTCTAGTTTTTTTTTCAAGGAGGGGGTTCGACCGAGAAATTCGACGAGAAAAAAGGGGCTATGTACAAAATGAAGGTCATTTTGGTACCGAGAAATGTTACACGCAAAAAAAAAGGTTAAGTATAAAATGAAAGTAATTTGGGATTGGCTGCAAAATGTAGGTCATTCTTCTTTTTTTTTTACTTGGCACCCTAAGGGGGGGGGGGTTAAACCCCTTAGATCCGCCACTGCGTACAACATAGACAAGATATTATGTAAAGGGTAATGGAAGAGGTTAAAGAAGTTCAGCTTGTATCCTCCTATTTAAATTTTTTTTTATAGTATTTACCAAAATAAAAAGAATTTAAGCAAATGAAAAGTAGAGCATAGTGTCAGCTTTTCACCTTTAAGACCCTATTACCGACAAATGCATAAACAGAAACGAAAGGACTTTGGTATTTTAGACTAGTTTTACTGACATCCCATCCTGTGCATGATTTGCGCTTCCGACTACCAAAATCCCTTCCACGTTGACGGCGCAGTCACACGCCAGTACCGACTCCAGAGCGATCAAATCTATTACGTTATTTTCAATGGCTCTCCATCGGTCGGTTTGGCGTCGGTTGCGTTGGTGTGACTGGGTAACTCGAATAAACCACAACAATAGGATCTCAAAATAGATTCAGGATGAATGTTTATGTAGGACATAGCACTGTGAACTCTAAAGAATATGAATATTAACGAGTTTAATCGATTACAACGGGGACGGATTGTACAACAAAGAAAATCTATTGAAATTGCCCGCCAAAAAACAAAGAACAGCTGAGAGATCTTTGTCGAATATTAGTGAAACGGGATAGCTGATCGTCGTAAGACTACAGGGATCGCGGAAGCGGGGGTGGAATGCGGGGGCACTTTTTTTCCAAAACCGTGTACAAAAACGTAAAAATTACCATCCGATTATGATTTTTGCACGGTCAGCCCCCCCCCCCCACTTTCGGCTAACCCCCACTTAAAAAAAACGTTCTGCGACCCCTGGATTAAGAGCTGATCAGAAATTGCAAATATATCGGAGATTTTTTCCAGAGTCACGGCCGTCACTGCTGATTTGATTCATCGATTTTCGACAAAGACTGCTTTGCCATGTTGGACTTTCTGACAATAGATTCTCTACGTAGCAGAAAGTGTCTGAAAAGTGGATGCCTAATTACGCTAATATTAGACCATGAAAAAACGATTGAATGATATTTTTGATCCATATTTCGTGCTTGCAAGCTTATTTCTCATGATACTGTATAGCTCTGTGAACTTGAAGAAATAACCCTTGAAAAACACATGAATGATATTTGTAAGTCATCTTCGTGCTCGCTTGCAAGCTAATCTCTCGTGATACTGTAGCTCTGTTAACTTAAAATAACCTACGAAAAAAAAACCACTTGAATAATATTTGTCACGATTCTATATGACTTTTTGATTTGATAAATTGCCACTTGGTCTACTCCTTCCTTGACTACTTTCCATTTTGTCTGATTCCAGTTGGTCGAATCCTAGTTTATCTTCAATCAGTTCGTCTAAGAACTGTCTAGAAATGGTGTCCCATTGGTCAAGAATGTCTTTACAGTAAATCGCCACTTAGTCTACCCCCACTTGGTCTACTTTCCATTTGGTCTCATCCCAAGTGGTCTAATCCTAGTTTATCTTCAACCAGTTCGTCTAAGAACTGTCTAGACATGGTGTCCTATTGGTCAAGAATGTCTTTACAGTAAATCGCCACTTGGTCTACCCCTCACTTGGTCTACTTTCCATTTGGTCTCATCAAACATGGTCTAATCGTGGTTCATTAATAATCGGTTCGTCCCGACTAACAATTTGGTCTAAATTCCACTTAGCCCATTTAAATGATTGTTATCTATGTTCCAGTTGGGCTATACCCATTTTATCTTATATTAACATGATCTAGCACTGCTTAGTACATGATCTATATATGAGAAAGTACCGTAAAAAATTGTAGACAAAGTGAGAATAAGATAATCTCAATTGGTATTATGCTAAGTTATTATTAGACTAAGTGGGTATAAGACCAACTGTAGCTTATATAGACCCCTTTTCATACTTATTTCCAGATTTAATAATGGGCGCCCTCTAATTGTTATAAACTAACTCATTTTCATTTCTGGATCCGACCTTCAGATACCATGACCTTAAAGTGATTGGTTAACATTGGTTTGACTTTTAAAAAATATGAGCTAGAAGGTCACACTTGTCACCTGTGTCTGCGATTTGTTATGAAGCCCAGAAAAAATTGCGTTCGAAAATAATTATTCAGTGCTTCAAAAATTGAAATATAAAGTGACCAGAAACACCATCTTAATTTTATCACATACACTTATGTGTACTATTTAGGTGTCTATAAGACGGCTATTTACAAAATCGGGGTTCGCCTTGTAGTTCTAGCTTTTCTTTCTCAATAATGGTTGTTTTCGGGGTTTATTAGTTCTAGTATATGCACTTGTACACATGTTTCATCTTGGTTTGAGAATTTTTTAAATCGGCTGCTCAAAAAGTTAAACAATACCTCTAAGCGAACAAGATTCCTGTATGGTACTAGTATATTATAATAATGATATAGTATATTCATTTAGCGCTTCATACTTTGTGTTTCTAAGGACTTTACGTGTAATTATTATTACCCCAGTCATAAGATACATTGGCCCCATGATGTTCCACACATAAGTGCACCACCTCCACTTCCCGGCCCGGTGAGCAACCTGGCCAGGCTACCATTTACCGGTGCACACATGAGAATTTTATCACATTGACGTTCACATCCTACACAGAATACCGGATACACACTTAGCATTTGGATAATTGCCTTGACAAAAGACATTAGCGCCGGATGGGATTCGAACCCTCGACCCTTGGTTTAAGTGTTAAAAAGTGACTTTACCACTACACCACGTCACCTCCACTCGTAAAGATATAATAATCGTCCACATCAGGGACTATGATCATCGAACATCCTTATGACGGTGACTGTGCTTTTGTAGCTCACATTATACAACCACTGACTACCACCATCATTAAGTTTGTCCCGACTTGGAAGAGCTTCTTAATTAAAACGTATGGCTTCTACAGAGGATAATGAATCCAAGAAAAGGCATCTTAATATCATCCCTTGTAATGGGGACTAAGGAGATACATTAATAGAAGGAGGGCAGGGGTGGAAATCTCTCCCGAAAGGTAGGGGGGACAAAGGGCTGGAAAATTTGACCCAAAAAAAAATCTTGTCCTAAAATACATGTTTTATTTCGATTTTGAATGATGTATTTCTTATCATCATAATGGACCCCAAAAAGTAGGGGGACATTTGATATTGTACCCCCTACTATTTTGAGTAGAGGGGACACGTCCCCCTGTCCCCCCTGGGATTTCCGCCCATGGAGAAGGGGCAGATCCAGGATATTTAAAGGGAAAGGCATATTGTTGTATGAATAATTCGACAAGCGAAAACACACAAAATATGGTTATCACTACAAAATGGACATTATGTTATTCCAGGAAAAATGTGAAAAGGCCCTAAAAATCATTACATAACAATGAGCGGCCAAATTCAATTAAAATCATATTTCAAACTGGCTCTCGAAGTTTCGCATTCATTACGGCGAAACTCTCGACTACAACGCATCGATTCTTTTGAAAATGTAATTCAAATCACAATGGAGAGCTGAGAGGCTTTTGTCGAAAGTTGGTGGACTGGGACAGCAGATCATCTGAAGATTTGCACCGGACGAGCAATTGCAAATTTGTCGTTGTCCAGAGTCAAGAGATTCCGGTCCACCAGCTTTCGACAAAAGCCTCTCAGCTCTCCATTGTGATTTGACTTGCACTTTCAAAGGTTTTGGTGGGTTGTAGAGAGTTTTCCTGTAGTAAATGCGATAAGTCCGGACTAAACGTATTACGACGCTATACTAAGACCACACACGATACGAAAGTCGTTGCCTGAGCTCTCGCCTGTAGTGCCCAAGCAGTGTATAAAGTACATCTGTCGGCAGTTTAGTTTTAACTGCGATTACATAATTACAGCTTTTAAAACATGATAGCATACAACCATGGAGGGAAAACGAGCATTGTTGGAAGCAGGAAGGAAGGAGGGGGGGTCGCAAGGTGACCACAAGGTAATTTCATCTTTTTGTTTTAAAACATATATTTATTTAGGCGACCCTGCATACTCTTGTCGAAACTCTCCCACCTTTTTAAACCCTTTTTAGTCATTGGGATGGTGACCCTTAAAGACTATAGGCACGATATCAAACTTCAGTGTTTACTCGAGAAATAAAGTTCTTTATTACACAATCACTGAAATTTACCTGTTCTTGCTAGGCTGCAAACTTCGTCAGACCTTCGTCGTAGCTATAACTCATATATAGAATATGGGTCCCAATCCCGATCCCAATGCAATAGACCAGTTCGTAGTTACTTCATCGACAATTTTGGTCAAATGACCTTTAATTTCTTTCATTATGGTATAGGCAAATTTCAAAGCAAGACATTACGTAAGCAAGCCTTACATAGCAGGATGGAGAAATTGAATAGACCAGGTGACTAGAATAGCACACCTATGAACACTCCATGAAGGAATTTGTTGCATTTCTACTTTGCATGCATATTATAGCATGTTGTACAATGTACTTGGCAAACTGTGAAATACCAGACGTTTGTGGACGCATTGTTGTTGTTTGTAAATGAAAAACACAATTCAAAAGAATATAGGAATAATGAAGACATCTAAGTTGATGCATATCTCATTAAATCTTAAACCACCATGACCAACGTATAACTTTAGTACCAATGACCTTCCCTTGATCATGCGCAAAGTGGAACTACGAACTGGCTTATAGTCAATCAAATAATAAGCCAGTTCGTAGTTCCTTTCTGCGCATGATCAAAAGATTCTACGCATGATCAGAAGAAGGTCATTTGTACTAAAGTGACATGGTGCTTTAAAATCTAATGAGATAAGCACCAACTTTGATGTCTTGATTATTCATATATTCTTTTGAATTGTCGTTTTCATTTACATCCACAAAAAACAACAATGCTTCCACGAACGACTGGTATTTCACAGTTTGTCAAGTACATTGTGCAACATGCTAAGATATGCAAAGTAGGAATGCAACAAATACCTTCATTAAGTGTTCATTGGTGTGCTATTCTAGTCACCTGGTCTATTCAATTTCTTCATCCTGCTATGTAAGGCAAGCTTACGTAATATCTTGCTTTGAAATCTGCCTATCATGATGAAAGAAATGAAAGGTCATTTGACCAAAATTGCCCATGAAGTAACTACGAACTGGTGTATTCGCTCCATCAGATGCTCGTTTCATAATGGGTTATAACCATGGCAACTTTGTCATTATTGAACTACCATGGAAACCATGATTGCGATTGACTGCTGAGCCACCTTGATACACTCTAAGAAAAAAAAACAGAAGCTTTTAAATGTAGAAAAATTTAAAAACAGATTTTGCAGAAAATTCTAAATATTGTTATAACAGGAAAGCTTTTCTACAACTTTACAGAATTGGGGCCTGTTTCATAAAGGACTTGCAACTGTTGTATAACTCTGCCACAATGGTAACTATCGTGGTAACAGGGCTCAGCAGCCTATCAAAATCAAGGTTTCCATGGTAGCTACAATAAAGGTAATGTTACAACAATTATAAAACCTTTATGAAACTGGCCCCAGGTGTGTTTAAAAAAAAAGGACAACAGTTTTATTACAATCAATTTGTAGGATTACATACACCAAATACAAATTTTCTGTAATTTTACACAAATGAATGTAAGATTACAGGGGCCTGTTGCATAAATCTTTTCACCTGAGAAAACTCTGGTAAACTGAAAACTAAGGTTAGTCTGATTTTTGCCATTGACTTTAACACAGGGCAAAAACTCCGGTAAAAACAACCTGAGTTTTCTCAGGTAATAAGTTTTATGCAACGGGCCCCAGGTGTTCTCGAGACTGCTACAGGATTCTTTTTTTTATTAATAAAAAATATCGAACAGTGAAGTTGCCACAATTGGAAAGTTACCACAGTTGTAGCTTCTAAAACGCACCCCGGCATTAAAGTATCATTCGCGGCCATGCATGGATTTACGCAAAATCCGGGTACAAAATAAATGTACAACCCTTTCCATCAAAACTTTGAAAGAGGTTTTAAAAAGTAAGATTTCATGATGAGTCCATTTTGATAATAATGATAATAATAATAATCCGCTTTTATATAGCGCTTAGACACGTCGCGACTTGTCTAAGCGCTTTCAGTAAATGGTTAAGATTTCTCTAAACTTTCTAAATGAAATATGAATAAGTCAATCGAATGAACCATTAATTTTGTCTCGCTTTGCAGACGACACGATCGACAATGAAGGGAATGTGCTGATTTAAAAGCGCGAAAAGTAAGCGTGATAATACAATTTCTCTGTCGACATCGTCATTCAATAAAATGCGCTTCAAGTTCAAACGACCTTTTTATGCGATTTCGTGACAGCAGTTTGAATCTTATTGTCTCTAGATTTTTTTTCCAAGAAGCTAACAAATTTCACGAGGTTAAAGTTGGATGACGGTTGGTAGGCATGGAAAAGTAATGAAATGAGCGGGAGGGTTTGAGTTAAGGGGCAGGAAGGGGATTAAAAAAGTATATAGATTGGGTAAAGAAGCATAGGAGATCGGAATACATTAAAAGTCACAATTGATTAAGAAAGAGAGAGAAAAAATAGAAGAAATTGCAATTGTAATCAGAGGGTCGTGTGTTCGAATCCCACCATGGCCTAGCGTCCTTTGGCAAGGCGTCAATCCATAATTCGCGACTCTCCACCAAGGTGTTAAATGGGTACCCGGTAGGATGCAAAAGCCTATGTAGTATGACTAGCAATTGAGTCTTGGAACTCTTGTTGGAATGTTCCTCAGGGAGTGGAGAAGGTGCACACATTGTAAGCTGGCATGCAAGGATCCGATGACCGGGGTAATAATATATCTGTAAAGCGCTTAGAGACGTCTTGTCGTTTCGATGTGTTATGCGCTATTATAGGCTAAATGCGGATTATTATTATAATTATTATTAATGGAGAAAGTTGATATCATGTAGTAGCTCCATGGTGATATATTCATTTTGTTCCCTTTTCAGGAAAGTTTGGGTTGCATTCCCTTAATACAGTCTCTTTAGCAACTCTCTTCATTTTACTCCCATCTTTTATCATCCTCTCTCCCTCTCAAAATAGGAGCTCTATTGCCCCCATCCCCTCACGAATTCACGGGAGGGTCCGTTTACCCCACCCCCCCCCCCCCCCTCCCCTCTCTCTCTTATCTATTATAATGAGCCCGACTCGTAACTAACGGGAGGGGACGCATCAAAACTTCTCAAAGTCATTACATCTGATGATGGGGGGCAATCTTGCCCCCATCTCTTACCCCTTCCGAATCTCTCTGGTATCTAATGGGGGAATCCACTCGCCCTCCCATCATCGTGTCTACCCTCTCTAATTTGATTTGAGTGCAGAGAGTCACGCTATCGGGTTCAGGGGAATAAACTGGGAGTGAAAAGTAGAGTAATATGCCAATTATTGCCTCCCTGGTTCGACACGACCAAAACTATTTACTCAGGCGTTTGCAATTTGTGGGGAGAACGTTCGATAGTTTGAGAACACGGACCCAGGATACGGTACCTACAAGGATGAATAATTACCGAATAAACTACTTCACTGTAAAAACTGTGGTATTAAAACTGACACCAGTTGGTGTTAATAGAGGACCACACCCTGAGGTGTTAAAATTACAACCTAGAGATTGAATACAACACCAAAGATTGTAAATTTAACAACCAAAGGTGTATTAATAACACATACAGGTGTTAAAGTAACACTGTCAATTTAACACCGGAGTAAAATAACTGGCGTGGTCCTCTATGTACACCGGTCATCACCACAGTCTTTGCCGTGTGATATGTAAAAAAAGACACCATTCTGACATGCACTAATTCCAAATTCTTCATCCTGCCCTTAAAGGTCAAGTCCACCCCAGAAAATGTTTGATTTTAATCGATAGAGAACAATCAATTAAGCATAACGCTGAACATTTCATCAAAATCGGATGTAAAAAAAGTTATGACATTTTTAAGTTTCGCTTTTCTTCACAAAACAGTTACATGCACAACCCAGTGATATGCAAATGAGAGAGTCGATGATATCCCTCACTGTTTCTTCTGTTTGTTTGTTTTTATTGTAAGAATTATACAATATTTCATTTTTTTACAGATTTGACGATAAGGACCAAACTGACTTAAAATAATGGTAATTCCAAATGTTGAGGGAGGAAAGACATCTTATTTCAAATGAAAAGGAGGAGAAAATTAGATTTCTTCATATTTCATATAATAAAATACAAAAGAAATAATAATAAAATACAAAAGAGTGGGTGACGTCATCAGTCTGCTCATTTGCATATCGACCAGGATGTGTATATTTTATATAACTATTTTGTGAAATTAAGCGAAACTTTGAAATGTCATAACTTTCTTGTTTTACATCCGATTTTGATGGAATTCTCAGTGTTATGCTTGTTGGATTGTTCTCCTTATATCCAAATCAACTTTTTGTTGGGGTGGAATTGTCCTTTAAATCGTAGGCCTGCCGCCTACAGCTTGAAAGAGTAGAATACAGCTCATATGCCAGTGGGGGTGATGATCCACAAGATTTCTGAGGGGCCCAAATATGGTGGATGTAGCAAAGGTTCTAAAAATATGTGAGAAAATGAAGCGAAGGAGTAAAAATTTTGTTCTTTTTCATACAAAAATGTAATTCCTGGATAAATTTACAAATTTCACTCTTCCCCCTTTTTTTTGGGGGGGAAGAGACGATTCGATGAAATTTCTGTCTAGAAATATACAATGCAATGAAATTTAGAGAAATTCAGTGAGGACAACAGCCCCCCCCCCCCCCCCGTAGTAAACACGCGTGTTCACACCAGTGTGTTTTTAATATCACACATTGAATGAGAAATATTAACGAAGTCTACATGAATCAATTTACTAATAAATCTGAGAAGAATGAGGCCTAATCATAAATTCATTAGTTGATTTTATTTTTTTATTCTGACAGAGGATAAAGAGCTTACATGATGCATTACTGCAAGAAAAAAAAGGAGAGGAAGGAGAAAGAAGAACTGTATTCAGAAATCTAATCAGACACGGCCTAGAACATAATGTTTGTCACAGAAAGATAAAATTCATATTACGTAAACCTGGAAAGGGGAAGTTCCATCTCTAAAAAATGATAAAATTAAAAAAAAAGAAATAGATTTTTATCTTGTATTTATGAAAACGAGACCTTATAGCTCCTTATATATTACTGTATTTATGTCAAGTTTTATTAAGTATTAACCAGTGGTGTAATTATTAAACGAAAAAATAAGTAAATTGCCAATTCGTCCACTGCCAATTTGTCCACTCACCACATCGTCTACTTTCATTTAGTCTAATGCCATTCCGTCCATCAATATTTCGCTTAACAACCATTTGGTCCATTCATCACTTCGTCTAATAATAATATCCATTTCATTTTCATTCATTTTGCACAACTTAACACTTAGTTCAATTAGACCAAATGGTATATGGACTAAATGGCTATTGTACCAACTTGTTATCAGACGGAATGGCATTAAACTAAATGAAAGTAGACCATTAGGTGGGTGGACGAACTGATGGTAGACTAGTTGGTAATTGGACGAATTGGCATTCGACGAATTGGAAATAACTCCCCCCCCAAAAAAAAAAAAAAAAAAAAAAAAGAAGAGGGACCGGACATAGTGTTTTGGGACAAAATTAATAAAAATCTGCTATAAAGTGAAGCGAGCGAGCAGAAATTTTGATATTTTAAATACCCAAAACGAATTTTTGGATAGATTTTGATAATAGAAGTCATAAAAATATCACATTTCACCCCTTTCTCTTTCCCTTTCCTCCTTTTTCTCTTTTTTTTTTATCATCGTGAAAAAAATGTTGGGGGTCCACAGCTTCCTAAGCCCCCATCGGCACAAGGTGCAATCATCCAGAATCGTATAGATTTGGGCTTCGCATAGTGAACAAGAAGCAACCTCCTCTGTCACTTCGAAATAGAAGTATGTACACTGCAAAAACTCCGGTGTTGATTTAACACATGCCCGGAATCTACATATGTCCACACCAGAGAGGTCCAGAGGTATTGAAACGACAACAGTTTGGAATCAAACAGATGCCGTTTTAATACCAATTGGTGTTGTATAAACACATATCTGGTGTTAGAATAATAATAATACAAAAACTGGTGTTGTTTTAACACTTCTCTGGTGTGGACATAATAGATTCTTGGCTGGTGTTAAATCAACCCCGGAGTTTTTGCAGTGTATGAAGAATAGGAGAATGTCGACCTTTTTGGTATTTGATAACTTTTTTACGTCTCAAATTTCACATGCTTCTTCGTTGTCGACAGTGCACTGTAAAAACTGTGGTGTTAAAACTGACACCAATTGGTGTTAATAGAGGACCACACCCTGAGGTGTTAAAATAACACCCTAGAGATTGAACATAACACCAAAGAGTGTAAATGTAACAACCATAGGCGTTGTAATAACACCTATATTCAAAACTAACACCACCAATTTAACACCGGTGTAAAATAACTGGTGTGGTCCTCTATGTACACCGGTTAACACCACAGTTTTTGCTGTGTGTTTGTAAACGAAAATCTACTTTTAAAAAATGAACTTCATTTGAAAAAAAAAGTGCTTATACGTTTTTACAATAACTAATTAACAATGAAGGAAATTATGGGAAATCAAGGAAACAAAAAAGGTTTGAAAACCCCGTACAAGTTTGAGTCCCAAATATAAAGTAGCATCAATATAAAAACATAAGTTTAACAATCGAAAAAGAATAAAACAATGTAAATTACCATAGAAAAGGACATAGATAACATTTATAGATTTATGTAACATTTAAAAAGATAAAAAACGTGATATAAGAACAAAATGATAAAACAGGCATAAGATAATATAATACAACAAAATAAAATGTTTTGCAATGATTTTGTGTATGAAGGGTTATTCGCATTTAATATAAGTGTTTACAACTTCTTCTTTTAGACTTTGTTTACCGTGTAAGAAGAATGAAAGGAATGAGCAGAGATGTAAGCACGAGTACAGCTAGTGAGAAGTGGGTCTAAGTAGAACGCGAGACTGGAAGAAACCAGTCTTCAATAATCATGAAGATTGTAGGGTAAACGATGATGAAATGAGCGATATAGGGTTTCACAGGCCTATAATTCATTCCCTATAGACTCATGTGTTAAATTGGCACTTTAAAAAATCATAAAAAATAAGGATGAAATTCGGGGTCGAATGTTTACTACCAGTGGATAGGATATATATCTGGTAATCCATATCTGACCAGAAAAGGGTCCCTCGACCGGCTCATTTTAAAAATAAATTGGCGTGTTTGAAGACACCTTCGGGGGGAGCAGATTCATCACCTCAAATAGCAAAATAGCCCTAATCCTTTCGCCAGTCAAAATATAGTCCAAAATTGGTGATATTTCTTCCCAATTTAGGAAAAGGAAGTTCAGTAATTACCAAAAATAGAATCAGTGTTAGATGGACAATCATATGCATAAACTTTGTCAATCAGCCATATCAAAATAAAAAAAAATAGCAATGGGTTGGCTCGAATGAATATCTATGGCCTGCCACTAGTGATTAGGCCCGTGAAACCATAGGGCTGTCGCTATCATTATTCGTCTAATGGGGGCGTTGTGCTCTAGTGGTTACGACTCTCGTCTCTCCTTAGGAGGGACGCGGGTTCAAATCCCAGCCATGGCGTATTCCTTCAGCAAGAAATTTACCAACATTGTACTGCACAAGTGAGGTGAATGGGTACCCAGCAGGATTAATTTCTTCAAATGTGCTGAGCGCTGGAAGGCCGCTTGAACCAAAGTTTGGGTGATACTACTACTACTACTACTACTACTACTACTACTACTACTACAACTACTACTACTACTATTACTTACTACTACTACTACTACTACTACTAATACTACTACTACTAATAATAATAATAATGATAATAATAATGATTAAAATGATAGTAATGATAATAACAATAATAATAACAATAATAATAATACTGATGATAAAATTAATAATGATGATGATAATAATAATGATGATGATGATAATAATAATAACAACAATGATGATAATAATAACAACAACGATGGGCCGCGGAATAGATTATTTGTCGATATATATGGCGCAATATAAATTGTTATTAAGAATTCTTCCCTGCCGTGATCGCCGTAAACTACTTCAACCATCATCAACACCGCAACTACCTCTTTCCCATCAGTTACCAACCACCAACCCAACATGCGCAACACTGCCATTGTCACCACCAACATAGCCCAGAGATACAACAAAAAGCCCCCACTTTTACTACTTTCGTTTTCATGAAAATTGCCCCGGCGACAATATTGCTCCGATAGAAAATCTACGCATTAAGCCAAACATAAATCCTATAACCTCCAAATGTAGATAAACCAGAATCCTCACATTTAGGGTTAGGGTTGGGGTTAGGGTTAGGGTTAACCCTAACCCATTATTCTGGACCCAAAACTCTATTACAGCCCTAACTCAAACCCAGAGGCGCCGATCCTGGGGGGGGGGGCAGGGGGCGATCGCCCCACCAATGAAAATATTTGGGGGGGGGCAAACATATCGTTTCCCCCCAATAAGTCCGCATGTGCTAAAAATAAAATAAGATTGTAATGTTACAAAGAAATCAGCAAGCGAGATTGAAATACACAACTTGTTCTTCGTCTAAAATCGTTCTCAAAATGTCAACTTTTCAGATTGTAATATAAAAATATTTCAGCTCGCGCTTCGCGCTCGCATCATTTCTGTAACAAAAACCCATACTTTTCATGATTGAATATGTGAATATGGTCCCGTTTTCAATTCTAAACCTCAAAAGAACGCCCACTTCGATTTTCAATAACCTTTTGTTGGAAATATATATCTTGTTCTTTATTAAAAACGTCCATTAAACTCATTTTTTTCAGTTCGAAATATCAAAATTTATGTACACACACACACATATATATATATAGGCATGTGTGTGTGTGTGTTTGTTTGTTTTGTGTGATCGAGCGCCTTTGGAAAGTTTATTCATGATTCCCCCCCCCCCATCTGAAAAATGGATCGACGCCCCTGCTCTAACCCTATGCCCTCTGAGAAACTAAAACTGGAGCAAAATGTTGCAGGAGCATAACGTCGAGTCAAACATAGGTCACCGTGTGAAGTAGGACCGTCCTATCTATGGAATCAACGCGTTCGAGGGTATTTAACTCTATGGATGTATCTTACTATTTAGGAATAACTAGCCGAGCGGGCGGCAAAATTAATGACTCAAAATTGCTATTTTAATTAGGTATCGATATTAATGCAATCGGTTAATCGGAAATGCAGCGGCGACACGAGCAGGTGCTGTCATTTCAATTATAGAGAAAGCCCTAGGAAGTTTGAAATTAAACCGAGATGGTGGCAAAGTCGTGCAGAGAATTTCCTCCAGAATGTCCATTCTCAACTGCATAGTACACTGCAAAAACTCCGGTGTTTATTTAACACCAGCCCGGAATCTATATATGTCCACACCAGAGAAGCATTGAAACAACACCAGTTTTTAATCAAACCGACGCTGTTTTAATACTAATTGGTGTTTTATAAACACATTTCAGGAGTTAGACCAAAACGAAACTGGTGTTGTTTAACACTTCTCTGGTGTGGACATATATAGATTCTGGGCTGGTGTTAAATCAACCCCGGAGTTTTTGCAGTGAAGCGGTCTCCTCTCATAGTAGAACTGCACAGTAGAGTTTTTTTAATATATCAGTTTAGATAACAATAGTTTCATGCCTTTTTTACACGGTGAGTCAGTAGCCAAATTACGAAGTCCCTAGGAGATGACGTCAAGCGGTCCCAAGAGCTTATATATATAGGCACAGTTAAGTCAGAATAGCTATCAATATATATCATGCAGTCCTACAGGTGGAACCCTGAATCTAAATCCACAGAGTTATCTACTGAAGATAAGAACGTAGTATACGAGAATAAGATTATACTAACGGCGACGATGAAGGAAATGAGGAGGAACATGAAGTTGATGATGAAGATGAATGTGATGGTTGCGATGATGATGATAATGATGAAGTTGGTGCTCTTCATGATGATGGTGATGTTGGTGATAATGGCGATGATGATGATGATGATGGTGATTATGATAATGATAATCATTATCTTTAAAGTATCATTATTATTGATAACACCATCATTACCATCTCCACATCACCGTCATCATCATTATCATCATCATCATCATCACCATTTCACCATCAGTAAGACTTCCACCATCACCATCATCAGATATCTAAAGAAGAAGAAAATATCGCATACATTCGTAATTCCGAAGCTTCGTAATTCCGAAGGTTCGGTTATTCCGAAGGTTCGTATTTCCGAAGGTTCGTAATTCCGAAGGTTCGTCAATCCGAAAACAAAATAAGGTTCGTAATTCCGAAGGTTCGTTAATCCGAAAACGAAATAAGGTTCGTAATTCCGAAGGTTCGTTAATCCGAGAACGAAATAAGGTTCGTAATTCCGAAGGTTCGTTAATCCGAAAACGAAATAAGGTTCGTTAATCCGAAAACGAAATAAGGTTCGTTAATCCGAAAACGAAATAAGGTTCGTTAATCCGAAAATTAAATAAGGTTCGTATTTCCGAAAATGAAAATAATTCATTTTGGTAACAAAAACGATGTTGTCATTACAAGATTTCACGATATTATGCAATGATAGTAATAACGATCGATGATGTGTGTTGGGGCCAAAGCATGTATTTCATTAAGAATTGCACCCTGATCAAGCATAGGCTAATTTCGATTTTATCTGAGCAATTGCTGCCTATAAGCAAATGGTTTAATTAAAGATCCAGGGGATCAAGTGTGTTGGAAGCGTGCGAGCAACCTCTAGATAATAGGATTTGTATTGGAGGGGATGTCATTTTTAATAACAGCTTCTGCTGGTAATAAAAATAAAAATAATACTAATAATGATCCTTGTGAGATGTTGAAAGCGCGAATCGCAAGCTGAAACTAGTAGACATTTCATGTAACAAGACGTGAAGTGAGCATTCGGAGCATTTTTTGTAATCGTGAGAAAGATGTGTATCTTTCTATAAAGAATTAATGCGAGGGCGAGTTGTAATTTGTTTATATACTGACCTGGGGCCCGTTGCATGAAACTTTTTACCTGAGAAAACTCAGGTTGTTTTTACAGGAGTTTTTGCCCTGTGCTAAAGTAATTGGCGGAAATCAGACTAACCTTAGTTTTCAGTTTTTACCGGAGTTTTCTCAGGTAAAAAGTTTTATGCAACAGGCTTCAGAAAGTAATCTTTTAAGGACTGCATTTAGTGACTCATGAATAGAATATATATCTCACGAACTAAATAATGAGAGCGCGAACCGCAAGCTTAAAATTTGTGATATTCCAACCTGAAAACTGGACATTTCATACTTATTTTTTGTAACCAGGAATAGAATGAGTTCCTCAATAAACAATACTTGATGCGAGCGAGAAACGTGAGCCAAATTTTTCCGATTTTCCAACCTGAAAACTGGACATTCTATAGCATTCTTGTAAAAAAAAAAATAATAGCTGGGAGAATAGTTTTCAGAACTGAAGTGGCTTCCCTGGGTAAATGATATCTTTATCAATATCATCATTCTAGGCCCACATGAAATTTCCAAAAGTTTGAGCACGTGATTTGCTCGCAACATCTCACAAGGATGCCCTTTTCACAGTATTGACCAAAAAGGTGAATTTTACATCTTCAGATTTGACTTTCCCCCCCAAACCGCTTGCTCTCTACGCTCGCAGAAATGAAACGTAAATATATAACTTTAGCATGTTTAGTGATCACTTAAAAAATTGTGCTCAATTTAGTTACTACAAAAACACACAACCTCTTTACACAGATGATAATCTAATGGTGAAAATATCCGTTTGCACCAAATTGCCCCTATTGGCCCCCTTTTTTTTTTTACTTTGCCCCCCCCAAAAAAAAAAAAAAATACGTTCCGCCGCCATTGGCTAAAACACGATCGTCTTCATGGCTAACTGCAAAAAGTTCTTAAAATGTCCCCTTTAGATCAGATCAGAGCTTATATATTTAAAAATTCTGTTCGCGCTTCTTGCTAGCAGTTATTATCTAAATTTAGTTACATAGGCATCTCGCTTTGAAGATCACAAACATATTGCCCATCATATTAACAAAAATATAGCTCGCGCTCGCATTATTTAAAAAGGGTTTATCATGTTATTACATATTTACTTTATTTTATAAGGATAAAGCTAATTATTGACTGTTAGGACTACCCTTTCAAAGAAACAAACAAAAATCAACTTTAAACTGCCGATCAAGGAAAATATGGCTAAAAAAAATCCATCCCCCCCTCTATTTGACGAAAGTTGGATCCGCCGGGGGAGGCAGGGGCATCAAAAATGGAATAAAAAACAGGGGAATTAATATTTTCCAAAATGGGAAAGTTCCTTTTTTCAAAAATAAATATGCCGTTTTTCATGTTTTTTCGAAATAAAATACTCTTTTTAAAGTATACAAGTTAAGTTAAGTTTTCAGGCTGGAATATTGAAAAATTTCAGCTTGCGCTTCGCACTCTCATTCGATTGGTGAAATATGCATCCTAAAGAGGTCACTAAATGCTTTCTTTAACAGGTTCCTTTTCTGGTCAGTATGTTTAAGCTCGCGTTTTGCGCTCGTGTTAATTCTTTAGTTAGATGCACATCTTTTTAATGACAGCAGAAATCTGCTCGGATTTTTAAAAACTAATTTTCATTTTTTATTGAAATAACCTAAAGTTTAGCTTGTGATTCACGCTCGCAACACCTCGCAATAATGCCATTTTAAGAATAACTGACCACAAAAAACGTTATACAACTTCACCTTTGAATTTGTTTTACCAAGCCGCTCGCTCATTATACTCTCTCCCGAAAAATAAAGCCTAAATATACATTTTGCCATAATAAGAAGTCACTTCAAAAAAGTTATTCTCTACTTAATCACTATCAAACAGACATTGACTACAAGCAGATGATAATCTTAAGGTGAAAATATCACCACAGTCCCAATTTTGACGTATGAGTTTCATTTTTTGGCTTTACCCCCAACGAAAATTCGTTCGGCCGCCCTTGCCTTCCCATCCTCATATGATAATTGAACGGCAACAGTGTCCCCCGCCCCCTCCCCTTGCCTCTGCTTTCCCGGTTTTCATTTTTCGGATTAACGAACCTTATTTTGTTTTCGGATTAACGAACCTTCGGAACAACGAACCTTATTTCGTTTTCGGATTATCGAACCTTCGGAATAACGAATCGTCGGA
The DNA here is from genome assembly GCF_018143015.1 of Lytechinus variegatus. Taxonomy (NCBI): domain Eukaryota; kingdom Metazoa; phylum Echinodermata; class Echinoidea; order Temnopleuroida; family Toxopneustidae; genus Lytechinus; species Lytechinus variegatus. The sequence goes on from NC_054743.1 coordinate 62,234,961, forward strand.
ATTACGCCACAAATGTTCGGATTAACGAACCCTTTTTCGTTTTCGGATTAACGAACATCGAGGTATAGGCAATTTACGTGTTTCGGAATTACGAACCTTCGGAATAAAGAACCTTCGGAATTACGAAGCTTCGGAAATACGAAGTGTAAACGAAAATATAGTATATACAAATGGGATTATAATGACAAAGGTGATGATAGCAATGATTGTGGTGGTGATGATGAAGATGATGATGGTGACGATGATGATGATGATGATGGTGATGATGATGATGATGATGATGATGATGGTGACGATGATGATGATGATGATGGTGATGATGATGATGATAACGATGATGATGATGAGGGTGATGATGATAATGATGATGATGATGGTGATGATGATGATGATGACGATGATGATTATGATGCTGATGCTATCAATAATTCCAAATATAATATTTATTATGGTCACCATCATCTCATGTCCATATAATACGTTCTCATCTTCATTAGATAACAGTTTGTTTATACCGTACTAAAGTATTCCTAATCGTGATCACGCAGAAGATGATGAATATACTAATCAGAATTATCGTCATCACAATCATATTCAGAATATTCATAATCACCACCAGTCACCAGCATCGGTATCACCATCATGAACAGCATCAACAGCAAAAGCATCACTGGAATTACTGATATTATCATCAGCCCTGATCATCGTCATCATCATCATCACCATGATGATGATAAAGATAATTATTTTTAGAATTATCGTTGTCACATTTATATTCCGAAACATCACCAGCATCATCATCGACATCATCAACAACAGCAATAACATCATTGGAATTACTGATATCATTATCATTATCATCATCATCATCATCATCATTTTCGTTATCATCATCAACTTCATCCTCATCATTGGGTTCATCATCTTCGCCAGCATAATCTCATGTTAATATATATTCTAATCTTCGTGCGATATCTGATAATGATGATGATGGTAGTGGTTGTAATAAGAATGACAACCATAGTAAAAAAATCATCATCATTAACGCTGTCACTATCAATATCCTAACCCCTATAATTGTCATCAACACCCTCATCATCATTTTCATTTCTACTGCCACCATCATAATCATCATCATCATCATCATCATCAACATCATCATCATCATCTTCAACATCATCATCATCATCAATATCATTATTATTATCATCATCATCATCATCATCACCATCATCATCACCATCATCTTCAACATCATCATCATCATCTTCAACATCATCATCATCATCATCAATATCATTATTATCATCATCATCATCATCACCATCATCATCATCGTCATCATCATATTTTCATCATCATATTTTCATCATCATCATCTTCATCATCATCATCATCACTATCCTCATCATCATTGCAATAATTTTCGTCAGCATAATCCTATTTTAATGTACTATGTTCTCATCTTCATTAGATATCTGACGATGATGATGATGGTGGAGGCGATGGTAATGATGATGAGGATGATGATGGTGGTGGTGGTGGTGGTGATGATGATGATGATAATAATAATCATCATCATTTTTATAATCAACATGTCTTGCTTTATTAGCCTCGACCTAATCCCCAGCGCTAGGCTTTTAAAAATCGACAAAATATAGACTCGCGCCTCCCGACACGAAACATTATGCAATACGATTATTCATTTGTTTCCTTGAATTTTTAATTGTTCTTGCTTTATAAAGATTGGTAATTGTAATGATAATTCCAAACGATAAAAGTAGCGTCATGACGAAATTTATCGTACTTTGATTTTAACATTTCCAATCTAATCTCTTCGTCACTCACAATCCAACGGTTAGCGTATGTCTCTGATTTCTTTTCAAACAAAAGTGAATGCTAAACATCCTTAACAGTTCTTGCTATATAATTAATTTTATAAATCTGAATGATATTGCTATCATTCATCACTCTCAAAGTGACCAAACTGATACATATGACATTTTCAAGTGATTTTTCTCTTGGCTTATGATTTTTTTTAAGTCGATGACATTTGCTTTTCACTTGACCTTTTCAGAATTAGTAGAGTATCCCCAAACCGCAAAACCTTATTCTGAATGCCTGAAATGATTCTTTCCTTCCAACATGTCCAATATCTGCTAATCCCAGATTTTTATTTCGTTTTTTGAAACACACAAAATCTGTGTCGTATGCATCACCATGGTAACATTCCTCAGTAGCCAATCAAAATCAAGCTTTTATAGTAGAAAATTAGAGAATTTTGCGAGCTATCAATTTGGCGCTTCACACACCGTTATTTCATAAAGTTGAGCCTAACATGGACAGTTATTATATTACCCAACCATAGGTGTTGCCACAGTGGGAAACTTGGGGTGTGGGGGGGGGGGGCAACTGACCCCTACGATATCTAAATTAGTGCAAAAAAGAGGAGAAATAAAGGAATATAAAGGAATGTTCTGTACCGTACAACTCTACACCCCCCCATAATGAATCGAGAAAATGTGACGTCTAGGCTTCTTTTTTTTACAGGGCGCAAAACAAATCCAGGTCGCCAAAAGAAAAGGGCTATTTAAAATATTGAGAAAGTTATCATCTCAATCAAATTATTAGAAAATATTATTAGAAGAATTCTCTTAGATCCTTTTCTTTGCGTGAATTTTCCAGTTTTACCGAGAGACAAGATTGATATATATAAAAAAAAATGGTTTCGTAAGCGTTCGTGGATCTTTTATAACTTTTCTTCATATCTGTGAGGACGGGAGAGAGAAGGAGAGAGAGAGAGAGAGAGGGAGAGATATAAGGGGGGGATGAGATTTGCGTGGGAGAAATTTGCGAACTCATTACTAGATATAATTTTCTGGTCAAAATCATATAAAATGAAGAATACTCGTTAAAGGAATTTTTCCATGGCTTCATATCCCTTGCGATCTCATTAATCAAAGGACGAAAGGAATGAAAAGAGATGTGGGCGGAGAGTACAGCTAGTCAGAAGTGGTTCTGAGCTGAATGCGAGATCGGAACAATCCAGTCTTCAATAATATCGAGGACTGTAGGGTGAAGGTGATGTTGTATAATAATGGTAAGGACTCAGGACTGTTGCTTTCATTACTCTTCTAATTCTCCGCTAGCTGCTTTGAACGTGATCGCCGACGCGACGCCGCGTCGGCATTAGCAGAACTTCTACAACCATCATCTACACCGCAACTAGTACCAACTACCACGTAAGCATCGGCAACCCACCTACTAAGCAGAACAAGACTGCTATTGTCATCTCCAACATAGCCCAGATGTACCACAAAAACCCAAATTTACCGATTCTACCAGTTTTGACAACACTACAGCAATCAACACTGCAACTACAGTCACAAATACTACTATTTAACTACCATCTAACCACCATTTCCACCGCCAAAACAGCACTCACTATTGACATCACCAACACAACGGAAAGGTACCACAAAATCCCCCAATTACCACTTTTACCAACATTCTCACAGCACTACCACACTGATAATCATCAATATCATCCCAGCCACAAACACAACACAAACGCAAAATGTCACTTTACTAGTCATCAACACCACGATCATCACATGGCTGAGTCACTCTGATTGAGATCACCAACTTATACGTGCAATACCAATACCATCAACGCCATGACACAAATTATTTAAATCAACAGGCCTTAAGCATCACCACGTGACCAAACTCATAACCGTTTCCACTTTGACCATATTCACTCCAACTGCCAACAGCATTAACACCCCAATAAAATTGCAACCAATTTAACCATCCTTAACATCATTACCATCACCAATCTCAACAACCACCTTTTTTTACTGCCAACTTATACCAGCTGTACCATCGTCAGTACCACAACCACACTGCAAAAACTCCGGTGTTGATTTAACACCAGCCCGGAATCTATATCTATCTACACCAGAGAAGTATTGAAATAACACCAGTTTGGAATCAAACCAATGCTATTTTTGATACTAATTGATGTTGTATAAACACCTGTCTGGTGTTAGACCAAAACCAAACTGGTGTTGTTTAACACTTCTCTGGTGTGGATATATAGATTCCGGTCTGGTGTTAAATCAACACCGGTGTTTTTGCAATGCAATACCACTATTACAGTCAACCACACTATAACTACCCTAACAATGGCAAAAACACCTACCACCACTGCAACTACTATTTCTAACGATCATATCACTCTGACACGAATGTCATCAAAACTACTTTAACTGTCATCAACACATACAACTGTGCCATCGATGTCATCACACTATAATTCCCACTATCACTAACTTGGCAAAAACACCTACCACCATTGCAACTACTATTTCTAATGATCATTTCACTCCGACACGAATGCCATCAACAACTACTATAGCTGTCATCATCAACATAATTATACGAGCAGTACCATCGATGCCATCACACTATAATTCCCACTATCACAACAACATGGCAAGAACACCTACCAACACTGCAACTATTTCTAATGATCATTTCACTCCGACACAAATGCCATCAACAACTACTATAGCTGTCATCATCAACATAATTATACGAGCTGAACCATCGATGCCATCACACTATAATTCCCACTATCACAACATGGCAAGAACACCTACCAACACTGCAACTATTTCTAATGATCATTTCACTCCGACACGAATGCCATCAACAACTACTATAGCTGTCATCATCAACATAATTATACGAGCTGTACCATCGATGCCATCACACTATAATTCCCACTATCACAACAACATGGCAAGAACACCTACCAACACTGCAACTATTTCTAATGATCATTTCACTCCGACACAAATGCCATCAACAACTACTATAGCTGTCATCAACATAATTATACGAGCTGTACCATCGATGCCATCACACTATAATTCCCACTATCACAACAACATGGCAAGAACACCTACCACCACTGCAAGTACTATTTCTAACGATCATCTCACTCTGACATGAATGTCATCAAAACTACTTTAACTGCCATCAACACATGTAACCTGTGCCATCGATGTCATCACACTATAATTCCCACTATCACTACCACAACATGGCAAAAACACCTACCACCACTGCAACTACTATTTCTAACAATCATCTCACTATGCCATGAATGCCATCAAAACTACTATGATTGTCATCAACATATACAAGCTGTACCATCAATGCCATCAAAACTAACACCATTAAAATCATACAATCAACCTCACTATCACTAGATATATCTACCACCACTGCAACTACTATCCCTAACTATGTTCCTCTCACTCTGGCATGAATGTTATCAACAACTACTATGATTGTCATCAACATATTCAAGCTTTACCATCATTGCCAACAACCATTCATGTTGTAATCATTCCTGCAATCATAATAACATAACAATGTTAAAAATCTACCACCACTGAAACGTCTAGTTTTAGTAATCTTCATCACAATCTGATCTAAAACAACATTGAACAACAACTTCTGATGTTATTCACTGTCCTTTTAAGCTGTAACATCATCAACTCCAATAACGATTACCAATGTTGCAATCATCTCCCTCATCATTAGCACAACAGTGGCAATAACACCACCACAGTCTGACAACAAGAATAAATGACATCATCCACAAACTTTCTTCTTGATTGACAATCTTCAAAAATAGTTTTAATCATCAGAATTTTTCCCTTTTTTTATCCTCACAACGGGACAACATAGTCCAGCGGTAAACATTGCGCTTTACATGCACAGCAATACAGGTTATGTCGAACATCATCTCTACTCTCTTTACTAGACGATCAACATAAAAAAAATTCCCACGCCTATTCCGATGCATTTTCCTCTCAAGAAGCACAATGAATTCAACATTACAAAGGAGTATGGTTACAGAGTGGTACATATGAAATAGTGATACCAACAAGTTGTACACATCCAACTTATAAGGCTGGACAGCTTAAGATTACTTGGTGAAATTCAGGACTAATCAACTTCTTTTTGTGATATGAATCAATGTCTCTGAACATAACATGTGTTGGCAAATTACTACGAACTAGAAATCACCATTTGAGAGTTAGTCTTGTGTAAAGCCATTCTGCGTCCATCAGGTTTTTTTCTTCCTTCTTGCATGCAACTGTGTTAACAAGCCATTAAACCATACAGTCTGATGTAAGACTAGTTGGAACATAAGATACCACCAAATCCACATAAAAAGATACATTAATGAGAACAGTTAACATTAGGGGAGCATTTCATGAAAGGCTTGGTCAGTGATTTACCACAGACTAATTTGCACACAGTCAATGAGATGCAAAGATTTGCAGTAGCTTGTAACATCCGTCTGTGAAAAGCACCGACATGCACTTTTCATGACACGCTTCCTAGGGCACATTTACACCATGAAATCATCACGTCATAATGAATCCAAAACGCCTACTCAACACTGAACAAAAAGATGAAAAATAATCACGATAGATATTGTACAACGCTATATTCAGACACTTAGCGAATACTCAACCCACATGGCTCAATTGAAATGAAAATACAAGGAAAAGTGTGCTTGTGCCTGACCCTAAATGACCTATGCCCTGCTAGGGTCAACGTATGAGTTCATATAACAAACCACGTTTGATGGTGGACATAAACTTTCAACAATGGAAAGAAATGTCCATCCATGACAAGGTTGTCATTTACAATAAAACGTAGAACGATACCCAGTCTGAATGATCTACCCCACCCCTGTGGGATAGTTATAGTAAATTAGTGTTGTGTTTAGCTTCTCTCAAAATTTTGTTTACAAATGAAATGTGATGATTTATGGGCGGCTGATGTCTTCAGAGATAGTGATAATATATCTAGAGAGTGTACAAACATACCAATATGCATGTGCAATCAAAACATTTAACATGAACACGAGTGGGAAATAAAATCTTTGTTTATTTTTTCGCATAGTTTACCATCAAAAAAAGTTTTTTGTCTTTTCTTTAAAATGAACCACTTCTCATGCACGGTCAGAATACATATACACTACATTGGTCAGTTAATAATTCAACTTATTTATAGATATATACAAGAATCTTCCTCCAGAATCAACAACACAATTAAAAATAGTCCTCTTTCCTTTGCATTTGTTAGGTGTTATATCTACGAAATAATAAACGCTTCTAAGAACACACGATTGAAGCCTATCAATACAAAACGTCATGAGTAAAATCGAAAGAGTGAACACGGTCTTTGTGTAACATAGTCTTCCCTCCAAGCAAGAAACAGTTGAATAAACATATACAACAAAAATATAATTCTGTACATCTCACTTGAGTAAAGACTAAGCATAAAATCAAACATTTTACATAGAGATAAGAAAAAATATATGGAACATAGCAAGAAATTTTCTTTTTTGGAACTTGCATCCAAGATTTTAACATCATAAAATCGAAACTAGCATTCTGAGCAATACTTGAGAATAATGGGTTTTATGGTACCTTCATTGACTTAACAAGACCAAACACTTCTTTGCTATACACCGTAAGTAAGTGGAAGTTTGAAGAACTTATTGGATTATAAGTACTTTCTTACTTGTCTGACAGGATTTGGTTTAGTTTATTCTCAATAAATTGCATAACACTCTACGTCCAGTAAAAGTTTATCACCGATAATCATCAAATTGATTGATTCAGTGATATAATCAATTAACACGTGTTGCTTCACAATTGGTTTGACTGAAATTGTCTGCGGATTTATACGAGTAATATGTCAGGTCAATTAGAAAAAAAAAATCAATTTTTAATTGTGATGCCCTTTTTTGCACCAATGCTGCTTGCACCACAATGTTAAAAGAGTCAGCTTAAGTCCCTATTTTAAAGTAATTAAGTACATAAACCCAATATAATGGCATTTTTCATGCCATTTCCTTGCATTATTTAATCAAACTTTGCTTAATCTCACTTCATATATGTGTTTTTCACACACTGATCGAGAAACAGATTACTGAAATATACATGCAATTCTGCCAAAACAGTTTCTAAGGTATCTTACATAACACAAACAAAAAACAAAGGAAAAAAAGATACCGAGGAGAGAGTTTCACCATCTGCTAGCTCTGATTTCTCCGTTTGGACGTTATGTTTGCAGCAATTAATTATACGTCGAACAATTTCCATAAATGTTCAGAACTATTGACTAAAAATGAATAAAACAGAGGTTTGCGCAATATAAAAACGCACATGAACAAAGTCATTGCATGACCCTTAAAAAGCAATAAAAAATCAAGTAAGGATTCATGGATATTAAAAAATAAAACAATTTCTGGGCCTTGATTAAAGAAAAGCATAGTAGACGACAAATACACGAACCATATACCCAAGGAATAACAGCAAGGGTGATACTACATTTAAACAATGTATAAACCGTTGCAGCATATCCCAAATGTTCCATCAAAAAATGATTTCTAAAATTCTAAAGCATTTTCTCTTTTTTTCTTTAAACAATGATCGTTTCCACATCTATCACATTAATAAAATAGAACACATCTTTCCCCGATATATTTCATTACATTTCATTTTTAAAATCTTTTTTACATCTAAGACACATAATTGAGTGTTTATTTCCGTCACACTCCATACATACATGTACACATATCCATCCCTTGAAAATAAGCTTTGAATAATACATGAACAATTTACACTGAAACAAAGATTCCTCTTCAATATACACAATGTGATAAATCTTAATACCTTAAACAAAATATAAAAGACTGTATTTTCTTCATTGTTTCTTTGCGAGAGATACCGCATGGTCACAACTCACATAACAACACGCACGCGTAGGAGACTCGTACTTACTTAAACATCCACAAGTTTACTCTAAAAATACTTTCTTTTTTGTTTCAAATCTCCACAGGAAATTCAAATTTCTTTTTTTTCTACAAATCCTATCTATACCAGTGCATTTGTGATAAGGCAAAGTCAAAACTAAAGAACTATGCAGATGAGTTTTATAATAAAGGTTCGTTTTTTTTAACGTGTGTTTTATTCATGAAACAAAATAACATTCACTAATGATTAGCATTTTAAATTCTTAGCATATTTGGTTTGTACAGATTATTCGACCCAGTAACAACAAGGAAAAAAATATCATCTAGCACCGTATGTATTGAGCAACTCGCACATAAAGGGTTTCATACTTGCGGCTTTATGAGCGCTTTTGAGGGATAGTGTGAACATAAAGTCAGCGATATTTCTTTGGCAGTCAATGTTCGGTGAGGGGGGGGAGGGGGTGGAATCTGCTTGAAATGTTCACTTTCTGTGAAGTACACGTTAGACAGACTTTAAAGCTTGTGTATAGTTTTGGTAAATCCACCAAAATGCACCTATCACTATTCCAATTCGTTGCTAGGTAATATGAATGGATATGCCCTATAACAGTTATGATGTGGAGGATATGAAATGAAAATGTGTTTTACAGGATAAATTTTGCGATTTTACATGGAAATTTAACTTGATCGGGTCACCCGATCAAATTAAAATAAATGTGTTTTTGTCTTTCAATTAAATCCTGTTCCAAATCATGGAATGGGCTGAAACTTTCAAGATATGTTCTTTGTCTGTAACTTTTGGATATCTAATCACTAAATTTATAAGATAAGTGCTTGAATGCCCATTTTTTAAATTTAAAACAAGCATCGCCGAGAGAGGGCGCTATATATCCAAGATTTGAATATTTGAAATTTTCTCAGAGAAGTGCAGTTGGAAAAATATCTAACGGTCTCTACACTTCAGTAAGACTGTCATATTAGATGATATTCGATTATCAAACACATTATTGACCCTTTACCAAAGCTATACACAGGCTTTAAGCCACAACTTATAAAAGAAAACATAAATCTTCCCCCCTCCCAAACTCATTCAAACAAGTCTTACTTTCATAAAATGCACAAGTGTAAGTGTGGCAGTGGCGATGCAGGACACTCGAGGGTAGCATTGTAAATACCAGAGATGCCTGCATTTAGCCACTAACATCACAAACTTAAACCTGTGCATCATTAGTTTTATAAAAAAAATTGACACTATTAATAAATGACAGAAACACTGTTGCACTAAAGAGCGCACGCATGACCCATTTAAGTGCATGTGTTTGGTTATGATCTTGGAAACATTTTGCAACATGCACCATTCACATTAATATTAAATATTGTATAAAGTGGAACTTCATTTGCAATCTAAACATTCCGTTTCTTTGAGAAACATAGTTATTTTTACAATAAATATTATTTTTATAATTTCCAATGCTTTATCAAACTATTCTTAATTCTGTACGCAGAACCAGTGTAGAAATAAAATCTTTTTCATCTCTCTCCCTTCAAATTAAACTAATGGTGTGAAATGGACTGTAAGATGCATACACAGGTCATGGAGGAAGATGACCCCATTCACATAAAAATGATATTCTAGAAAATATGATGAGTCTGTTCCCATGGCCATTAGTTATGTATTTCATGTATGCGTAAGGTACTGCATACTCATGTTAAGTGCAATATGGATGCTAGGGCACTAAAAAAAAACAAAGTCAAATGTGCAAGAAGACTCTAAAAGTCATCGAAATGAACAATAATAGGAAAAAAACAAATATGGAGTTGATCTATATGAGCCAAAAAGCGGTGCTGTTAATACCGATTAAAACATGCAAAGCACTTTTTTTTCTTCAAAATTTCCAATACTTGATTTATACAGCCTAAATTTACAATCATGACTTCTACAGAAACATGTCAAAAGAGATGTGATTCATCTCAAAACACTTAAAAACGGTTGAAATGACATGAATATTCCCTGCCTTTCATTCAAACTTGGTTAATAATATGGCTAATATACAAAGACCAGCATGTCAACATGTCGACCAGCATGGGCCCATAGGCATTATATATACATACAAACACAAAAATTATTCTACAACTGAAATCATGAAGACAACTACCAAAATCGAAAGAAGAAGGTATATGAAATAGATATTTTGTCAAAATAAACATTTGATAATGACAGCCGGCAGCCGGAGAAGAGAGGGATGGGTTTGAATGAGAAAAAACCATGAAAGATTTTGAATAAAATTGGGTAAAAGATGTGAAAGGTGGAAAAGGTGGAGCGTTGTGGCCCAGTGGATAAGTCTTCTGACTTTGAAACAGAGGGTCGTGGGTTCGAATCCCAGCCACGGCGTAATTTCCTTCAGCAAGAAATTCATCCACACTGTGCTGCACTCGACCCAGGTGAGGTGAATGGGTACCCGGCAGGATTAATTCCTTGAATGCATGAGCGCTGAGAGGCAGCTCGAGCTAAAGCCGGGGTAATAATAATAATTAAAAAAACGCGCCTCGGAATAGAAAATTTCTAGATAGATGGCGCTATATAAATGCCTATTATTATTATTATTATTATTATTAAAATACCAAAGAAATGGTTTTTCTGGTTTGGGACTGTTTCAGAGTTGTTCATACAACTAGGAGTGATTTCATTAAACAGCAGGAGTATGAAGTGCTGAAATGTTGAGGCAAATTTATACCCTGGTGCTTTCACGCAGTTTGACTGCATCTGATATTATTCCATACAAATTCTGCTAAAAATACTTTGAAGTTAGAATGATAAATAAATATTTGTATGAATTTCATCTCAATGTGAGTAAAAAAGACTGATAAACTCCATTTGGCTTTCCATATTCCAGATGTTCGTAAAGTCATTCGTAACTTGATGAACAGCTTCATGAAACAGCCACCTGGGCAGTGCTGATAGTAGAGACTTGAAAAATGCGAGAAAAGTTACAGACCGAGACTTGAAATGTATGACCATGGAGAGAGCAACAGGATGGATCAATGAAGAAAAGAATAACACGAAAAAAATGATACAGAAGAAATGAGAATCATTTATTAACACCACTGTCATCTGAATACCAATCCCTTTAACTAATTTGCATAGATGCAATTTCTCCTCTGGGCAATGGGGCAATGGCATTGTTACAAGTCATTCAAAATGCCCCAAATTCCTACCAGGCTGACTGCCCTTTTGGTAGCCCCCTCCACAAAAAACCTCTAAGCCCTAACAAAAATATTTTGTCTCATTGCAACTATTTACACGCAAAAGAAAAGTACTTTATGAAAATGAAGAGAAATGGAGAAAGAGAGAGAGAGAGAGGCAGACAGACCTACAGTGACAATATGACAGAAAGGAGAAAAAGGTGAAACTCAGAAAGGGGAAATGAAAGGGAGTGATAAGAAGAGACACAGAAATGATGGAAAGAGTGAGAAAGATCAGTTTTCAACAAAAAGTAATGGAAACCTGAAATAATAATTTCATAATATCTACAAGAATATCACATCTTTTTTCAAATAATCACACTTTTTAACACATTGGTCACATCCTCAAAATATTTCATACAAAAAGTGATATTTTGTGTCTCCGATAGGTGAATGACATTTTGTACAACATCACAATTTCTTCTCTCAACACCACAGCGAAATGCATGTTTGGTATCATAAACTTTATCTACGAGTGAGCTCTACTTACCAATCAGTTGAACAATTGTTCTAACTGGTAGTAGGAGGGCAATTGTTGAACTGATAGGCAAGCCGGCCAAATTGAATTAAATACATAATACAGTAAGTTTGAACTGTATCGGATAGTTAAATGGCATACTATATTTAAGAACCAGTGAATAGAGCATGTCATAAGTGAAAGATAAATCATTTGACTAAATCCCTTTGAAAAAAAAAAAAAGTTAGAACAAACAGTTGCTGCATTTTATACTGCAACAAAGCTTTAAAGAGTTGAAGAGGTATCAAACCACACAATGCAGTTCTCGTAACAAACGAAAGTGAGGGTCGGTTGGGGACATCTCCCCTCATGTTATTTTTTGTTCATTTCAGAACATGATTAGAATCACGCGGTAATCATTCCAAAAGTTTCTCATTTGAAAATGATTTTATGCAATGATTGCATGCGTGAAAAGACAGAATATCTGTTCGGGGGTGAAAGGACATTATGATGTTCTGACACGCCCTTTCGTTACCAATGTTATCTCTAAAAAGAGGGTTATCGAAACAAGAGTGGTTCTTACATTCTTATTAAATTGATGGAAGAGCTTTCTGCAGTATTTAAATTCTCCAAAATAAATCTTTCTGGACGGTTTCAGATATCTTTTGCTGAGACAGACACTCTGCAACATATGAACTAACATCTAGAATTACTAGAATGTCTAAACTTTGAATTAAATTGGGTAGAAGGTACTTTGTTTCACTTCGAAAAAAAAAATAGACGTCCCATTGCAAATCAGCTGCTATGTTTCCGAGAGCTGTGGCCTAGAGGTATGAGCACTGAGCGAGGCAGGTTGGGGATTCTGAACCCCCTGTATATATCCAACACTTCATTCTAAAAATTGTGCCCACACATTGGGTTATGCACATGCCAGATGCAGAGACATACAATAACATTGTACAAAGGATCTGACTGTGTAATCCAACATTTCAAACTGCGAAAAAAATATTCGCATATCCATGAATATCATACGACAGTTATTGTAATCTGAACAATTTAACATTACATTGTTGTGTCGGTTGGGTTGCAAAAATACATGGACTGGCATGTACAACAAGAACGCATCAGTCAGTATTCTCGGGAAAGGTGACTTTGCAGACATGTTGGACAGCACGTTCAAAAGTACCATCTAACAAGGATTTCAGACCCCCAAAAATAACCGTATGAAGAGAAAACATTTTCAGGAACCTACGAACTCATATCCATCCACTGCCTGAAAACAATAAGACAACCCTTATCCTGTCTTTTTTTTCTAAATAGCCCCATTTTATATAAACATCCCATAATATGAGAATCCAGATAGACTATATTTTTTCTTATACTCTTCTTCACAATGTTCCTGATATATATACTATGTCTGTGAAAGTTTAGAATATGAAATAATCATTTTGTTATACATATACTTTGTTTTCTAAATATACTAATAAGGCCATTGGTTTTCTTTTCAGCTTGGTATACATTTTTTTGTGTTGTTTTTTGTACAAAAATCTAATACAATAAGTCCATCATAAAATACTGTGATAAAGAAAGTCAACATGAATCAGAATGAGCTAGATCAAAATACTAGACCGCCGACGGTAAAAGTTTGCGAGAGGCTCGTCCTTTCGGGCCCAGTTTATTTCAGACACTGATTATTCCCATCAACGACTGCCCTCCAATTAATTCTCAGGAGACATTTTTATCATTTCTTATTACATAATAATGACAATAAAAGCAAAAAAGAGAATTGGAATGTCATGATTCCTACCACCCCAGACTGCAGTCATACGCTGACATGAACACTGAATAAAAACGGACAAAACTGATTAGAACAGGGAACTCTGTTCATCTTCCCTCTATGTACAAAGAAGTTCTTCATCCGAACCACCGTTTGGACCTCGCGACAAATGACAGAATACAGAGGGGCCCCCGAGAACTGTTGCCTTTCGAATCCCGTCAAGCCTTTCGAATCCCGTCAAGCAACTACTTTCCAGTCACATGACGTTGGTCTGGTCACGTGACGTCACTCCATCAGAGTTGAACTTTTGATGCTTGGCCGGTCACCCCTGGGTGGAGGATCGCTTCTTAACGGTTAGGCAAAAAGAGCCAGTCCTCACAACCTTGGTGAAGTCTGTCCAGGACTGTCCGAAGGCATCTGGTGTCCAAGTCTTGGAGGCTTTGGATGTTCTCTCCTCAAGGAACCCATTGTTGTGACCCTTCAGTGTGTGTGTTTGGTGGATTTATATATACCCTGTAGCGATAGAAGAAACAAAATAAAAGAAGAGATATAAATTTGACATACATGTATCTTTCCCCTGGAAGGGAAGAAAACTTTCAGAAAACGAGCAGAATATTGAATTACTGACAAACGTACAGGCTATTACCAAAGTTCTTGTAATGCTCTTCCCTGATTGGTTCATGTGTTTTGAAATTAGGAACAATTGCCTGCTTGTCGACTACATGAAGTAATGTATCCATCGTTCATGTTCAAGTCAAATCTATGTATCGGATCCATCATTCACGTTCAAATCAAAATCTAAATCTGATAAGAAAAGATTCAACCACAACCAAACCTCCCAAACCATTATAAAAGACAGAAAATCACAACTCAAGGGTCCATTAAAAAGCAAACTACAGTATATTTGGGTGTAAGATATATGCCACCTGTGTGGAAGAAATATATAAGCCCTATTAAATTTATGCAGTAATATCATATGGAAGATATGGGTATAAACAAGTCAACAGAAGCATCTTCATGCCTCTTGTCCAATGCCAGCATGCCTTACTTATTTCATTTCTTTTTCTCTTTCTCTCTTTCTCTCTCATCCCCCTCTCTCCTCTTCTCTCTCTTATCACATACCCCCCCCCCATTTTTCGAAATCCTCCTTTCTCTAACTCTTGCTCTCTTTCTCTCCGTCTCACTTCCATCCCCTTTTATTAATACCCATTCACATTTATTTTTATGTACACAGCAAAAACTGTGGTGTTAACCGGTGTACATAGAGGACCACACCAGTTATTTTACACCGGTGTTAAATTGGTGGTGTTAGTTTTACACCTATAGGTGTTATTACAACGCCTATGGTTGTTACATTTACACTCTGGTGTTATGTTCAATCTCTAGGGTGCAATTTTAACACCTCAGGGTGTGGTCCTCTATCAAAACCAACTGGTGTCAGTTTTAACACCACAGTTTTTACAATGTACCAATCAGATCACTCTCCAGGTAGGTGTTTCATATCAAACTGTTCGTATAAAGTTAAGAGCAACTTTAAGATCGACTAGTGAACCTATCTCACCAATGAACATTGGATGGTGAATACCATTTACCATAAGAAAGGATCACCAGTCTTACCAATGATCACTTACTGGTGAACGAACCTGTCTTACAATGATCATTTAATGGGGACTACCATTTATTTACCACAAGAAAGGATACCAGTCATTCATAAAGTCTCTCTTGGGGTGTGTTTATGCTTCCATTGCGAGGACAGAATCAGCGATTTCAAACGTCGATTCAAAATGCCGATCGTAAATGTGGTTCTGGGAGTGCTGTTTATGCTTAACTTTTCAGAGCAAATCATGATCTCCAGCTGGCTTCGCATCGTAAAGCGAGGTCAAATTGGGCGCGCCTTTTTTCGAAAGTTTTTTTCCGATTTTTGTTATTACGTGGAGATAACATGAAGCAATACGACTGTATTTTCCCGCGGATTTTCATCTCACCGGAAGCATGTACCAATTGACGTCATTTAAACACGTTTACGATCGTGGTTCTGTTTATACTTCCCCAGAAAGCCTGATTCTGGTCAAACGACGTATACAAACGCACCTTTTTGTGAGTTTACGATCGGCGTTTTGAAACAGCGTTTAAATGAAAGTAAGCATGGACGCAACCGTGTTTTGGACTAATCACGTTTGGAAATGCTGATTCTGGCCTGAAAAGAGGAAGCATAAACACGGCCTTAGAGGTTTAACTTCCGAACAGCTTTATGAAACGACCCCCAGTCCATCTTCTTCCAATAATTCTACTACTTAACACTATTTTATTTTCTTGTTATTTCTTTCCACATGCTTCCACAATGCACAGCACATTTTCTCTCTCTCTCTCACACACACATTTTCCTAATGTGCACAAATAACCGTTTATTACTTAATTACCTTCCCTTTATGATCCCACTGCCTACCATCAAATCTTTCTCACCTAATAAAATATTTCAAAATTTTCATGATGACAAAACACCAGAAAGACTTCAACTCTTCATAAAATGGCCCGGTGTTATTGGAGTTATCGCTATCCCTGCCTGCCCAGCACATAAAATGCAATAATGAAACATACCAGCAAAAGTTATGTTTTTTTTTAATTCAGGGTCAACCCATTCGTCCAAGGTCTACGAGGTTTTGTTAAGTGAGATCATATGACTAGCATTTAATATCAAGTTTTAGTTCAGCACATCAGTGAAATCGGTCTAAAGACATCTAATAAGAGTCAATTCTTGTAAAGCGCGTAAATAACGTCTCTACGCTTCCAAAGGACTGGCTTTAGCCCCGCAGCCTTTTACAGTGCGGTGGCAGTTAAAGGAATAAATTCGTGTGAAAAATCCCCCTGATTAATTTGTCATTTTCCCCTAATAACATCTCTAATAGCTTTACTGACTGCTGTAAATGTAAGGAACATTTTCGCGGTGGGGAATATTCCATCGAACTACCATCATCTTAGAATGAATGAAAAATTTAATGAGTCCACTTCCCGTTCTGCTGATGCTCTTGCATTAATTTACAAGGAGCCATTTTGGGGCAGATCAACCCTTACCCCACAATGCTTTTAAGAGGTAAATCAAACCTTTGCACCATATATTTTGGGGGCAGTTTGCTCCCCTCATTCCTTATTGCCCACAAACCATTTCTTTCTCCGTAGTTTTCTGAAAAACAGATCCATACAACAAATCTTACTTTCATTACCAGTATTCTATCGCCATGCCAACAAGAAAAACGACTAACGAGTCCTAATATGACGAGGTTAGATGCGGCTCCTTCCAGAGGGGATATAATTTTGTCCTTCTTATCTTTCACCCATTTCTGATTAATATAATGAGCGATGTATAGTTGGGGTCTGCACTATTGTATCATTAACCCTTCCAGTACCGGTTTGCTTGAGATTTTCAAGTTCACAAATTTTTCATGAGTTGGAGAGTTTAACATTGTAACTAAATGGCCATGATGGAATGCCCCCCCCCCCCATGAAAAGGAAAATCATTGATATAAATATTGGGTATATGAAGGAGTAGTAAAAAAAAAAAATTTGTAGTTGCTGTAAGAGTAAACTTGAGAAATGATTATTGTTGGATAAAGTGACATAAGCCCGTCTACAAGAGCAAGCCCTGGGGCCCGTTGCAGAAAGAGTTGCAATCAAACGCAACTCTAAAAATCATGCACAACTTGATTTTCAACCAACCAACAGTGCGCATATTTGGGACTTGCGCAGAAGTTGCGCTTGATATTTTGACTTGCGTTTAATTGCAACTCTTTCTGCAACAGGCCCCTGAAGTTACAAGGAAAGTGAACATCCTATGGGTTAACGGTCTTAGCATGAGTATATACATATATAAGCTTCACAAATAAATTGTATAATATTGAAAATAGCACTATTGAAAGCCGGAGTAATTTTCAATGGCGTCTTCTTCATTAATTTGGATGTATTACCATATGATTGGGGTGTATGACTTGGCGAAAGAAGTCCTCCAAATAAAAAGGTCTATTCGCCAAAGTACTCATCTGCAACAAATTATGGTTCATTTTCTTATAAGGGAGAGCCTAATATATTTTATATGGTAAGCCACCACTGCAGGCTTTAATATGAAGAGATTCTAAAAAGGGCTTATTTTGTTTTATCTGATAACCATGATAAAATGTCATAAAAATGTGATTGAATTTATACTGAATATTTGTGCATTTAGTTTCCAAAATCATTCTCGGACTCAAAGTTGAGCTGCAATTCTCCTTTTAATTGTAATGGGACAGGACATGAATTATTCCAGCATAAGTGGTTATGTCAGGTCTTGAAAGAAGGAAGATTGTTCTCATCAATATTCATGATGATGATGATAATTTAGGGAGGCGCGATAGCTCAGTCGGTAGAGCGGGGGTTTTGGATTCCGGTGACCCGGATTCGATTCCCAAGTGGTGCGCTAGTACCCTTTGGTAAGGCATTTATCCTCATTACCAGGTCCCTCGGAGAGGACCTTAAGCCGTCGGTCCTCTGGTTGCTTGCTCACAGGCATTCGTGCTTTCTTAACAGTCAGGTAAAAAACCTCGGTATAACATCATCATCACCATCACCACCACCATAATCATTATCATCATCATCACCACCACCACCTTAATCATCACCATCATCATAATCATCATCATAATCATCATCATCATCACCACTATCATCATAACCATCTTCACCATCATCACCATCATAACCATCTTCACCATCACCATCACCACCACCATCATCACCACCAACTTAATCATCACCATCATCATAATCATCATCATAATCATCATCATCATCATAATCATCATCATCATCACCACTATCATCATAACCATCTTCACCATCACCACCATCACATCATCATCATCATAATCATCATCATCATCATCACCACCATCAATATCATCAAAAATTTTCACCACAAATATACATTTAAGAAGAAGCAAATGATGGCACTCACCCCCCCCCCCCTCCCGTCAGACCAAACCTACAATCCTGACAACTATTGGCTTGCATAAGGATGCCTTATGTAACTATAATTTAGCGGGAGACAACTGGACAAAGCCGTTGGCTCCCACGAAGTTCAATGCCTCTGCCTTGAAAGATCGTGGCACTGTAAAGGAGTCTCCCCGAGCAACGATTCCCACCACAATGAGGCCCCCAAGGCCAAAGTGTCTTCCTTTGTACATTGCAAAGGTCGGGATGCATGTGTTACCATGGCAACCGTCTTGCCCATAGAAAAAGCACTTCTCATCTTTGATTGCATGCTTCATATAATTTCTTATATAACAAGAGAAACAGGGATGAATGATGCATGGAGGTGCAGATTAATGGGGTTAACTGCACGTAGGAGGTATGACTACGTATGTATATTTGAAGTGGTGGATGTATGTTAAAGGTTACCAATTTGAGTAGAAGCCGTAGGAACATACTAATTAGTAAAAGTGATTAATTATTGTTTCATATCTAAATTGCCTAAAATAGCCGTAAGAGACAACATTTAATATTCCACTCATGATATCCGGCGACTTTTCAGCAAAACATGTCACATGATCACATATTTCGTCACAGTGATATTCGGGTCATTTCTGCGGGCAACTCCCGGCAAAGAATGTGCGCGTGTATTGCACACTTATTGATGTAAACAGAATCTTGTCGGTTCTATCCATACCGTGCAAACTACTAAATGTTATATTTTAAGCCGCTTCTGAAGCAGTTTTGCTAAAAAACAAAATTGTCACCTGCGTTTGGAATTCAGGAACTAACATCAATTTAGGTAGTCAGTTTCATTTAGTATATCATTTTAACTGACAGAGTAGTCAAGCTCCAACCCTCCTGCTCTGAAACAGTCACTCAAGATTGGTTGAAAGTATAGTTTGTATCACATGAAATTGAAAAGACCGACACTGGGCACAAATTGATTCTGGTAGCCGAGTGATATGCAGGCTTGAATGTGTTACAAGACAGATAGGTGAAAATGATGAGGCGTGGATAACGAGGAGGGAATCGGAGCAGAACTGGAGTAATGGCAGGTTTATTTGGGGAATAAGAAGAGCTCAGCTGTGAAAAGAGGTCAGCCAATGAGGATTGGATACTAGGACCAGGGGCCCGTTGCAGAAAGAGTTGCGTTTATGCGCAAGTAAAAAAATCAATCGTAAGTCCCAAATGCGCACTTTTGATTGGTTGTAAATCAAGTTGCGCATGATTTTTAGAGTTGCGATTGATTGCAACTCTTTCTGCAACGGGCCCCTGGTTACACTGTGGTTTACTACACGTATCAATTGCAAAATGGCAACCCTTGTATATTGCAGTCCCACATGCAGACATTCATGTAGTAGACCGAGGGTGACATGAACTGGAAACGATCTTTCAGAGGAAAGAGAGGGAATATTCTTCATTTTCATGATAGTTTCCAACTACTAAAATCAAATCAATTTGAAGGAAATCTGGAAAATAGATGGGCATTTCATGGATATAAAGATTTGAATTGTAAATTTCATCAACTTGTTTGGAAGATTTTTTTTTTTAAACCACTGCCGGTTAACCATAAAAACGCCCGTTTAACATCATGACTCGAGCCTAATAATGGTGAAGTTGATACTGGTGATGATAGTAGTGATGTTGTTGATGAAGACGGTGATGATGGCGATGATGATGATGATAAGGATGAAGTTGACCACAAGGATGAGAATGATGATGATAATGAATGATGATGATGGCGATGATGATGATAATGACCACAATGATGAGAATGATGATAATGATAATGAGTGATGATATGATGACCATGATGATGGTGATGATGCTGATGGTCATAATAGGTGGTTTCAAACCGCCTCGATCACAAGAATCCCCGTTAAATTACGAGAACTTTTTAAGGCTAGAAAATACCCGTTAATTATTCCTGCATTCACACCGCCCCGAAACACATCCTTCGGGATAAGTTCCCGAAGTTACGAGCATGCGCAGTGTGGTCTGATAAGCAGGCAAGGCGGGAGATTCAAAATCACTAGCCCAGCAGCCACCCACGCCGCCGCGCCCAACGACACGCTGGGATAAAAGTTCCCGTAATTTGCTTTCACATCGCCAAAATACCTGCGACCTTGGAAAAATCCCCACGAAAGTTCTCGTAATTTCGCCAAGTACCTACTATTTAGCGGGTATTTTCTTTCGGGGATATTACGCGTAGTTTGCTTTCACATTACCAAAATACCTGGTATTTTCTGATCGGGGTAAATTTCCCGATCAGAGAATACCTGGAACTGGCGAACTTCGAGGCGGTCTGAAACCACCTAATGATGATTGAGATGGTGATACCTAAACGTCCAATACATATCTCAAATCTACATTTCCTTCTTTTATTTTTTAGGTCATACATTTGAGAATTTATCAAATGTTACCAGTACAAAATAACGAAATATTTGGATTCTTTAAAAATAACAAAAAGATATGGGGGGGGGGCTCTTAATACTTCACATAATAGTTAGAGTTATCAACATGGTTCAGGAAATTGGTAATGCTGAAGAGAATATATAACAAGCCCTATACCTTCAAATTTCCATCAATGCCAAGTTTTTATATGGCTTCATCAGCTAAGGAGGATTTTTCTTCATCATCTCCCATCTTCTTCATCTTCCATCTTATATGTCTCAAATTGAGATTTTTATTTTCTCGGGCTTCTTATTTCGACCCCATCTTTCTCCCCGCTGCTTAGGGGGGAAAGATGAGAAAGGAAAAGGGCACTTTGCCCGTCAAACCCATTATTTCCGTAGGGTAAAGATGAGAGAAAGTGGGAGGGACCACCCGCCTTGAAAAAAAATGCCACACACATGGACAAATTAAGACCTCTATGGTTACTGATATTACAGAGCGCCTGTCATATCATAAAGTAGCATTTTAACTGCACAGCATTTAAGTAATCCGGATAATCTCCAGAAATTTCAACCAGTATGTTCATAAATCCATCGGAGATAATGGCCTCTCTGCTGGAGCATAATGAAATTGATTTTCTGCCCAGAGAAAATAAATTATTTCCCAGAAAGGAGGCTATGCACCAGCTATTCTTTCAATTTGACCTGCTATTATCATCTTTTTACAAAATTTAAATGTGATTTCATTTAAACGTTAATGATCTTGCCCCTGAAACATTGAGGCAAGATCATTATACTCAAGTCCTGATTATGAACTTATGAAGGATGGGTTGCCATAGATATAACTGTCACATACATTGTTTTGTTCTTTTACATGGACCATCAAGAGTGGAGGTGCCGTGGCCGAGTGTTCTAAGGCACTGGACTGGAGACCCAAGGATCGGGGGTTCAATTCCCGGCTCGGCACTTATGCCCTTGAGCAAGGCATTTTATCCATTACTGTATAGTATATCAATTAAATGAAAATGCTATATGCATTATGAATACCAATGCGTGGTCTCGTTTAAAAAAAGAGTTCCTATTCTATAAACCATTTCTACAGTTAGAGTATGCTACCTTAACATTTTGAACTTCTTGAAACAATATCAGGTTTTAACCATAATGCAATAGCGATTGTAAATGTTCAATTTGTCATAGCGTCAGTATAATTCTATCCGCACTGATGATTGATGGTAGTACCTCGCTCATTCTACAAAAGTAATATTCCACCCACTGTGGCCTCGTTCAAGACTGAACTCTTATAAACCCAGCAACCAAAGAATTAATTCTCCTTTGCCCCTTCTAACTGATGTAATGATTCACAAGGAGGGATAAGAACTTGTATCAAATGCTTGAGATTGGAGTGTGTTCAAGCGATTTTCTTGAGCAGGATTAACAGATTTAAAATGCAAATGCCAGCAGGGAGAAGGCCAATATAGTAAAATCAGGTAAATCAGGACGAAGATCAATTATTTCATGATGATCCCTCACTAGATGTATAGAATATTGTGTTGTTTTGTTTTGTATATCTTTTTTTGTTTTTGTAAGTGGAAATAAAATTGAATTGAATTCATTTGATCATTACCCTTGTTTTTGAGCGTTTCAAGTTTATAACAAAAGAAAAACCATGGTTTAAAACAAGACTCTTTGAACCCATTCTTAAATTCTTAAAATATCAACAAATAATATTCTTTACATTAAGAAATCATTTTATGTCAACATAAGTCGACTATTGATATAAAGAAATAGGATTAAATGGTAAATGCAGCACGTCGTATCCATTGGAAAAACTGGCTAAAAGCATGAAGGGGCTGTTTCACAAAGAATTAAGCGGGACTTAGTTGAACATAAATTCCCATTTGTATGCAGCATAATAGGTATCACCGCATTGGTCAAATTATAAAGAGGATGCACAGTGCTTCATGATGATCAATAAGATTGTATGTTACGTAAAAAATGCGCACGTCGGCATTTAAGCATGAAACTAAGTCATACTTAATTCTTTGTGAGAGTCATAATAAACAACAATACATGAGATTTGTAGAGCGCACTTTCCATCTTGATTAGATGCTCAAGGCGCTTAATTCATACTCATACACTGTATTCATGCTTTGTGAAACACCCCCCAGCACAGTTGTAACAGGGTCTTTTAGTGATTCAGCTTGTGACGGAAAGACCGGTGGATAGCTCAAGATGTACCACTCTGATTTATGGTTACACCTCCGAAGCTTCTCATCTGTGTCTGGTTGCTACGGTAACAGAATAATGCCCCCAGAAGCCCATCTTGTCTTCATTTCAGGGCTGCCTCGGCAATGACAGAGGATACCTTGCACTTCAGCCCATTTTCGATCCCCGATCCCCGTTCCCTCTCTAATTTCATCCATCTCCGTTCTTCTTTTGTGTCTCTCCGATTTCATCATCGGTTTCGGCTCGCTTGCCCTTCTTTCGTTACAGAGTTCTTTTATCCCCGAGAAAGATTCCCTCATTTTCATAATATGAAGAGTTCTTTTTACAAAAAAGGAAAAGTAGCTATCTCCATTGATTAATGTAAAGTCTTCTTCTAATAAGCTGTCACATTTGGCCTCTATACATTTAGCCTTACATTTCGGCACAGTATGTATTAATCATGCATTTCAATAATTAAACAAAGAGTTCTTTAAATAAAAGAAGAAAAAGTTACATCAATTGATTAATGAAAAGTCTTCTTCCAATAAGCTGTCACGTTTACATTTACCCTTACAAAATCATACAGTACCAATAATGCCATTTTTTTATATTAATTAAGGGAAGACCTTCTTTTATACTAAAAGAGGAAAAGTAGGTTATCTTTCCATTGATTAATGAAACGTCTCATTCCAATAAAACCGTCATGTTCGGCCTCAGATTTTTTTGCCTCACATTTACGCGCAGTAACCAATCATGCGTTCTCATTAATTAATTTTATATGAAGGAAAGATGTTTTTCAGCTTTATTTTTCAAATGACCTCCATCATGTGATGCTCTTTTATAAGCGATATGAACAGTAATGACAATTATGATAATTACAAGGGAAAGGAGTATGCTTGTGTAATGTCGATCACTTAGGCTTACATAAGGAAAGTAAATGCCCCTTCCAAAGATACACAAAGGAGAGTTTTATATAGGGTGACGCAGCATTTGCTCCAGGGATGCTCCGGGCTGAAATTATTTATAACTAAATAAATAGAGTAAGATTCACAGAGCAAAATGCCAAATACTTTCACCATAATCGAATAAAAAAATAACAAAGTTATTGAAAATTTAGCAATATTTTGTGAAAACAGTTATATGCACGTCATCATGGGTATTTCGGTTGCGGAGTTATGTGTCATAATGTTTGTGACGGATGATATTTGGATTCCTTAGTCCTGCCTTCACCTCTGGTGAGCGAGACAAAAAACCAAATGCTATCTAATATACATATATTTTTTTACATTACCGTGTCTTAAGCACTGTCCTTGACTTTGGTACTTCCCCAAAATGCATCTATCTCCAATCAAGTTCATTACGAGTTTACATGAATGTGCGTACCCTATATAAACAGATATGTTGTGGGGGATTTGAATGTCTTTTACAGGAAAATCACGAAAAATTCATGATTTTAACATGAACATTTATTCTGATCGGGTGAATAAAATACCTATTCTAAAGCAGGAAACGGGCTGAAAACTTCATGTTTAATCTATGAACTTTGTGATATCCAATCACTAAATTTGTAAGACAAGTGCACAAGATATGATTTGAAGATTTGGATGTTCACAGAGAACAGGCGGTTGAAAAAGAAAATTAAACGGCTACTTCTGTAAAATAAGTTTGGCATGTTAGATGATACCCAAGTATAATAAACATTATTCATCTCTATAGCAAAGGTACAGACTGGCTCTCAAACTAAACCAAATGAACTTTCAAATGCTTTTTGTTGTTATCATAATGAAATGCAAGGAGGACATGTGACGAGCAACAATTTGATGGATAATTCTATACTGTACTCTCTTTGAAAATTTTGAATATAGCACCAAATGTCAAATTAGACATTGACCAGCTTTTCTGTCAACATTATGATGATATTGTTGTGTATGAATTTACCCTTGAAATATTATTGTTACTTAATATATATTCTGATTAATTTTTCAAAGCTCTGAGTACTTGGCATAATAAAATGTGAGGGCATCGTACTGCAACATTTCTTTTTTCTTTATGCTGTATTCTCTATGGAATATAAAGAGTTTTGAAGGGTCATGGTGACTATTTCCACCTTTTCTTTTTTGAAGTCATTTTATTTTCTCTTTGAAACTTCAACCTCATCCTTCACTAGTATCTTTCATTCATTCTCATCCGACACACCCGGAGGCTAATCGTTCTGAAGCGGGAGGAACGGCTTGGATTAGAGAGGGGGGTGAAACCAAATCAGGTCGGACGGGGATCGCTGGCCGGTGATTATCTTAGGGGGGTGTAAGAGACTCGAGCTCGGTGAAGATAAGAAATGATAATCACTTGAGATGCGGGTGATCTGCTTACAGGAGGATATGGTGATCACAGCCCGGAATATTCCTCAATGTCGGATTTATGCTCAAGGAGCGATACCTTTCAAGAGCGTGTCGTGTCGAAGGTTGCTGCCCACCTTCATGCACTGCACCGCTTATATGAAAAAGTATATATTTTGTATTGCCAAAGTGCACAGGGTATCATATCAACTGTATGTATCATGGTTTGCAAGTAGCATGAACAGTACACATATTTGTGATATCATCATTTATGAAAATAAGTTTTGTGTAAATCAAAAGATGCAGAAATGGAAGGTGGACTTCCGTGATGCATACACTGTTCCTGACTTGTACTTGATAACCTGAAACTTCGGAAAGTCACACTTGTCAGTCCTTGGGCCCACATTTTCACCTTTCCTAGAATAGATTAGGAGTTTCCCTTTAAGATGTCCAGGTTTGCCATGATCAATCAGGTCTCCTACTTAACTCTTGATTTACTGATTTTATCAGTGCAATAATTGAAGTTTGAAGAATGATTCAAGTAACATTCACTTTTGCACAACAGACGATGTGAAACCATTTGGTAAAGTCATGCCCATTGCAATGAGGTCACAAGAATGAAAGTGAAAGGAGAGGGGAAAGATTTAAAGAGAATATCAGTAGGAAAGAAGCAGAAAATATAGAGGATAAAGTGGTGAAGGTGGGATGGAGGGGGAGACTCCATTCACACTCAGAATGTAGTGGAGGGGAGAACGTAAAAGATTTCTTTTTATCAGTTTTAGCTCCGACTACCGGTATTCACACATCTCTCTAATCTATAAACACAGAATTAGAGATTTGGGAGAATATGCAAATTTTGCATAGGCCAAAATAATCATGCAGTACTATGATGTAAATGACAGCTAATCCCTACACCTATTTCAAGCACACCCACATTTGGTGCGAACAGGTGTGGCCAATCAATTTTGCACCCAAGATGGCTCTCCCCTCCAATCAGGTGGAGGGAAAAAGGGTGTGAGTTTAACGTGACTGTCCAGATAGGAGAGCATCATTTCAGAAAGAAAGAGAACTCGAGCTCAGAGAGAAAGTATCGGATCAATACATGAGATTCTGAGATTCAGAACGACGCTGATTCCACCTCTGGTTCTGGACTCGTGCCCATTCTGCTCTCACTGTGTTAGAGCATTAATCAAGAACTAAACAAAAACCTAGGGAAAGTTCTGAGGAAATGGAGCAATGGACTGAGGTAAAGGAAGGGCAGGCCATCTACCAAGACTTCCTGCTGTATCACCTTTCCTCGTATACCATGTTCAGACTCCACAAAACATAAAAAGAAACGTATACAGAATCGTGAAGAAACACAACGCAGACGTGTACTGAGTAAAAACACACAACTTGATGCTGATAAAAACTTTACAAGGCCAAATTTAAAAGAAAGTTGGTCTACTGCAGTTTTACAGAAACGCAAGTTCCACACTCCTCCCTATTCCTCGTGTTTGTGCTTTACAAATGTAGTACCCATGGTTATCGGATTCTTGCTGGTATATACTTTCTCCACTCCCTGGGGAATATTCTTACAACTCCATTGCAAGGCATAATCCATAGGCCTTCGCATCCTACCAGATAGCCGTTTAACCTGGGTAGAGAGTGGCAAATTGTGGATTGATGCCTTGCCAAAGAGCACTAGGCCAACTGGGATTTGAACACACAACTCTTTGTTTTAAAGGCGAGAGCAAGAACCGCAACACCACAATGCTTATTCGTATTGCGTGATAATTCTTAATATACATGATGTATCGACAAGGGAGACATTGCTGAAATGTCGACTGGAATCATAAAGCAAAACATTTTGGAAGTGTGAACACCGGGTGAGTTCATGGGTCAACTGTGGCACGCCTGAACTCAATCTGTTCTGCTCCAGAACTCCACTATGAGATGGAGATGAAGAAAAATTGACGTGAGAGAGCGAGAGAGAGCAGGGGGGGAGGAATAGATAGAGAGAACGAGAAATGAACACATCAACTCGTACTGGCAGACATCTGTAAAAGAAATCGCTCTTCTTTCCGTCCGTTCCGTTGGCCTGATTCCATCAATTTAATAGGACACCACATTTAAGTTGGAGGAGGGAACAGAAATGGTATTGAACTAGTGTTGAACTAATAGGACTAGGCATAGGCCATGAGAATTCACACTTAAAGGTGTTCATCAACGTTTGCCAAAGAATTGAAATTAGCTATAAGGAATTATGGAAACAATTTGCAAATAATGTCACGAAAGCTCTTGAACTATTCTGCTTCCTGAACAAAAATTATTCGGATGTCAAATAAATAACCTAATATCACTATGGCAATAATAGGGTGAGTTCAATAAAATTTCTCAGGCTATAAATCATAAATTGAGGTGCAAAAAAAAAAAACATGTTTATTTCAGGTAATCAGAAATTTACTTGTCTCAATCTGAAGTAACACTCAAATGGATATTGATAATAAGAATTGGTCAACTTAAAGCCCCTTTTATATGAAAAGTCAATCGTTTTACAAATTTGAATCATACCTACGTAAACCGAATTAAAAAATCTACATTAAAAAAATATGACCATCCTGCATGAATTGGTATAGAGCCAATACCATACATTCCTCTTTCAAAGAATAAAGATATTTGTTGGCGTTTGAACCGGCGATGACCAACTGTATTCAAATGCTACATGTAAACACTGCATGCCGGAAGAACAGAACAGCGGTGAGATCCGCAGCAGCACTCGCAGAAGCCACAAAGGTGACCGAAGGGGCAAATATTCTAGCTTCCTTAGCAACCAAATAGATACATATATATCAACCAAATAGATATATATATATATACACACATGTATATATAAAAAGATATCAAGCAGGAATATCAAGGGAGGATAACTGAGGGTGTACTAGATTACAATCAGAAAGACGTATATCCTGTCTACTAGCAATAGTAATGCCTTTATGGCTCTTATCTTGGACCTACCTACGTACTTCATACATGAAGTGTAAAAGGCACCTAGTCAGGAGTCTTTTCGTCTTTTGGGCAGAATTCCCCCGGGCGGCTTTTCGTTACCAATCCTTACACTTCAGCATAGATAAAATAATCGGGATAGCCGCTATGGAAAGATTCATGGTACCTTTGTATAAAGATAGCTGCTTAAACTTTCTTATTTTACATCAGAGTTTGATGAAATCTTCAGTGTTATGCTTGTTGGATTTTCTCTTTTCATTCAAATCCACTTTTCCTTGGGGTGGACTTGTCCTTTAAAGACACAGTTTAGCTTTAGACAGGTTGCCTTGATTTCAAAGGGGGAAGTTCAACTGGATTTCATGTTAGGTTTAATGGAAGTTATGAAAAAACACTCGCAATTCAACACTGAGCAAATTTAAATATGATGGAATAATTCGCACAGCAGGGGGGGGGGGGGGTTAGGGAGTGGGGAGGGAATGGTCAGTTACTACATGGTGGTAATATTCATAAGCCAGTATTTTAACAGGTCTAATATCATAACATTCATATTTGAAAGGTGAAAAAAAAAACAAGTGAAAAACACCAAATTTATTCACAAAAAATAATGAGGATTGCTGCTCAAGTTTGAGCAGCAATATGACAGTAGCGTTGCTGTATTTGATATTACATGTATAGTTACATGTAGACCTATATCCTTTCCAAACGGTCATCTAAATTGACCCCCTGACCCACTTTCTGTATCCACGATATCTCTTCTCGCCATCTATCATATTTTAATTTTAACGTACATCTTGAGATAGCCTTATTTCCAGGCAAAGAATGTAATTACCTCCCTTTAAAAACCACTGTGGCACAAGTGCACAGTACATGGAACATCTAACGATCACGCAGATAATTAAACATCATTCATGTCTTGAATGTAGTCTACAATATGTTTTGAAGTTCAAAGATATCAAAATACATTCTTTACAAAAACTGACAAATTTAAATTCCAGTTCCTGGAAAGAAGGCTATTCCCTGGATGGTCAAGGCGAGAAAGTAGGACGACATCATTAATCACGGTCAGTGGTCATCTAACTATTCATCCAGGCGGCTGTACTGCGTAGAGCACGAGGTGTTAGGTCTGACGACAAAGTAAGGGCGATCGATACGTGACACAATTAGTCTTCACCCTCAGACCTGTAGCAACTTTGTCGGCTACTAGCTTGCAATTAGCAAAGGTGATGGTGAGATCAATGGTCCTATGAGATGAAAAAAATTTCAGACTTAGATATTCTCCCATTTTGAATTTAACAATTTGTTGAATTTATCAAAGCCATATAATTGGGGGAGGTGCTACGTTGCAGGCTTGCAGCTATAACTGCTGTCCATAGAGAAAACCACACATTTTCTTAACCTATCACAAGTTTTATCCATTCACAAAATTAACATTATCTTCGAGTGCCTTTAAATGCTTTCACGTAATTATGACATAAACAAGACAGGAATTTCAGGTTAGCATGCAGTAAAGATCTAATTTCTGTCGGAAATACTCTATTTTTTTTTTCATTTTGGGAATTCTAACACAGTATCTGATTGGATGAAGGAATGTCCGTCAAAGAAACTGAGCAACTATTCATTCTATTATTGATCACAAGGCAAATATAATGTTGCAAAAGGGTCTGTACAACTAGACTACATCAATCTCTTTTTCACATTAGAAAAAAAAACAATAGAAATGGAGCAAAGTTGAAGTAAACTCACTGCAACTATTACAGATTTTTTGTCTAATGGTGAATTATTTTGTCTCACGGTGAATTAAAACCTGGCCTTTCGGTATTGCCTTACATGGGACTGGAAGTAGGCTCGGTTCAAATAAAAATCAGCATTTGTCGAGAGAGGTAGTAAATGAATAATTGGCTGATTCGTGATTTCTTTGACCTACTTTGGTATAGGATAACAAGCATTTACGTAAAGAGTGAATATTCCAAGAAATATCTTCTTTTTTTAAAATCCTACTTTCACATACACATTTACAATCTTTCTTAGAACCACAAAGATACAGAGTACAGCAGTTTCACCTGCATTGCACGCTATGAACATTGTTATTATTCATTTATTTTGATATGCGCAGCACAATATTGCAAATGCGCAATATAAATGCTCTTTTATTATTAAAGAGCAGTCTTGACTTAAACTCCTTTCTTGAATTCACCCTCAAAAGGTCTGGCTCAGAATAGTACAGACCCGGCGACCAAAATTGCATTCGTTGATTCTGAAATAGTCTACAACTATTTTTTTTAGGTGAAGCAAGGAAATGGTCTGAATTATTGTCCCGGTAACAGCGAGTGATCAAGCTTTCAAATTTGTTGTTCAATCGAATCGCTTTACTGCACCTGCATTGCATACTAAGTCCTCTTTGAGTGACAATCGACATGTCCAGACTACTTTTGTCCCTTACAGGTGTTTCTGAACAGTTGTGGACTGACTGATGATCAGGGGAAAAGTTTATTGACCTGAAATGACCCTTGACCTTATCCAAGTTCTATTCTGTGCCATGGCAGATAATCTGATAACCACTGTCTCCGAGGTTCCATGGAAGAGAGGAACTTGAACTCTCAAATTGAAGACATTTCAAAGATTTGACCTTTGGGTAAGGTATTGTGCCACACTGCTGCCCCGTCCCTGCCATCAGAAATCAGCGCCCATGTGTTACTTTCGCTATGTCGGCAGGAAGAGTTCCTTCATGGTTATATTTGGCTCGCCTCCATGTGATAAATATGTGCAGATTTAAAAAAAAACTCATGACACTCGACAGACAACAAACATAATAAGGAAGAATCTGGGAAGCAGACATTTGGGATTTTCGATAACCACAAGTTGAACTTGACAATAGAAAGAAAAAGCATATTCTAGTTTCTATAAGACATAGAAAGCAAAGTCATTTCTTGGTGTATAAAACCTTTCCTGATCTGTCCAAGTTTCAGTTGTGTTTTAGTGTCTTTTAAGGTCAGCTCTGGTGACAAGGATCAAGACTTCTTTTTCTAAAGCATGCAGCATAGAACCTACATTTCAATAACACTAATCATTATAATGCGACATAATTACCTGTACATCCAGGGTATACACGAAACCTCGGAATTGAGGCATTAGCTATAACTATTGGAATTTTTCCGACAAGACAATAGTATACAACCAACTCCTAGTGCTAAAAACACAATCTTTCTTGAGGCAATCGTCCCCTTGGAGTTGTTTCTGTTGCCCTGAGCCAAGAAGCACTTGTGTAAGTCCTTGTGGCAATGGATTCTGTTCCTCTTGTCCTGTGGAATTGACTTCTGTGGCACTCGGCCTCCTGTGTCAGTCTTCAGTGACACCCGGCTGTTTCGTACAAAGACTTCTTTGGTCTAGTGGTGTACTCTTATGTGGAGCTTGGATTTGGTCCTTTCTTTATTCTCTCTGTGGCTCTGATT
The DNA here is from genome assembly GCF_018143015.1 of Lytechinus variegatus. NCBI lineage: Eukaryota > Metazoa > Echinodermata > Echinoidea > Temnopleuroida > Toxopneustidae > Lytechinus > Lytechinus variegatus. The sequence continues at coordinate 62,267,661 of NC_054743.1, forward strand.
TCTGTGGCAGCTGACCCTGTGGCACCTGATCTTAAAGCAGACTTCGAGGGCACTTGGCTTTGTGGCAGACTTCTGGGGCACTTGGTCCTATGCCACTGGCTTCTGTGGCAGTTGACCTTGTGGATTTGACTTCTATGGAAGACAACTCCTATGGTACTTGGTCTGGTGGCATTGATTTCTGTGGAACTTGTCTTGATTGTTTATGTGGCACTTAGCCTTCCAGCATTTCTACAATTGTGCTTTATATGAATGGACTTCTAACAGTCTCCCCTCCCCTGCCCCCATCTTTAAGAAACCTACATTTAATAGCTGAATTTATATTCATTCAAATCTATAGGCCTATAGATTAGAAAGAGATAACTTCTAGATGTATTAGTCTAGTGGTATACATATAAATATATACATTTTTACCGATTGATAATGGCAATGAACTCAAAGATGCTGATGATGTTAACCTTCAGGAAACGTTATCAAGATGGAGAATACCATGTCTCTGACAATATGTATGGTCTCAATTCATTTTAATCAGTAAAATTAAAAGAAATACTTTCTCTTCCATGACCTAGCAATCATTTTTTTGTTGCTGAATTAGTTTACACAAGTCCATGTAACTGCAATTATGCGATAAATTATGTACCTTCTAAAACATAGCATCAAAAGAATGCTCATAATCGAGACTGTCAGCATGGACCTACAACACGCTGTCAGGTAGAATACTTCTAGGGTGGTGAAAATGGGAAGATAATTCCACGGCATAATTGAGCGTCATCATACGAGGGGCATGATCTTCGCTAACGGCGTAATATGTCTCTGATCACGTAGCAACGTAAGAGTCGCTGTGGCCTTGGCAGTGCCTTAGAGATGCACAATTGAACTTTAAGGGATTCGGGAGATTCAATGAAAGAGGGATAGAGGTGCAGGAAGAGATCGCGAGACAAGAGAGCGGGAATAGTGGAGGAGAGAGAGAGAGAGGAGGGGGAGACGTGATGAGAGGGGAATGGAATTAAATTACATATGCAAAAAAATAGAGAGAGAGAGGGGGGGGGGGTGAGTAGGGGGAAAAGGTCTGGTTTACATATAAAAGATGGCCTGAATATGATAATAGAAACATAAACTTGATAATGTGTATTATAGAAATAAAATCATTGATGACGATTGATAATCATGAGGGAAAGTGAATCACATCCATTTCTATATTCTTTTTTTTTAAAGAAGAGTAGGAATAGAGGAAGAGGGATCACAGAGAGAAAGAGAGTAACAGGAAGAGAAAGAGAGAGTCACACAGAGAACAAGAGAGTCACACAGAGAGAAAGAGAGTCACAGATAGGAAGAGACAGGAATACAGGGAGAAACAAAATGAGAGAAGGGAAGAATGGGAATAGAAGAGGGTCACACAGAGAGAAAGAGAGTAACAGGAAGAGAAAGAGAGAGTCATACAGTGAGAAACAAAATGAGAGAAATGCACTGTGAAAGCGAGGTAGTGATAGAGGAGGAGTGTTGCTAACTTATTTTTACAAAGAATAATCTTTTTGATAAGTGCATGGATAATAGCAATAGATACTCAATTGGATTTAATATTCAGACCGTATTAGAAGCGGAGGGAGGAAGGCTTTAATGAGTGTAATAGGATATTAAGAGGCTACATCGTTGGGTGATGCATGTGCTCACTGGCTCCACCTCAAAATCCTTTTAGCATCTATTTCTTCTGTAGGATAATATTACCATCAGTGTTGCTGGTTATTGAAAAATTCAGGGTGTATAAATTGCCGATTTGTCTATTGCCAACTCGTTCACTCATCACATGGTCTACATTCATTTAGTCTAATGCCATTCCGTCCACCAACATTTCGTCTAACAACCATTTGGTCCAATAATCACTTTGTCTAATCACCAGCTCGTCTATGACCATTCCTCTAATAACCATTCGGTCTAATACCCATTTTCTTTTCATTCATTTCGCCAGATTAACGCTTATCTAATTAGACCAAATGGTTTACGGATTAAATGGCTATTAGACCAACTGGTTATTAGACGAAATGGTGAGTGGATGATATGGCAATTAGACCCGTGGATAGTGGAAGAATTGATGATAGATCAAATGAGAGTAGACAATTTGGTAATAAAACCAATTGACAACAAATATGAAAAACCAATAGTTTAGCAATGAAACTAGAGAACATTTTATTACAAAGGGCTTGGGATGAGTCTACATGAATGAAACTCGCTTGAAAGAGTATAGAAAAGTATGACATAAAGGACGCTGATCTTGATATTTGATAGTTCAGTGTCCCTTCTCCTATTATGTATCCTTCGATGAGCAAGCTCATGGAAGTTGACCTTGACATTTGAGGCTAGCATCACATTGAGAATGAATGAGAGGGAAAGAAGGGGGGTAGAGCAGAGGAGAAGGAGAATGAAAGGGGAAGAGAAGAGGGAGTGGGGTGGGGAGGAGGGGAGGAGGATGAGGAGTGGAAGGGAAGGGAATGAGGGGGAGGGGGGGAAGGAGAAGGAAAGGGGAGAGGGGAGGAAGGGGGAGGGGTGGAGGGGAGAGGAGAGGAGAGGGGGAGAAGAGGGAGAGGAGAGAAAGAGGGGAAGAGAAAGAGAGGGAAGAGAAGGAGGGGGCGGGGAGAGGGGAGGAAGATGGGAGTGAGATGTGGAAGAGGGGGAGGGGTGAAAAGGTAAAGGAGAGGAAGAAAGGGAGAAAGGGAGAGAGGAAAGAGCAGAGGAAAGGAGGGGAGGGGAGCGAGAGGGAAAGAGAAAAGGGAGGGGGGACTAGGGAGGGGGAGGACAAGGGATATAGGCAAGAGAGGGAACAGGAGTGGAAGAGGAAAGCAGAAAAGGAAAGTGGAGAAGAAACGATTGTGGAGAATAAGGAAAGTAGATGGGGAGCTGGGAAGCAAGTAACGAGATCTCAAGGGAAAAGAAAGCTAGAATGAAAAAAGAGAAATACATTGATAAAGGCATAACCTTGCCTTACAAACAGTACATAGCACCTCCATGTACTACTCACTTCTCACTAATTTTGTGAAATAAAATGTCTGACCAATGAAATATTGACAGCGATTCTGACGACATTCACTCTCCTCTGGATCTCGACTGTAGCCTTCATTAGGTGGTTTCAGACCGCCTCGAAGTTTGCCAGTTCCAGGTATTCTCTGATCGGGAAATTTACCCCGATCAGAAAATACCAGGTATTTTGGTAATGTGAAAGCAAACTACGCGTAATCTCCCCGAAAGAAAATACCCGCTAAATAGTAGGTACTTGGCGAAATTACGAGAACTTTCGTGGGGATTTTTCCAAGGTCGCAGGTATTTTGGCGATGTGAAAGCAAATTACGGGAACTTTTATCCCAGCGTGTCGTTGGGCGCGGCGGCGTGGGTGGCTGCTGGGCTCGTGATTTTGAATCTCCCGCCTTGCCTGCTTATCAGACCACACTGCGCATGCTCGTAACTTCGGGAACTTATCCCGAAGGATGTGTTTCGGGGCAGTCTGAATGCAGGAATAATTAACGAGTATTTTTTAGCTTTAAAAAGTTCTCGTAATTTAACGGGGATTCTTGTGATCGAGGCGGTTTGAAACCGCCTAGTGTTCAGGTGAGAATGACGTAGGAGGTCGGATGAGGCAGCACCGCGAAGCCACCTTGAATGAAATGATATCGGCCTAGCTTTGTCACCTTGAATGCAACATAGCAGCCACTGGCCACCATCTACCCCTAACATGCTTCAATTACAGAGAAATTCGTCCTTAATATGTCTTCAAGGGGAAATGAACAATGATATAGCACACTTTATTATAGCACACTCATTAATTTACTAGTTTGTTTATCTATTTATTTATACACATATCTCACTCTGCTTATGCAAGCAAGACAAAACCAGTTACGCACTGATCCACAGAAAAAATTACTAATTTGAATTTTCTATTTGATATAATTGTAAATGCTTCAATCTACAATGCTGTATCAAAAATATCAATGGCGATTTACAAGATCCTTTGTAAATATTGTGATTTTTGATGATTTATTTTAATAAAGATGTAAATAAAAAGAATAATTGCAATGAGATATCCTTCCTCCTCTCTTTCATATAAGAATGGCTTGATATGAGGGCAAGATTGCCTTTAATCTTCACGACTGGCAACAGTAAAAAGTAGGTCAAAAATCACCAGCATAGATCTTCAAAGGTTCCGTCTGTTACCTGCCCGTACACACTACCAATAAAGAGGTGGATCGTAAATTGAGCATCTGTAATTCATTGGGTAAAGCAAATGGAGGTCGCTTACGTCAGACAAAAAACGTTTGCACATTACTTCTCGTTCTGCGAGCACCGTTGCCTCACATCAATTTATCGGTCAATTTTTATACTCTTTATCTAGGGTGCCCGATCCGTTACTCTTATTAAATACATAGGAATCCTTGGAAGATGTATCATATCAGTCAAGGCCGCAATTGGAATAAAAAATGGCATATTACCTGGTCGAGGTGAGCATCGAATAGACATTTTCTTATTGCATGGATGTGTGGTAATAAATGGTACTGTCTCTGCGCGCTGTTCAACATAGCAACAATGCAATAAATGCAAATTTACTACTTTCAAATTATGTCAAAACCGTACACGGCAGTCTTTAATGATTATGAACAATATGCTTCCAATTTGTTGCTCATAGTTCGCAGTCGTAGTGTACTATACATGTAAGTAGAAGTAGTAGTGGTGGTGGTGGTAGTAGCAGTGGTAGCAACAGTAGTAATAGTGGTGGTGGTGGCGGTGGTCGTAATAGTGACAGTAGGAATGGTAGTAGTACTAGCAAAAGTAAGAATACCATCATTTTTATTAGTAGAGACAACTATAATTGCTGAAAGTGATGAATTTAAGTAAATATATAAAACGCTGGTTTAGAAGATAATGTTTCCACACTTTATTAATGACCATTCAAAGAAACATAATCACACTCTTGTAATCACCGAATAAAAAATCCACATAGGCGCAGCTAAATAAAGATTCTGACTGACGCAAATTTCAACTATGTGGATTGAGGCAAACCAAGACCGTAATAAAAATTACTCAAATCCAGATTGCGTGGGCAAGGATCATACACCCTCGATGGATATCCAGGGTTTTCAGAGCTTGCCTGCAGAAAAAAAAAGTTTCAAATCCCTGAATCATTTGGAGGTGACGAAAAGAAGATAAGCTCAAGTGCCAGGCTTGAAAGGGATTAGTCATCCTACAACCCGTATACTTTGTATCATTCATGTACAGAGTAATATCACTATAGGCCTATACAACCTGGGACCTGCTGCATAGAAGAAAATCTCTGGCAATTTCTTGTCTGAGCTTTTAAAGCTTTTTAATTGGAAAAGTTTTATGCAACAGGCCCCAAGGGGGTGGTGTTTCACAAAGAGCTAAGTGTAACACATAAAGGCAGTGCTGCACCAGGCCGAGTTTGCTTAATCTCAAGATTTTAGCTCGATCGGCCCTCTTCGCGATTTATCTCGAGATTCAAGAAACCCCATCTCCACCAGCGCAAGAGCAACTCCTGCTCGAGCGTGACATCGATGTGTTATGGTGTGACGCCGTGAATAAATAATCCAGAGTGTGTCTGCACCTGCGAATTAGCAGGATAAAATAGCACACTATTTTGCAAATAACCCTAAGTTGACTTGGGATTGCAATCTTGAGATTTAATCCCGATGATTGCGTCTCCATTACAAATAATCTCGAGATTGTTCATATCGGGATAATACGGTGGATCAGAAATAGCGCGATTATTTGAAAACTTGGACTGGTGCAGACGGCCCTATAGAGTGATGCTTAAACGTCAACGAGTACATGTTATTGAACACTTCTGATTGATTGACAAGTGGTAGCACACTTCCCTTGCGCATGAGTTGAAAAATGTGTTGATGCATTATACACCGCATACAACTGAAATTTAAGTGCGACTCTAAATCACGATTCACTCTTTGTGAACATCCCCAGGTTGAATAAAAAAATACAATTCACGTTGGTACGGAAATACTTGTATAGTTGGCTATAACTCCAACATGGCCACCTCATTTGGTTTGGACTCCAAGTGCTCTCCGCTGCTAACATCATATAAAGATCAGTATTAAAGCCCATTCATCCTTCAATTGGCCACAAAAAGGAAAACCAACCAGAACAAAGGGATCAAGGAAATCGAAAGGAATAGGAATAAAGGATTTACGTTGATCGGTGGTTAACAATTCGTAAAGTACAGTTGCTTTGCTAGTCAAATATATGCTTGATATCCGCCTTGGTTCCAGTTGGGAATAGCGAGTTGTTCATCATTAATTCTTTATCATTGAATCATAACTATTAAATATCATTTTACATGTATTAACAATATCTTTTTTTTTAATTTCGATTCAATTCAAAGGGACAAGCGCAATTATTGGTCCCCACATCTAGTTCCTAGTTGCAAACCAATCAGGGCTTAATAAAAACTGTGCTAAAGGCAGGGTTATTATAATGACAATTATTTGAGCCTCGAGTACACTGCAAGTGGACATAAGTGCTTACTTAATTGCATCACAATTATCATTGATATCAATTTAAATAGACAATCATGGAGTACTTGTTCCGGAGCCAACGACATGAGTCTCTCTCCTTCTTCCCCCCCCCCCAAAAAAAATCATATAAATTCTGAGAGTCAAATCGGGAGGCGGTGGAGAATGGGACGGATCGTTTGTGATAGGGGGCGACATGCAGGTACACCAGAGGGCACGTGTAAGGAACAAAGTATACTGCAGCATCTAACGACCGGTAAACAAATTTCTTAGGAAGGACAGGAAGCGCACCCGATCGTGACAACTGTGCTAATAGGGTGATACAATGGGGCAATGCTGCGTTCACCATGCACAAGGGTTCATTTTGTGTGGTTGATCATAATGAGGGTGGATGCAAATCTGAACACAGCCCATTCACTCATGCAATGTCTGATGGTTAGTTAGGGCTGTGTTCAAGCAATGCTTTTTTTTCCAATGCAGAATGACGTTGTTCCAAAGCAACTGGTTAAAATCAGGGTGGCGTTTGTCTGAATACTCATTTGAATGAATTGAATTATTTAATCTAAATTACACAACCATAATTCCATCATGATTGATGCCATTAAATAAAGATTTTGTGATAAAAAAGCATTTTCATTAGTAAAAGATGAGTTTTTAAACATAATTTCTGATCAAATCCGAACATGCTAATGACACATTGTAAGACTATTGTAAATTTCTTGATTATATGAATAACCATTTAATCTGTATTATCAATGCAATTCCACTTTGAATGTCTGACCTTATTAATGATTACAATATTAGCTGGCGAAGTGATTTTGATTTGAAATCCAAGGCAAAATTTAGTGTCTTTAAATAGAGAGTTAATTTTGTAAGAAAAAAAGGTCAATCTGGAACAAAAATTGCTCCTTACTTATGAAATTTCATACTAGCGATTCAACAATGATTTTTTTTTACGAAACAGGGCCTCAAGACATAAAGCTTAACAATTGATCATGGGGACTGGTTTCCTACGATTGATCACATACAATTATCAATGCAATCAATCATAGACATCAACTATGTGCTCAATCACTATGCGTATGTTACAGGGCCCAGTATTCAATTTGATTCTTAAGCCAGAATATTTGTTTTTTTTACTCGGTATTTTGCTCAAGTAACTAATACTCAACCATCTCTGGATCAAGAGTAGTTTTGGCTAAGTACTTTGCTTATATCTAGGTCAGCCGCCTGCCTGGCTTAAAGTGATTGGTTAACATTGGTTTGACTTTTAAAAATTTGAGCTAGAAGGTCACACTTGTCACCTGTGTCTGTGATATGTTCCAAAAATGAAGCCCAGAAAAAATTGCGCTCGAAAATTATTATTTAGTGCTTCAAAAATTGAAATATAAAGTGACCGGAAACCCCATCTTAATTTCATCCCATACACTTATGTGTACTGTTTAGGTGTCGATAAGACGCCTAATTACAAAATCGGGGTTTGCCTTGTAGTTTTAGCTTTTTATTCTCAATAATGGTTGTTTTCAGGGTTTATTAGTTCTTACACATGCACTTGTACACATGTTTCATCTTGGTTTGAGAATTTTTTAAATCAGCTGCTCACAAAGTTAAACAATACCTTTAAGTCTGGCTAGCGTACAGTTTACAAATGTACATACGCCCAATAATAAGTACTGTCCATTGATGGATAAATACATTGCGCATGGGGCTTAAACTTTATTACGTCACATTGGTAATTAGTAATTTACTTACATCTGGCTTGATAAAGAAAATACTTACAGGTGAGCTCTGAATACGAAATTTAAAAACATTTTGCTTAGCCAATGCCTTGAATTTAATACCGACCCAGGTCTCAATTTAACATAAAATGTGAACACTGCCATACATATGCTCATTGATAATCTTTCTCGTTTTGGAGTCAAATATTAGCTGATAATAATGGTATGCAAACAAAAGCGACTCTTGCGCCGAAAACAGAGGAGGATATGGCAAAAAAGAACCACCAGCATGCAAAAGTCAAACCACATTCCGTCACGTCTCGTTATGGACTGCCGCTTCATTGAAAATCAAGGGAGGCTGGAAAAAAATAATGATTTTCAAAGAGAGCTATTTGTCGCGGACGGCTGGTGATCTAACATTAGACCAGTGGTGTCCTTCCAAGGGGAGGAATTCTATTGGTGGCGACGGATCATCGCGCTTGCACTGTCTTTAGAACCTGATTTATATTTGCTCAATCCAAACTGCACTCTTTATCGTCATCATGGCCTGCATATTTCTTGCTCATTACTCTGTAAAAGTGCTGAATGGCTTTGATAAAGCCAGGGGGTTGTGACTATTTTGGTGGCAATTGGCTGACTTGGAGTGGGAATGGAATTTCTCACATTGGTTCGTGTTCCTCAAAGTCGGAATAAAGTCTTGAAGGGTGTTTGGAAAGAAATGGATAAAAACATTTAAGAGTCTTGACGGGAGGGTTGGTGATGTAACAGAAACATTCATGCTTCGTTTTAGTTCTAATCAGAGAGAAATGAAAAGAAAGGGAGAGTGCAGGAGAGAGTAAAAAAAAATGTGAGTAAGACACCGTTCTCACTACCGTCCTTAAACTAGTTTAGTGGAAACTAGTTTAACGCGTAATGAGAACGGTCGAAGGGGTCTTGGAAGCGATCGTCCAAACCAGTTTGGTAAACCACCTCGCAATGTAGTTTCCAAGATTGCTTTGTCTAGCTAACCTGGTTTTAGCGTAAGTGAGGACACAACCGCTCTCTGGGAGGCGATCTTCGCAGATTTTGAGAGCGCTACTCCACACACTGTGTATACAATGTCTACGCTGCGGTTTCAAATTTCGCGCAAAACGTGTCATCCCCACTGAGAGCATTCTCATAGCAACAAGGCCACTTTTCGTGACATGGTTTTGAAAACCACTTTCGGCTGATCAAATGGGAATGTTGGCAAAGCCATCTTCCAAACTGTTTCCTGAACCGGTTTCCAGTAAACTAATTTTAGAAAGTGTAATAAGAAAGGGGTCAAAGAGAACATGTGAGAGAGAGCGATAGATGGATAGACAGAGAGAGAATGAAAACGGGCAGGGGGAAATTGAAACTAAAAATGAACAATGAATGGTAAAATTCCATGACAATATTAAAGGATTGGATACATGTCACCTCAAGTTCAAATCACGGTCTTGATTTTTCACCGATCACTGTGTATTGTTTACCAAGTCGTCATGGCAATAACAACATTCATTTGTAACCACAAAACAGGATCGCTGCTTTATGCAGGCTATAAATAGGCATTTGTAGAGACAAAGAACATTACAAAAAAATTTGCCCTTGGAAGGACAAATGAAAAAATACATATTTTAAAAGTTTCTTTCTTTAAAAGTGACAAAATCAAATACTGCATTATTCCTGCTTTTAATTCCTTTTGCATGCCTATCGGTGCATACAAATACTGAATGTTGAACGTTTATCATAGCCTTTGTACAACACAAATAACAAATTAAATTTAAGAGGATGATATGAGTCAAAGCTTTCTGAAATCAGCATTTTCTCCCCCTCCTCTTTGTCTCAAAGCCCTTAACCTCGATCAAAACATCTTTTAATCTCGGCGAAATGCCAGAGAGCAATTACGATACCCTTTTAAAAACTCTTTCACATTTATAGCCCAAGATCAACGGCCACATATACTCCTATATTTAACCCTAAATTGGGTGACTAACGCCTCCTTCCTGCCCCCTCCTCGGATCGTTCACGAGTCTGTTCAAGCCTTCTTCCTGTCAGATCGAGCTGTCAGCTGATATACAACTACTGCCGCTGAACTTAACCCACGTTCACACTCACAAAGAAGGTACACTGACCGTAAATGGGAAGCCAATATGGTGGATGTAGGCAATTCGGTTTGGGAACCCTTTTCAACATCAATTTATAATTGGCTACAAGTATGCATAAAAGAATATAATTCATCCACGGACATAGCAACATACCCAGCTCAATGCACAACCCATTTGCTTTTTATTGTTCTCTAGAATGCTCTAAGATTCATCTTTCGTCTGACCACTCTAAGAAAGTTGTAACGTCAAGTCATGACGAAATGCACAACAAAACTTAGGTCAAAGCATTTTTGCCACAGAACTTGATAACGAATCCCCTACGCATGTTTTGTGAATATTAAGCAGATCGACAGAGAACAAAAGTGACTTGGTGGAGCTTAACATGAAGTCGCTTGCTCTGCATATTAGGGCCAGCAATGATTAAAAAAAACCAAATAATGAAAAGCTGCGCATTTTTGTGTGTTTCTCTAATCAGATGTGTCTGAATACTTCATAGGCGAGACAATGACAAGTCATCGTTTTAATACCGAGTCGCATCCATCCCTGTCATTCATCCAGATGCACTGACCTTACGTCACATTCTATTTTTGGAAGCTTACATCATACTTGAGAGACAAAGAAGGGGAGAGATAGACAGGAATGTCATCTTTCTCGTCATATTTCTCCATATTGTTGTCACAATTTGTAACATTTGTTCACTCTACTGAGCTTCTGGCTCTCAAAAGTGCTCAAAACAATATTTTCCTTGTTTTACTAATTTTACTAAGTTCTACATTCCAATTGATTTATCAATCAAAACAAATCCACTTTTGTGCAAATATTAATGTCACTATATGTTGATGTTTTTATTAATTGTACTACTACAACTACTACTACTACTACTGCCACTAATTCTACTACTGCCCTGACTGTGACTTTTACTACTACTACCACTGCTGCTGCTACTTCTACTACTTCCAGCACGAAAACTATTAATACTTTTACTACAACTTAGACCAATACTACTACTACTACCAACAACACAATTACTACTACTACTAGAACAACTTCTACTACTACTTTGCTCCTGCTGCGACTGTGACTTCTACTGCTACTACTACTACTGTTACTACTACTACTATTTCTACTACTACTGTTTCTACTACTACTACTACCAGCGACAAAATTACTACTACTACTACTAGAACGACAACTACTTCGCTCCTGCTGCGACTGTGACTTCTAATGCTACAACTACTACTACCACTACTACTACTACAATGACTACGACTACAACAATAGCTAAGACGACGATTATCACTTAGATTATTAGGACTATTACATGCTATAAATGCAGTTTGGAATTATGAATGGATTATTCAGCGATATCTATATGGTTCCTAGACGGAGGGATTAAGTAGCCCGAGTCAAAACATGCAGTGACATTACACTGCAACAATCCCCCTCCCGATACTCTCTTTTATGATATGGTTGTAAACTATAGCTTCCTTAATAAGTCCTACACTCGACACCAGACAAGACTGGAGTTATTGGCTTAATCTCATTTCCTCCTTAAAATGACACTGTCAAGCGGGACTTCAGAAACTTTCCAGCTAACTCCCATTCCTGAAGCCGTTGTTCGTGTCCTTGCAGTCTTGTAGGGTCCCGACTTTTCGCAAATTAAAGCTTGTACCCTCTCTTCCTCCTGGAAAGCGATCCTTGTATTTCTTACTTGAATATCCGGGCATGATCTAACAAACAACCAGACCGATTATGTGATTTGTAACAAGATTAAGCCCAAATCTGTGATGACTACTCCGAAATTGAAAACGAAAATGGGAGAGGGGCCCCGTGACGGGGCAGTTCCCCCGTGTTACAGGCTTTTCTAGTTGGATCCTACATATGGTTAGGATATTTTTCATGAAATGCATGTCATGCACTTGTAACGGTGACGAGAGATGGTGGGGGGATCTCATGGGAGATAGGAGGACTTCTCGAAGGGTGATGGTCGATAATCGAAAATTGGCACCTAGCCAGAAGACGTACATGTAACTATTGAACAGAGAACTGCAGATTGTTATGCAGGTAGTGGGGACCCGTAGTCGCTGGGGAGAGCTGCCAACCCTCTCTCTGGGTACTCCTTTGTGTGAAAGGGTGCAGACTGACTCGGAAACTGCTTTCAAACCTGCCTCAGAACGATAAATACAGTGACACCTGTCTACAATGACCTCCTAAAAGGAAACATAAGATGTGGCCTTTATAGACAGGTTCTTATATTCACAATCTGCCTCCATGGGAATCAGTTTTCATGGTCAATACAGGCAGGCAGCTGCTAATAGACAGGAGGCTGCTAACACAGGTTTGACTAAACCTTAAATTTTGCAAGTGTGAAAGTGACATTCAGTAATTGTAACATCCCCTTAATAAAATACCTATGAATTCGCTGGTACATTCAAAATGAAATGGGTACTTCTATCAGGGTAGAAGAACTGGCAGAGTGAGGCAAGACCGTACAAGCATTTAAGTACAGGAATGAGAGTCCCCTTGTGCTTAATCTCATGCAGGGGTTGGAGCAAGGAATATCATGGTCAGGTGTTGAGGTTGAAACAGGTTCTTGTGACCTACAGGGAATTTGACAGTCAGCCGAGTGTGAATACGTCCAGAGGGAACACGCGTTACTCAATAACAGGAAATCAAGGGGATAGACCAATTTCTCTCCCAGTCACAGCTGGGATACTTGATGTATACCAAAGATAGCACGTAACCCCCGTACCCACACCCCCTCTGCTCCTATCCACGTCCCGTCCCAACGACACACATGAAAACCCGGAGGGTCCCTCCGGTAGCTTCAAACCTAACAGTTAGTGAGTTTGCTTCCCGCAATCGCGCATGCCCGTGGCACTTTCCTCCGGGGACTTGCAAAGTTCCCCAACCGCACAGTGGAAAAAACAAATTTCGGCACAAGGCTCGCTGGCTATATTAGGGTCCCATAAACCAGACACGACATCCTGGCCAAGTCGTATTTTCGCATCGTCCTCTTTAACGGTCCCACCTGTCTATATCGGAGCGAATAACGAATGGCAAACATCAGCCCTTATTTACACCGATCCCAACGGATGGCAAGCCGGTAGTTTGAAATTACCAGGGTTAGGGGGGCTACCGATGGGCGTTAATTTGCACCTCCTTGATCTACTTCCTTCCCCTGTTATAATCCTCCGATCGCTTCTATGATAATCAATTCAGAACAAGATATTATCCCCCTGAGAGGGTAATTGGTTGTACTCTTGTAGTAGCAGTTTTTCTGAATTTTCCTGTTTTCAAAATATGATGTTCACATCTAAGAAGTAAACAAACTTAATCAATATGATTCAAAACTATCTGTGTCAAGATCTGGAATGGTAGGGAATTAATTGACAAAGACAATTGACTCCTTGTCAAAGCATTCTAAATATGGGGGGGGGGGCGTATCTCTCAGCAAGATAATATTCAGATCACACGAATATGTATCCTCATGTACCAAAGTATAATTTATCCATGATAGGTTAGTATATGTTCGTGAGAAACTTGCTAGAATTCCCTGACCCTAATGATATCAGATATTAAAAAGGCTAACCAAAATCTGAAAAAACACTATTTCTTATGTGGTAAGACTGTATTCATCTTGGAAGTGTTTCATGAAAAGTTTTGTCAGTGACTTTCACCGACTTCTCGTGCTCTCAGCCAATCAGCTGCAAGGATATCAGTAGCTTATAACAATAGTAATTTAATGAAATGAGCTTGGTCTTTGCCAAGTCATGGCTCCTTTGTCTGAGCTTTAAATCCCAACATCACAGCAGCTTCCTTCCACCAAGGAAGGGGTTTGGCAGTCTAGCAGTTAAAGAGGGGAAGGGGCCAATAACAGGCAGGGGAATGCTAGGAAGGGGAGGGGGTACGGCAAGGGTAGTTGTAGAATGGGCAGGGGAATGCTTGGAGGGGAGGGGTATCATGGCAAGGAGAGTGGTAGAATGGGGAGGGGGCAGTTTGTGGGAAGAAATTTGAACAGGGTAATGGGGGGGTAGTGGTAGGAGGGGGAGAGTTTGAGGGAGATGCTTGGGGAAGGGGATTTTGGAAAGGGTAACCGGGATTGTAATAGGATAGTGAGGGAGCAATTTGAAAACAAAATCATTTGGAAAAGGTAAAAAGAAGTAAGTAATTCACAGTAAGAGACTGCTGCTAGGCTGAGCAAACACAACTTGCCCTACTTCACAAATGATGTAAACAAATCACGATCCAACTACATAATAGATTACTATAAGGTTGTACCAGGGCTTTATATATATATATATATATAATTACATCTTTAAGAATTACAAGCGGTATTCAATGAAGCTGCAATATCAGGCAAGCAGATCACAGTCTCTTGAACTACTTTAATATTTTTTATTTAATCAGAAGGTTCTTAACCTAAAACTTTAATTTCCAAAAACTGATTGCAGACAGGTCTTATAACAGTGAAATTGTGTTCATATTGGAGAAGGATGATACTCATACAATATAGATATCAATGAAAAATGTGAAGCAAAAAATCACACTACTGAACATTTTTAACTGCAACCCCCCCCCCCCCATTCATGTCTAACAAATCAGTTATTTCATTCCAGAATCTCCACTTCAAATAAATACCTGACGAAAAGAATTATTTCAACTTCAAAAACTCTCCTCAGGTTGCTGCATGTCAACTCGTTCACATCATATTCTACCAAACAAATAACACACTGCCCTCGCTTGGCATGCGCTTGGCTTGCACAATTCAAAACGCAAAGGACTGGGTTATAATCTAAAGAGATAATTTACACTTACCCAAGGTGGTGAGGCATAGTATACCTGCATAAATAAAGAGAAGATAAAACAAAAGATTCATTAATATTCAATGTAATAGGCAAATTATGATGGTTGAGTCTAAGGGCTTTAGGTCAAGGTAAAAAGCTCTTTTAAAGATAGTGGGGGAATTAAGTGTCAGTTGTGCTTGGGAGTTGGTGAAAGTTAAAAGCTTGTAATAATTTGGTAATTCTAGAAAAATCTGTACGATCTCTTAAGAGGCTGACAATTAACATAGAATTTTTGTACTTATCTATGATCTAAGAACGATAAAATCTGTCATGCGCAGTTGTACAAATTGTCCGGAATAATAACATCACAGCCCCTAGACACATAGTAGGTGCCGTGGCATCGCAATGTACTGGCATTGCATGATCAGCACAGGGGCACGACTAAATGGGTAGGCACCGTATGAGATCAGTGCAGGGGCATTGTACGAGCTCCCTATCGCCTCCGTATGGCTTTTGAACTTGGCCCAAGACACGATATTGTACGATGGTCGTAAATAATGCAAACATGAAAATCGTAGCCTGTGGCCACCAGCCATACCACCTCATACTGTCTAATCCATCGTATGATGGTCGGTGATAGTAAATGAAAATGAGGCAGGCAAAAAATTATTTGTTTCTTTTCGGGGGATACTACGATACGCAACTTATGCTGCATACATCAATAACATTGGATTAGCTTTAACATTGCAATGAATGGGCATTTCCGAGGCTCTTGTTTAGACTCTTTGAGGCTGTTCTCACTATGCTCCTAAAACTAGTTTACTGGAAACTAGTTTAACGTGCAGTGAGAACGGTCGAAGCGTTCTTGAAAGCGATCTACTAAACCAGTTTGGAAAATCACCTCGCTTTGCCTCGTTAAACTGTATGTTTTAGCGTAAATGAGGACACAACCGTTCTTTGGGAAGCGATCTTCGCACATCATAAATGATTGATTTGAGATTCACGTTCGAGATTCTAGCTAGATTATTTGAACGCACCTTAACATGAGGCATAAATGATTTTGAGATTCACGTTCTTGATTCTAGCTAGAGTATTTGAAAGCACCTTAAAAACAGTTACCAGGCAAGGTGCTCAGTCTACAGGTATGTTTTAAATATAGTTTTACGCCAAAGACCGATCTCCCGGGCGAGGAGCGGACAGCGTGCCCTGGACTACCAGCAACAGCTATCCACCGGCTGAAGGCTCAACTCGACAGAGAGTTTTGGTTTGAAATTTCATACTCGGCAGCTGGCAGTATCATAATGATATATCATCACGATGATATTAACCATTTATGCTCTCCAATTTTATGGATTTTCAAGTGAAGCAGAATCCAATTGGGCTAAAGAGAGTATGCAATAATCAACATCGCTGGAACAATACAAGTGTAACTTAGCCCAAATATGAAATGCACTCCAAAAGGAGCAAGGAGGCAATAAACTCAAGTTGACATTTACAATTATACCAAAGCTGTCTTTTTCATATATAAAGATAGCAATGTATATGTATCTATGTGTTCCCAGTACTGATATTATTTATTACCCTTTATGAAGGATTCAATCAGGCTTGTGTTTCACATTGCCAATTTAAAATAAAGCAAATTTCAGCAAAATTGTAAAGAAAAACTACTAACATAGTACCAAATCTTCATGACTTGACATAAAATGTGAATGTCAAAATTGTTATTTTAAATGCATGTATTGATGATTTTCTTTCAACATAACAATCTATGTGTCCATCCGTCCATATTCTATCCACAAAAACACACTATTCATCTATTTATCTATCTATCTATCTATCTGTCTGTCTATATATCTGTCTGACTGTCTGTCTGTCTGTCTGTCTATCTATCTATCTATCTTCTAATCAAAATATCCATCTATCTACAGTGAGTACACTCTTTGCTATTATCAATAAATCTATCTGTCTGTCTGTATTTCAAACTGCCTGTCAGTCTGTCTGTCGATCTCCACTGCTCTCTTTCTCTATCTCTCTTTCTCTCATCTATCTCCCCACTCCTGTCGCCCCATTCATCACAAATGGATATGAATGCATCCCATTTAACCTCCGCCAATCACATCTAATCGCCTGGAAACGGCAAAGCTCGCCCCCTGAATGGGGTAGAAAATTGGCACCCTCAAAATGGGGTCAAAAATAACCCTCGGCACACAAGGACCATTACCCTTCAAAGAGTGTCTCACTGGTGGCTACCGAAAGGAGGGGGTGGGTGTGTAAAGACATGTTTATGTTCAACGTTTTAGGGTGAGAATAGGCATTTTTAAACGCGTTTACATCAAGAAAAGTGTTGCGTTCACGCAGAATTTCATAGGATCAAGTACTAACTTGATCTCCAACACAGAGAAGGATACAGTTCCTATGTCAAAACCTGGTTCTGCATTCTGCAATGATGTATTCATTTGAAAAACAGGCATTTTCCTGAAAAATCTAGTTTTTAGGAGTACATGTAGTTTCAAAGTGGTAAAGATCTCTATCATGACTATAACAGTGTTCCATTCTCATGCAAACGCATGCTCTATAGCTAGCATGGGTGTAAAAAATAATAGCTGAACTTGAGGTACACAACTGAAATCAGGAGGGGGGTGTGAACTTGAATCTATGTTACATCACTCTTTTTCATGATGTTTCATATTTTAAAAACTCTGCGTTTCAGATTTTGTGTGAACACGCCCATCAGCATGAACAAAGGTTGTCTGAGTCCTGTTTTGCCATAACAAGTACATCAATGGATTATAACGGGTGATTAACCAAAGAATGAGCTTTGCTTGATCGATTGCATTCATTCATTTTTTTTCCTTTAAATTTCTACACAAGTTGATCAGGTGAAAACAAGACATCAATATGAATGACGGTGAATATTTTTTTTTCGTCTGGACTTCTTGCGGATTTCAGAATATTTCAAGAAAATTTGTTTTAAAATGTTTACAGAAGTTTTCATCTATGGTCAAAATATCCATTTACTTTTTTTCTTAATATTTACAAGTTTATCAGGTGAAAAAAAAGATATGATGCTGTAAAAAGATTATAATCAAAATATCCATTTGCTTTTTTCCTTAATTTCTTCAAGTTTATCAGGTGAAAAAAAAAGGTTATGGTGAATATTTTTGCCTGGACATCTTTGTGGATTTCACAACATTTCAAGAAAAATTGTAGCAAACTGTTTACAGAAATTATCATCTATTAATAGTATAACTACAAGTTCATCTATGAGGTGATGAATGAGACATTAAAATGGTTAATTAATTTTTGTCTGGATTTCTTTTGGATATCAGAACAATTGCATAACAGAAGTAATTCTAACACTATGCTTTGGAATCAATAATTTCTAAAAAGTATTACTATTATTATTATTATTCATATTATCATAAATAAGAGGAGTTGGAACTAAAGCTGAGGTAATATCTAGTGTGCCTTTGAAAAGTCAAGTAGGTAAAAAGCTTCTTACAAAAGAAGTATAAGTATAGATGGTAATGTATAAATGGTATAGATTACTATTATCATCATAATAATCATCATTATTGTAAACATTTTAAAATAACAAATTATTATTATTATTGTTAAAAAGCTATCCTTCTCAAAAGTCTTCAAGTTGTCTAAAAGCTAAAACCACCACTACGGCTAAACATAATTTTTTGCACAGCTGCTGTATAGTAAGTGTGAATATGGTCTAGACTTCACTCAAAACCTACTCAATGATCAAAGAACCAATTAGGGTCTTTGCCTACAGACTAGTTTCTCTTTACATCATTGACCACTGTATATAAAGACCACTTTAGATCTCCTCCATAAATAGTCTTTCTACAAAGTACTGATGGAAGCACCCATAATGCCCGGATTTGATTTTTTTTTATTATTCAAACATGATTTACGAGTCAATCTAGAGAACAGGTAGTTACCGTGTATGAGACGGACCATAGCGTGCTAGCTCACCACGCTCCAGCGACCCCAACCGTGCACAAACACCTATTGTTTGGAGGGAGAGCGGTATAATTGTTGAATAGAATGACTCAGACTGCGCCCCCATTCCCCCCCTTCAAACACTGCCTTAGTACCATTGTGGGCGGACGGTTCATTCTTTTCAGGTGTGCTCCTTTGATGTTTGATTTGCTCTGCTTTCGGAGGTGTACACTGGTTAGGGCCGACAGTGCAAACTCACTCAATGCGCGGGCCAAATTCATTTTGAGGGGGATTGTTTGGCAATGGTTGCGAAATGCAGACATGGAGGGGGTGGTGTGGGGGTTCTCTAAAAAAATGCAAGAGTTTGAGTTGCTGTTCTCCCACTTGATGATCCAGGTCAGTCAGTCTCTCTCTCTCTCTCTCTCTCTCTCTAAAATCATTCTTCATCTCTCCCATGTATCGCTCCCTTTCTCTCCAGCTGATTTTTTGCACCTCTCTGATTCTAACACCCATACTTTTCAATATTTTCAGACCCCCCCACAAAAAATTGCTCATCCTTGTACCTTCCCCGAGCTAATCAACAGGCCTACACAGGTAAACTTGCGAAAGTCTACCTTACATAGATCAAATATTTACCCCAGGTCAAAGCAATTCTCAAGATCAAATCTTAAAAAGGGTTTTAACATTTTACAAGTTTGCTTTCGTATGGACCCCATGGAAGAACTGTATAGTCATGTCGACTTTAATAACTGAATATGGGCTTTCCATCCATTTTGCTTTTTTTGTTTGTTTTTTATACATAAAATAAATACTACATGTATACTATATCATACTATACTATACTATACTATATAGTTCTGAAAACACTAAGTATTTTTCTCCGATTGGGATGGCATAGAGGCGATTCATCAGGGTATTTCCATCTCTCTCTCTCTCTCTCTCTCTCCTGTCTCTTAGCTACTCGCAAGAATACAAACTACAAAGTTCCCAAACATTCTCAGGACAAACCACAAGAATGGATGTCTAAGTTGGCTATTTTCATCAACAATCGACCGCTCCATTGTTCCATTCCTTCTCTCATCCTCCATATATACCTATCAATCTTTCGATTGTGTTTTGCCAAGCCCTCCGACTCCACGTTCTTTTACCCATTTACTCTCAAATAGTAAACATGGACTTTAGAAAGAACAGTAACCCTAAAAACAAAAATATCACCCAGATGACGCAATATCTATAATGGCATCTCCGCTATCACTTATGACTCAATTAAACAAATAAAACAGTGAGCAGAGAAGACACAATAACAACCTGAGTAAACACTTAATAATTCATAATATTTAGGATGCCGGAATGAAATAAAGTGATAACACTTCAAAGTTTGTTTCATTTTCCATTAAGTTCAATGCTATGTAGTCCTGTTTGCTTCAGAAGTTATGATGGGGCTGTCACCAACCGCACTCAATGCCCTCAGGAACTAATATTTGCGCTTGTTGGTGTTCAACTCTGTGGTTTTCTGATGCTGTTTAATTAGGAGATCTATACCCCTCTTGTATTTGACTTCCAAGTTCCAAGAAATGCTGCAAAATAGAAACCCAAGGCTCGGGTCCCATGGAATAAATCAATTACAAGTGACAAAGAATTACGACCTGATTTACAATAACAGTCAATGTGGACAAATCATACAAGTCTTATCAAAACAAAACCTGTATATGGAAGAGCCGTGGTGTAGTGGTTCTTACTCTCACCTTGTAAACAGAGGGTCGTGTGTTCGAATCCCGCCGCAGTCTAGCGTCCTTTGGCAAGGTGTTAATCCACACTTCCACTCTCGACCTAGGTGCTAAATGGGTACCCGGTAGGATGCGAAAGATATTGTATGTTTGATTTTGCCAGCACCATAATGTGGCTGCAACGAATGCACGGAATGCTCCCCAGGGAGTGGAAATTGTGCACTTTTTGTGCTTGATTGAAATAATTCCAATGCTGTAACACACTTTGGGCCATTCTGGGAAAAGCGCTTTTTAAAAATTGGCTATTATTATCATTATATACAGAGAAGAACCTTAGAAGCTCCTAATAAAATACATGTACACGTATGCCCATATTAGCAATGATAATGACACAACCCAACCTCCTCCCCCCCCTCGTAAATGCTGAAACGGTTGACAAGTTGTGATTACTATATAGTACCTCTACTACTCATTTTTTTTCTAGTAAGGATTGAAACCTAATGACCTGTTTTTCAAAATGACATTGATTTAGAAAACTATAGTATAGTGGTACATGTATCAATATCAGTTCTTTTTTTTTTAATAAAAGTTTTCTTTTCACTGGTTTGTGACATTTCCCTGACAATACAAATCATGGGTGTGAGTGATCATAAATACAAAAAAGAGCTGAAATAAGATGAAGAGAGTTGAAAAAGCAGAAATTTGAAGATTGAGCTCTTATACTTTTATAAAAAGGAAACATTAAATAAGCTTAAAATCACACCCCCCCCCCCCAAAAAAAAAAGGTACTAATAATTAATTAAATAAATATATAAATATTTAAATAAAAGCATTAAAAAAATGAAATCAGCAAAAAATTTCAAGTCTTAAGCCAGGCTGACACTTGCACGACTTTTGGCCACGATTTTGTCGTGGCAAGTCGTGCCATTTTGGGGCACGAACTGGGAGGCTCCCGCACTGTTTTACGACTTGTTCACGCATAGTTCACGACAAGTTCACGACGAGTTCACGAATAGTTCACGAATGCGTGCCCGTCAGTGTCCACATTGACACGAACTGGCACGACGAGTTCACGCATAGTTTGCGCATAGTTTACGCACTTCCCGCATTGGCACGACGAGTTTGCGCAATTCGGACGGTGTCGTGCTGAACTATTCGTGAACACGACGTGAGCTGTTCGTGAACCATTCGTGACAGTCGTGGCATGGCGCGCACTGCCACGCACTGGCACGCATCCTCCCGACGAGTTCACGAACAGTTTGCGCATAGTTCACGACCCGGTCGCTAAATTTTGTCGTGACCAAAATTTTGAACATTTCAAAATTCTCGTCCCGACATGGCATGCAGTCACGACGTGTTTACGCACACTTCACGCCAGTTCACGACTAGTTTGCGCACTGGCACGACTTGAGTCGTGCCAATGCGTGACACAAAATCGTGCAAGTGTCAGGCTGGCATTACACCTCCAGCGAATAAACTGTAGAAGTTTGCAATGAATGAGAGAAATAATAGAAGGGTCTGTAACCACAAGACTAGTCCCCCAAACACCTGGAAAGGTAGAAAGAAAGAGATGGAATTTGACCCCACGTGACCTCTTGCATCTCACCTGAGAAAACCCATTGGTATGTAAGCAGTCAAAATCTCTTGCCATAAATCATCAAATCTAAATCATTTTGACAAGATTTCTAGGGAAATTGACTCTGACAACTATTTTACACCTCTGGGGGCAAGTAAAGTTTGATGTCTCTCTTATTCCTCATGTGTGATGTCACAGGACAAAAGTCAAATGAAAAAAATGCAACTTTTGTTGCATATTATAGGATAAGGAGAGGTATTCATTTGGATGTCATGAGAAAGAGACATTGTGTCTTGTACTAGCATCTGGAAAATGGGTTTTATAACCATTGTCATCATCATCTGTATCCTCACTGAAATTCATTTCATCATTTCAACATCAACAGTATCATCATTGTCATCATAATCACCATAATTACAATCATCATGATCATGATGATGATGATCATCATCATCACCATCATCATCATCAGCAGCAGCAGCATCATCATAATCACATATCATAATCATTGTTGATGTCGTCATCATTGCTTAAATCCAACTTTAACAAACATTGAACAGAGTGGCAAATATTGTTTACTGGTACAATTATCTCTGTGTGAGCATTGTTAGATTTGAGGCAAGAAGGTCATAACTCATGATTCAATGCAGCCCTTCTTGCTCTTTAAGAAATCTATAACAGTTCAAGAAGTCACTGCTGACATCTCTGGTGTCAAGATTTACTGCTACCACCAAGGTCCCAGGGCAATAGGACTTCCTTGGTTCTGTATGGGTCTATCCACACCACACTGACTCAAGCAACATTGTCCTGAGAGAAGTGCTTGACGATATCCCCAAAGACCACTAGGTACCAAGTTATTTCATGACAATCCATAGCCAAAGCAGTCTGCATAAGGTAATGAATGTAGTACTTACAAACAAAACATGTTCAAGAGCGAGGAGATATATATGGATACCTATGCCATTAACAGATGACAGTTTTGATGAAGAAAGGCTACCGCCTACAGACGAGGATTCAAAAATGATTACTTTTCTACCTTGTCTGAATAATTAAGGTTTGTTTATGATCACTTTGTATTTCTTTTAGAGGGGTGAAATTGTCTTTTAGTCTTTTCTACCTTGTCTGAATAATTAAGGTTTGTTTATGATCACTTTGTATTTCTTTTAGAGGGGTGAAGTTGATTAGTATCCAGAGCATTAATACACCATCCACTCCAGCACTGCCGCTCCAGACGAAGAAGAAGCGTTTCAAGGATTAATAAGCTGATGAAGACTGGATCGTGATCTGGCGGCATGACATCAAATGACGCAGGTAAACTGGCATCAAAAGATTTAACGACCCCCACTGCACTCCAACAAGATTTACAGTCCACGTCCATGGCTCTCTTTATCTTTCTCTCTCTCCCATTAACTTTTACTGGGAGCCGAGTTTCACCTGATAATGATGGTGGGGCGTTGGAGGATGATTTATGCTTGAAAGTTAGTCTCGAGCTCGGAGGATCTGAGGAACATGATTGATTTTTTTTTCCGAGATAAGACTAAAATTCAAAATCAACTGACGCAGGAAAACTGAATTCAGAAAATACTATGGAAAATAACTCAAATAGTGATTGTTGTTACTTGTTAGCAAATGAACTAATGAATATGGTACTAAGTGATCTGTAATGCGCTCATAAAACAGCTCACCTGGTCCCATATATGCATATCTGTGTATTTTTACAATGCTGTTTATACTTTGTTCAAACTTTCCAATTTATGGTATGGCAATTCATCCCAAAATCAAATTTTTATATCCGTAGTCAACAATGTCCCGTAAGAAACAAGAGTTACATTTATTGTCTTGGGTGTTGAAGTCCACTAACCCTTTTCGACTGAAACACCGATGACACTGAATACACACACAAAAAAAATCAGACAAATCTTCAATTATCTAACTTCACATATTATTGGTTAACTTGGCCGGTGATGGTAACTCAAGCTATAGCCGGTGTAATAATAGCAGCGCTTTGTATCCTCTGGCAAAAAGTGCTTTAAAAATCCAGCTATTATTGTTATTATCACTATCATTATCATTATTACGATTAAATTATCATATATCATGTATCATTTTAATTTCATATTTAGACAGGGTAGCCAGATATGATACTGCTCTACCAGTGGGACCGTTATAAAGAACTTTATTATCAGCCTTCTCCAATCAAAATGCTGAAAAGTGGCTGATTAGAAGTAGAAGATCAGAGATGCCACCTAGGTTTGATAATGAAGTCTGAAAGTCACCAAGGATGACCGCTTTGCTACATAAAAAGGTGTTTTCTTTTCTTGAAAATGTATTTCTTAGAAATCTGAATTCAGAAAATAATCTGAAAAAGTGGCATCCCTACTCTGTGGCTTGGATCGGCTGGGCATTGAACCCACATCCCACATCTCCTAATCATGAACAGGCTACTCTACCACTAAGCCAGCATGTCTCTCTCTCTCTCCTCTCTCAAACTCTGTCAATCTAGTCTGCAGGCACAGACCCTGATTGAAACTTTGATCAACAATTTTGTCCCTATGTAAAGACTAACACATAAAACACTTGCTGTTTCAATTCAGCAAGAGGGCCTTGACTACACAAGGCATGAGTAGGCTGCACATTCAGACCACTGTCAATCTATCCCTCTCGCTCTGTCTATCTCTGATAGAAGGATAGTGAAGAAGACTCCGATAAATGGAGGAATGATTTATGAAAGGATCATGACAGGTATGCAGTGTTTATTTGGGCTAGTTTGAAGAACTTGTTTTGAACTCCCAATCACTGGACACTCTAGTACTGCCATGACAAGGTCCAGGATGGCTGCCAGGTCGGTCGGATACCAAGAACCTACCCTCGCTCGCTAGCAATACAACCAGAAGACGCTTTTTTAATCGCCTTGTCAGTGATTTTCATGAATTTGATTTCAGCCAATTAGATGCAAATATTTCAGTAACTTTTAATAATGAGTGGAAAAAAATGAAAATGATGCTAGAAAGATAATGTAAAAGAAAAAAAACAACCATTGGGAGGTGTTAAAACTTCTGTATTGAATTAGCATATATTTATGGATTATTAACTCACTATAATAATAGGAAATATCAAAATAATAATACCCTGCTTTCATGTCAGGATGACTTCTGAAAGTACTTTACAAGTAGGCCTATACAAGCTGCTTACTGAATTCAGGCTTGCTCAAACAGTATGCGCTTTTCTCCACTCCCTGGGGAGCATTCCAGTTTATAAAGCTCCCAATTCAAGTTCAAATGCTACGTATAACATCCGGTCTGGCATGCCACTAGGTGACAATTGAACACCTGGGTGGAGAGTGGCTAAGTGTAGATTGATGCCTTGCCAAAGGATACTGTGAAGGGCACGATGGGATTGAAACATGACTCTCTGATACCCCTTTCATAAACCCATCCTCCAATTAGCCGCCTAAGAGTAATGCGGGTAATTCAATACAAATTGCGTTCACAAACTCCGAAAATAATCCGCACTATTGTTACAAGCGCCTGTCCTGAAAAAGGCGGATAATCGTCATAGCAACTGCACATGCCCCCTCCGATAGAGTTGCGTTGGAAAAGGGTGATCTTGTGACCGCACCATGGCAATTATCCCATTACTTTGTAAATGTGTTCATAAAGTCAAAATCTGGTCCCGATGCCGCTATTATCCGGATAATTGCAGCATCAAAAGAATGCGGATAACTCCGATTTTACCACCAAATTATGCTGCTATTAGCCGCATAATTGGGTTTATGAAAGGGGTATGACAGGGCGTGTGTCAGAACCACTATACCTTGTAGAACCTTCCATTTACATCATGGCCATCACTGTTGCTAGTCGAGCGCAACTAGTATCTCTGGTGACCTTCGGGTGGGCCGACATGTCATCAATGAGGCTATGGCTCAAGTATGTAGAAGACCCCTTTCAAAAACATAAATGAACATGAGGGGGTAAGATGGGGTTACCGCCGTTGTGAAGCTACCAAGACAGATAGTAAACAAATAACAGTAGTATCATTGACAAGGTGAATCTACAATGAGACAATCTGCTCAGGCCCCTGCAGATGACCGTTTGCATAGAACGGCACACAAATCGGATGAAATATTAACTTTTCATGCGTTCACCCGCAAACCCCCCCCCCCGTGTGTTGCATTATGTTAGCAGTGATCTCCTCTCATTCACATTCGTGCCGTGAGTCACAGATTTCTAACAATAAACCTGGCCATGGTATTGTTTATAAGGAGGGTTTTATCATGATTTTCTCCTCTTCTTTTTCAATGAACTTCCTGGCTGTGATCAGGATGTATTGATTTTTTGGGATAACTCAAAGATTCTGTAATTTGTAAACTGCGATAATCCGTCAAACGCTAAACTAATGTGTCACGAGCGATCGATCGGTACACATGTGCGGTATACAAAAAGCCAAGCTATACATTGTAGCTAGGCACGCACCGGGCATGCAATTGTTCGAAAACAATGGGACAGGGGACGTCTATGGGAAATGTGTGGTTGTGCAAAAATGCGAACGAAACACGCCTACGGATGTGCAATAATGCGAACGTAACGCATGAAGAGTTAAAGACAACTCTAAAGCAATTAAAATCTGAAAGGTATCATCAGCAGAAATTAATTATTATCATATTTCTAAGTGTCAAAGTGACTTGATCAAGACTTATCACTAAGACTGCGTCCTCTGCTGAAGAACTGTCAATCGTATTTTAGTCTACCTTGGACGAGTCATTATGTCACAACTCAAAAAGGTAGTGACTTATTTTACTATAAACTCATGTTTCACCGACGGTTAGAGTAAACTTGACATGTCAGCTAAGAAAAGCCTACACTACAGTACAATTGTAGCCAACATATCCCTAAATGCCTAAGCAATTTCTTGATCATTCTGTTAATAGACTGTGTTTGCTATTCAGTTCTTGCACATGATTCTTTCTAGTCTGAATTGCCAGTAGGGCAGGCTGAGGATATGACTGGAGGATTTCTCTCTAAAGGGATTCCTGGAACATGAGTAAACGCAATGGTGAAATGATTAGTGCAAACATCTTCAACTACCAATAGATTTGTCATCATAAACCTCACAAATGAAGTGAAAATCTCCAAGGGGCTCTTAATTATAGTTTTGATGGAGAAAAGGAACTCATTAATATCAGATTCAGAAAATATTTCATGATTGGGGGGATAACAATCATCAGTCAACATTTAGCATATATAATCCCTGTAACTTTCCCATAAACCATGATTTTTTTTAAATGGTCATTGTAGAAGTGAAATTTGTAGACTTCACTCCTGTTTTTTTTATTATTAGTGCACATAGAGATGGATCAGGAGTGCAACATTGGGCTTCTGTTAGAGAGGGGTGAAGGAGGGGGGAGGGGTCAGTCTCACACTTCACCAACACTCACACAGTTCTCTTTCAAAAGAAGAAGGAGTAGATGGGGAGCACCCTGGCATACGAGGGGGGAGGAGGGGGGGGGGGACATTGAACCTCTCCTTGTATCTGTCACCATCCTTGATCTCCAACACTTCACCCACAGGGTCCTATCTGAAAATAGGGGGATGGATGAGGGAGGGGTGAAAACTTGGTGAGGGTGGTGAATGGTAAGCAATGGGGGGGGTGAACAATCATCAACATTGAATCTTTTCCTTTATATGTCTCCGACCCTGATCTCCAACAGTTCACCCACACAATTCTATCAGAAAATAGGGGGATGGATGAGGGAGGGGTGGAAATTTGGTGAACGGTGAGCAGTGGGGGGGGGGGGTGGGAATGAACAATCATCAACATTGAACCTTGCCCTATATCTGTCACCATCCTTGATCTCCAACGCCTCTCCCACTGTTCAATTTGGAAATAGGGAGAAGACTGGGGAGGGCTGGTGCATGTCTGAGGGGGAGGGGGTGGGGGTAACAATCAACACTGAATCTATCCTTAGATCTTTCACTACCCTGGAAGCTCTTGTTTTGTTCGCCTACCCATGCCTTTCAGCGGGTCTTCAACACCAGGCTGTCGGTAACCTCCCAACCATAACTGGTTTTAATGGGAAAACCACCACTCGCTCAAACCAGTGTATCACTTCATGCTTTTAAAGTCTATTAGACCCATATGTCTTTACCCAAGGTTCACATTACGCTTCGGAGGAAAGGATACCTCTAAAGATATATATATATTTTTTATAACAGACAGTTCACACCTAGTAAGAAGTCGAAGAACTGATGGATATGTGTATGTGTAAATGAGTTTTTACAGAAGTGTATCAATCAGATATCATCATGGACTGGGCCCAACCGATAATATCACCATCTCAAAGACATGACACAGGCTCGAACCTCAAACCTCTGCATCAATTTTTAACTTTCACATGTAGCTTGGATTACAGGCATGCACCATAACACCAGATTTCATGTATTCCCTTATCTGAAGAAAACAGCTGCACCCCCTTCAATTCTACACCCAGTTTCACCCTCTCCTCCAAAGTTTTTCCCTGAACCCCTAGATCGAGAGGGAGAGAGAGAATCATTGGAAATACATACAAGATTAGACTAGAGTGAAGTTCTCCGGGGCATTAGAAATTCCACTCCAATGGCAGAATAGTCTGAACACTTGGAGAATAGTCTGAACCTTTGATAGACAAGGATGGAATTACCTCAATGATAGGTATACAACTCCAGGAGATAAAAGATATAAAGGGAAAGTTCATAATCATATATGACAATGCTTCCTCATTTATTTTGTGGGTCCTAGTGGGTAGGTTACAAGCGACTTTAAGAACGATTGGTGATCCTTTCTTGTGGTAAATGATAGATATGCTGAATATTCATTGATGTTGACCAAACGTCCGTAAAGTCACTCGAAACTTACTAACAGCTTTATGAAACACACATACTTGGAAGGTGTATCACAAGAAGTGTGACTTATAGGCATACCTAGGTGAATACTGTAATAGCTGTTATTTTCGCGTACAGAATTTTTCGCGAATCGCGGGGGTCCCGACATTTTCGCGGGTTGTTAAATTCGCGATTGGAAGATGTATGACACATTTCCACAGCATTTCAAAGAAGCAAAACTAGTGCATTTCATGTGCAAATCTACAGTTCATGATGTCACCATGCTGATATGTCTTTTGTACATAAATATGTCCCTGTAAAAACAGTTACAAATTGTGGAAAAAGTGGCTTAAATTTCACTTTTTTTAACCTTTAGATCTAAAAATTCATCATGCCACAGGATCTATAGGGTTAAGCAATCTTTGGAATTTGTGTTTGATTCGATTCATTTTTCAAAAAGTTGGTAAAAAGTGCAAAATTGTGGAATTTTGTGAACAGAATGTTCACCTTCAAAATTCTGGTCATGTGACTTATGAATATTAATGAGTATGCAAATAGCTACCAATACGTGTGTATAGAGTCAATCAGATGACAATAAAATCAAATTGTTTCATGGAAAATACATTTTAATATTACAGTGAGTGTATAAATATTGATAAAATAATGTTAGAAAATAGTTTAGGCCCTGATTTTGTTTGAGAAATTAAAAAAAGTGAAATTCTAGCTAACTTTTTGAATCACTAACTGTACTTTCTAAGCCTATTTTTTGTACATATAGAGGTGCATTTCACCATTTTCTCAATATGCAAGATGTTTTCAAAAGCAAAGCTTTGCTGTTGGGGGCATTGGCGCTGACTAAGAAATGTGTTAATATTTTCGCGTGTTGTTAAATTCGCGGCCGATCGGCAATTCGCGAAATCCGCGAAAATAAAACCCCCGCGAAAATAACAGCTCCTACAGTATCCAGAAGCACTCGTCAATTGAGCGTAATCGCGTCACATCGTACAGTCAAAATTTGCTCAAGCTTCATGGATAGACATACAAAGCAACATCCACGAATTCATGAACTAGGCAGATATCACTATTTTAGCAGATTGATTCATAGTGGTATATCTATACATATAAGACCCTCATTTCTTCTTTCAAACCTGGACTTTGACGCTGATTAATTGCAAATTGAAGAGGAAAGTATCTATTCGGGGAGAGGGAGAAAAGAGCTGGTCGAGGATGAAACGCAAACTACGTCATAAAAAGACGCAATTGCAGATAAAATAGCACGAATGCCGTCATTGCGAGTATGCAAGCAAGCAGCCTCGGTGAGACGGCTAATGAAAAGCTCATTATGAATTGATGATGAATATGATCAATGATTCAAATGACAAGTCAAAGGCAATTATTCAGCCCATGTGCGACACAAGCTCATAAAAAAAGGTTGCTTTGGTCTCATTAGTAAGGATGCGCCATGTTTAGTAACTACTGGTGAGGGTGCCTAGGGGAATTAAAGGGCAAGCTCCTGCCTGGCTACGGGGAAAGGTGAAAGCAATTATTTCAGGGTTTTTCTTGCTATTATCTGAAATAATCTGACTTGGTTTCGTTTTACTTCTATATTCTTTTTTTTAGATTATATTGCAAATGCAATGTACAGTATAGTGCAGATTTTCGAACATGCCAATTCCTTTATTTATAGCCAAAGATGAAGACATACATCACTTTGTAATATGAGATTCTTTCTGCATATACAGCACGTATCTCTTGCCTCTTGCTTCATTCGGGGGAAACTTGGGATATCTTGATTTAGCACACGAACACGTTCCTGCCATTCGTAAGGCGATGCACAATTTCATGAAGAGTCTGATGGAACAAATCCCACTCCCCTCTCCACCACCCGCTGGACCAGAACGTGTCGCGTTCAACCCCCTTACAGCCCTCGATAGGAAACAATGTGTAACTTTAAAAGGGTGATGTCTGCACATCACGTTGTAACAATTATAAAGCCACGTGACCTGCTGGAACAGTAGGCCCTTTGATTGAATTCCTTTGACTAACATGCAGGACTGTGGGCGGATAAATGATATTGAATCTTTTGTTGCCATGGCGATTTTTCTCATGGATTGAAAAGAGAAGGCAGGTAAAAATGGCCATGAGGCTTTACATGGGGGAACTATCAATAAATCGCAATTCTTATCAGTCTATAGCTCTTCAAAAGTAAGTTGTGCTAAAAAACAAAATGCTATGGCCTACGCTTTTTTTTCCAACTGCTTTTAACCTTCAGGATAGCTTCAGGGTTGAGATTTACATTTGATAAAAGTAAAGAATCAATCTAAATTAGCTGTTGGGAGTTTCTCCTGCCCTAGTTGGCATTCGACAATTCAAGGGACAGAACTACGTCGATCTGGTGCTGCACAGTAGCTGCCGGGCCCACAATCAATCGGGCAAAAAAAAAGAATTATCACCGTATTTCTACTTGAGGTGTCATTTTGAACAAAAAATATATTTTTTTTGTGCATTTCATCTTGTTCAATATACACCACAGGGCACTGACCAAATACTCCTAGAGCCTGTGGAACAGTCACACTGATCTAATCGACTCCTGACCGATCAGAGATATCACATTATTTCCAATGGCACAACATCGGTCGGTTTGAAGTAGGTTTCGTTGGTGTGACTGTAACAGTATATATAGGCCTAGGCCTAAATGAAAAAGTAGACTGCCGATTGGTTTATTGCTAACTCGTCCACTCATCACATGGTCTACCTTTATTTAGTCATTCCACCCATCAACATTTCGTCTAACAGCCATGTGGTCCAATATCCATTTTGTCCAATCATCACTTCATCAATGACCATTTCGTCTTTGATATTACCAGTTGGTCTATTACCCATTTTCTTTTCATTCATTTCGCCCAATTAACACTTTTCCAATTAGACACTAAATGGCTAATTGGACCAACTGGTTAATAGACGAAATGGTGAGTGAACGAAATGGCAAGTAGACCATAAGGATAGTGGACGAACTGATGGTAGATCAAATGATAGTAGACGAGTTGGATATTGGACGACTTGGCATTAGACCAACTGGAAATAAACCACTGAAAACCTGACAAGTAAATTATAGAAACTACAAGTTTCAAGAATGTTGAGACCAAAACAGCGCTCCGCTCGCTCTCGGCACGCCTCCGACAGCCTTCTCTCTCTTAAGACAGACATGAAAAGCTTTATGACACAAGACAGATGACAGCACAGTAGGTAGGTCAGAGGTCAAAGGTCACGACCCTAGATTCCATGACATGCACTCGTGGGATACCGGATCCGGTTGCAGTGCTCATTCTGAGCCATGCCTGGCGATGAAAAGGGGGTGAAATTCCTGTCTAAATCTGTGGATATTTTTTTCTATCACAGTGAGTTGATACTGTTCATCGCAGAACAGAAACACGCAGGAAGTACTTGAAATAACGCAAGTGTAAATCAAGTAGTAATGCTGTTTAATCAATATTTATCTTTTCCTTAAAACAATATGGGATTGTGAGGAGGCTCAAATTTGACAGGCTTGGCTTATTTCGGTCCTCATTTATCATGTCACATATTTTGCATATGTATACCATTAAGTTATTTCCATCCTGCTTCAGTAAATTGTACATCATTATTTGTTTTATTGTGGTTTATCTATTGTTTTGGTATTATATTTTTCATATATTACTTCTATTATCAAATGGGCTGTATTTTTGCATCAAAATGATATTAAAGAAAAATTTATAGACACCGGATAAGACCCTCAATCATACTCGAAATGTTTAAATCAACAATCTGTCCAGGGGGTTACAAATGTAATGCATACATTAAGTGAGATTGACAAAAGAATGAATACTTGAGAGGTACATTTTTTTGGGGGGAGAGGGGGTGGGGTAAACCATACAATCGCCTTTTTCACAATGTATGATTTGATCAGTGCGGTAACCCTTTGTGACAGACTTGAGGTTTTGCATGCATCTTTCATTCAGAAAGAAAACGAAAGGTATCCTACAACAAGAAAATGGATTGTCTTTCGCCGATGCGACCGGTGAAAGCAACAGAAGAACCCCGGACACCCTCGATCTTTCCCTCCCAAATATCACAACCATCACCGCGACAGGGCACAGAGTGCAGAAAAGAGGGCAGTGCCCGACACGAGATGAGACAAGTGGGACTACAAGGAGGCAAGGTGAGAGCTATCACACGATCCTCTCCATCCGACCACTTTGGAGGCTCATTTTCAGGATTTTTTTTCTCCTCCATCTTCTCCAACTGTATCCACTGCCTCCAGTAGAACCACACACACATCAGTGTCGGAAAGTATCCCATCACCGCTTTAAATTTTCCGGTCACGTTCAGGCCTCTTTTTCCCGCCGGTTGATGGCGTTTCTTGGGGATTCTCAGAGGAGCCGCCTCTCGTAAGGGTCGTTGACTCAAACCACTGTATGGAGGGGTTCAGAGGAGACCGATGCTACGGTTCCAACTTCAAGAAACGATGCTCTGCTGCACAGATAGCATATTAAAATCTGGTACATAGGCATAACTTATTCAGTAAACTTTCAACAACAAATCATGACAAGATACCAACTACCATTCGAAAAAAAGTATCCCTATCCATATTCATGTTACTCTTATAAATCATCTACGACACTTCAGATGATAGTCAATGAAAATTGAAATTTAAAGCTATCAATCAGCATCTTGATCAAGGATAGTCTAACAGGGCAAAGAAAGGCTACAAGTTCTGCAGGAATAATAATATGCAACATTTATATAGCGCTTAATACAAACGTTTCTAAGCGCTGCATACTATTACCCCGGCTTTAGCACGGCTACCTAATCGGGCACATCGAGCATTCAAGGAATTCCTTTCTACCGGGTACCCATTTACTACACCTGGGTCGAGAGTGGCAAATGTAGATAAACACCTTGCCACAGGATGCTAGTGCTGTGGTGGGATTTGAACCCCGGACCTTGTGGTTCAAAGTCCAGAGACTTATCCACTGAGCCACAACACCTCTAACTGAATAACTGATATTTGCCAGGATAGTGCAGAAAACCCTTAACTTGCTAATCAACAGACCTATTTATAAATAATTTGATGTATTCATTTACGCCCACACCTTGATCAATAATTCATTCTTTGGGGAAGAACGGTCAGCATACGTGCAATGTACATTGAGGACATGTTGAACTGGTCAGGGTTGCGGAATGAAGTGTAGATAGGATGTTGAGTTATGGGCCAGGCATTTTAAGAATGTAGCATGAATTATGCACCCATCCCAGCCATCCCAAGTCCATGCCTCTCGTAATCCTTTCACATTGGAAAATATAATAGCTTACGAGAAAGGTTCATTTACACCATAAAAATTACATCAAGACAAACAAGTTAGAGGCTAATGTTTGCTCAATTGGTTAAGAGTTCATCACGATCGCGAATCTGTACGAAAATGATTTAATCACTGCACACCATACTATAAAAGAGATTGTACGTTTGGCAATATACAACCACCCTACGATGGTCTAGTCCAAAAGTAAAGATGGCATTATTTTCATCGAATGGATTTGTTCATAGAGTCATTTCTGAATTTTCTCTACCACCATCAACATCACTTCCACTACTTCTACAAGTTTTACTGTTGGACAATAAAATACACATCCTCCGAGCATATCATGACATAAAGGTAGACTACTGCTCCAATATAACACATTTGTGAATCCTTTGTAAATGCATCAGGATATCACCGCGATGATAACCCCAATGTTCTGTTGCAGTATTTCTTGTAGTGCCTGTGGGTGTTTTATACCCCTTTAATAGTGAAGGCAAGTGGAGTTACTCCCGAGTAACTCTGGGTTGAGTTGATCTGCTTGTATTGCGGACCGACTTTAAACCCCCTTTCATAATAGCAAGCACCGCAGCAGTGTATCCGCAGTCGTTGCCATGGTTTCCAAGCGAGTTCGCACCATACGTGTGGCCGAATTCCCCAACGAGCGACAGGAAGTTACGCGCGAGATCACAGCGATAAGCGAATACCGCATTTCCGGTGCGGAGTAACTCCGTTTGTAACCCTCTTCATGACGTGGGTTGAGTACTCCGCTTTGAATCCGGATCGAAATAATCTCAGAATTTTCATATTGCCCTCCAAAGTGGAGTAACTCCTCCTGGACTCCGGACTAACTCCACTTCGGCTCTCACTATGAAAGGGGTATTATATAGCCGTCTGTAAGTTACAAGCCTCTTTACTAACGACTGGTGATCCTTTCTTGCGGTACAAAGAGTTGCGATTGATCTGATCAACAACAACTATCGAAAGCCAGCAACGTCACCATCTAAAATGCATGCTTGTTCAAAATATTTTCCAGATATGCTGTTTATTCATACGTTCATTGCTTCCTTGAAAAGTGAGGGTGCTTCTCTTCGTTTTGAAGGGACATGCTATGAATTTCCTGTAGAAAAAGAAACGACACTGGTGGATTTCCTACATTTGAGGTTGATCGGTTCAATCGTAACTCTTCATAAAACGGGGCCCAGATTTGTATTGGTGTTCGTAAAAAAAAAGGGTTACCAGTCGTTCGTAAAGTCGCTCGTAGCTTACGAACAGCTTCATGAAACACCTACCCGTACTTCCGAGTGTGAATGTGGCTCGAGGAATCTGGACTGGGCTTGGTCATCAATAAACCATCTTCCTTGGTGACCTCATCATTGATTCTCACCTGACATTCTCCCTTCACCTGCTCAAGGTGAACGCACTAACCTCACAGAGTTCTTGGAGGCTCTGTCACACACTGCCGTCTAGTGAGATCATCTGGGAAAAGGGTACGACTGGTTTTCAGATTTGCCTCTTTCTTTCTCAGAGGTATAAAATGACGATGAAAGCCAGTGCATTTCTGTCTGTGGTTCATGGCGAAAAATAATTCAGTTTGCGGCTATTTATCACCAATTGAAATAGAATCTGACAAAAACTGTAAGATGGAGACAGACTAAGAATACCGTCTTCTTCTCTGGAAGAAGAGGATTCGTGTCTTGAGACAGTGGCTGCAAGTCCCCTGTCTTGTCTCATGTTTGTCCTCTGTCTCAAATGGCAATGTCTTGTTTCAAGAGGCTGAGACATGGGTGAGACACTGAAGAGCTCACTTTTGACAAGTTAAACTCAAGTTTGCTTCAGGATGTCAGTGGCAGATGTCTCGAGACATTGATTGTGTGTCTGGTGTCTGTCTCCGTCTCGGCTTAATATGGACACCACCGTCTGTCTTGCTCTCGGGAGTCAAGTTCTCTGTCTCGGTCTCCTGTCTCAGGAATCATTGTTTAAATCTCTATCGCTGTCCCATCCGAGACTTAGGAATCATCAACCAGCTGCAGTCAAGACCGCCTCCCCTGTTGACCAGTTCAAGAAAGCCATTCAAGCCAATCTATTCTGCTATGCCATGAGGAAAATGGATCGCATGGACTGTAACACTGCTCATTCTCGGGTGTTGAATTATTGTTTTAATTGCCCAAACATGAAGTAGTGTGTGTGTGCAGCGCTTTGTAACCCAAAGGAAACGGCGCTGAATCAAATCTCTATGGATTGGATTGGACTGTCTCTCTTGGATATAACACTAATTTTAACATGCAAGCATGCAACAAGCAATGTGACAAACTGTGACAATTTATTCAATAGAAATTAAATATTTAAGTGGTGACCATCAAAGAATCAATGCCAAAATGATCCAACTGAAAGACCAGAATGTCTTCTGTATTATGCATAATTCTTATGGATGTCACGTGCAACTGATTCTGAGATGAAAACAAGATATCACCACCACAGCAAAGTGCACATGTGGGCATGTTCATTCATTGATTATAAAATGCAAACAACGACAGTCGTAAAATACCACATTCTAGAACAAATTCATTCTAATCAGCCACCAATGAAATACCAAAGCCTCATTAAAGGGTAATTTACAAAGACTTCTGTTTCAGAACTACTGTCTAGAATATAAAATGATGGAATATTTCCTCTTTATTACTTCAATCCATGTTCTACCCCACCACAAAACCCAGAATGATGTTACACTTATACATGAAACATTGAGATGTAATTGTTGGTTAAAAAGAAAATGATACAAAGAATAGTATTAGTCTCCTTCAGTCTTTTTATCTTTTTCTTCTTTCATTCCTCTTTCAAAATGTAATAAATTTCTATACACAATGAATATTTGATATTTCGATCAAGATTATAAAAATAAATTATCAGAATTTGGAAAGGAAGAATGTGGTTAAACAGAGCCCCCCCTCTGAAAAAAATATTGAATTTGAACAATATGAGATGTATTGCACTTTAATCAACTTCAATCAATGGCTGATGGTTTCCTATTCATATATGCACACAAAATCAATAAATCATTTTCCTTTTTGTTTTGCAAAATGAATTATTAAGAAATTCATTTTCTGAATGAAAATGACTCAATTCAAATTCTATCTTATAAACAGTAAAGTGAGTAGTGTCTACCTCATGAGTGAGGTGTGATAGTTCTGTTTGTAAATTAAAATGAGAGGGTAAAATCTATGCATATGAAGTAACATCCACTGTAAACATGAAATTTTCACTTAGATTTGGCAATATCATATTCTAAACATTGTTAACATTTCAATAATCCTGAGTTATATACTGGACATTGCTCGCTTTGTCTCTTTCATATATTTTTTTCTAGTTTTTTATGTACACTTTCTGATTACACTAAAGTGCCCTCAAAGTTGGAGACAAAATTTGAGACTGACACAGGAGACAGAACGCCACTCGAAATGTCATATCCCGGGATCACGCCTTTTGATCTTCCTGGAGTCTGGGAAGTCATAGACTAGGAACCTCAAGTGCCGGCAGGGCTTGGAGGCTGCATGGCATTTAAAGACTGAAAGGAGATCTCCCCTACCGGGAGAGGGACGGGCCCCCGAGAGGGCCCCCGCTAGGGTGCTAGACGAGATGAATGATTTTGACTTCTAAATTCATGACTGAACGAAATACAGATGCCAATGAACTTGTAGCCTGAATACAAGGTCATAAGAGAGTTTTTTTTTTGGTGGCATGTTAATGTGCACCTGTAATCCGAGCTACAATGAGGAACTTACAAATTGAAGCAGAGGTTCGAGCCATGGGTACGTCTTTCTGATGTTAAATGTTGGTCCTAGAAATCAATAAACAACTGATTAATACATGCCTGCTAAATCTCGAACACACACGCATGCACACCTTTTAAACCAATGATCTTTTTAGTCTGAATTTAAGGTCATGAGAATTATCAATACTGTTTATTTTGCTCTTTGAAAGTATATTGATTCTCAGTCTACATCACTCTGAACATTATGATACATGTGCTTTCTTGAAAGTGATTGGTCAATTTAGGTAATCTGTTGGTCAATGTGTACGACCGATAAAAATGGTCAATATTCTTGCAGATTCTAACCAATGGGCCTATACTCGTTGATTTTTACCATTGACAGTTGGGTTAAGGATAATCCAGGGTTAAGGACAGTTTGGGGTTAAGGAAATGCAGTGTGAAAAACATATTCATGTCAAACACAGAAAACAAAAGGGTTTGGGTCTGTAACGAAGGCTACAAAGGCTACACCACTCAATGGTCTGGAGCAGTGTTGACATAAGAAAGTGCAGAGCATACATATATGAATACATAGTGCAGAGGAATGGAGTCTGTGCGCTTTGGAATTTATTTATACAAGAAAAAATCAAATTAAAAACGAAACATGACAAGTAAATGTCTAACTCCAAAATACTGTCAGAGTACATCAAGGAAATATTTCTCATGGTCTAAAGAAAAAGAACAGATGAAAACAACAAAATACATGGGGGTGGGAGGGGGCAACATTTGAAAGATAACCATTATTTAACAAAAAAAGATGTTATCATAGTATTTTCACATTCTGGAAACAAAGAGTGAATGGTAATTTCTTATTATATCCATATAAAACTTCAGACAGTTCCATGAACTGAATGATACAATTTTTTTGAAGAAAAAACACCAGCATATTCAAAGAAACTTGTTCAATATTTTTACCAAAAGTGATATGATATACTCTACAAACAAAAACAAGTAATATTAGCAAACAACTGCACACTCATCAAAATACATCATTAACTTCACCTTCTTCTTTTTTAACAAAGAATTCTGAAGTAATGATCAGTTTAATGATGGAGAAACACAAAAACACCTGATATCTTACAATTTGTTTCACTGAAAACAATGGCATGAAAAATAATGAGGTCTCCAATGATATATCTAAGCCATAGTTGTGCAGCTGCTTAGAAATGAGCAAAAAAAACAACATGAAATTCAGGCATGATGTTGGTGATCTTCAGTGCGACCGTTTTCAGCTAAGATTCGATGATTAAAAGTTAAGTTGATTTTAATAACTGTACCAGAGCTAGATTCATATCATGACAAATAATCTTGGTTTTACAGATTTTCTTATGAAATTAGTGTTTACTACAAATTTATCTTTAAAATCACAGAGAAGTGGAACGTAGGTCCTAATTTATTCTAAAGGAACAGAAGATTGTCTATATTTAAATATCTGTAGCAGGAAATAGAGCAGATAACGACAGTAGCAGATGAAACTAAAGTTGAACTTGAAACCCACTTACTCGCTGTTTTGCAGGTCAACAAAACTTGTGGTCAATCTAATGAGAGGTGAAACGCATGATCGTCATTATACAAAGATTTTCAACTTTTCATTCAAATTTTTTTAAATCGAAGTCACACATTTGGATGAGTTTAACTTCTCTCCCTAATTTTAATGTACTGCGTTTTCTTTTTCCATTTTTCTTACAATTTGTTTTTGGCATTTCAAAGTGAATTACAATAATGTTGTCAAATTTCATTTCAATGATAAGATTATTCTTTTAAAATCAAGGCAAAAAATACATGCAACTCTCATAACATACTTCAATATTGAGAGTGAACATTCTTCGCAGTAGCAAATTAAATCCTAGCATATCAAGAAACAACACCATCATTTCTACACAGACTTGTACTTGTAGCTTGAAACAAAACCAAAATCTAGTTAATACAACATTTTGATAAATAATGTTGATTCTATATTTTTAGAATTTGTTTAGATTATTAAATCTGATCTTCTTCATCCATGATTGAATAACCACGTATTTTAGAGTTACCGCTCATCAGGAATTATCATTTGTAATGGTAAACTGCTGATTCGTCTATTGCCAACTCGTCCACTCATCACATGGTCTATCCTTCATTAGTCTCATGCCATTCTGTCCATCAACATTTCGTTTAACAACCATTTGGTCCAATCATCACTTTGTCTAATCACCAGTTCGTCTACATGTATGACCATTTGGTCTCATAACCAGTTGGTCTAATACCCATGTTTTTTTCATTCATTTAGCCCAATTAACACTTTACAAAATGTTTTATGAACTAAATGGCTATTGGACCAACTGGTGATTGGACGAAATGGCAACTAGACCATGTGGAGAGTGGATGAAATGATGGTAGACCAAATAAAAGACAAGTTGGTAATTGGGCGAATTGGTATTAGACCAAATGAAAATTAACCATTTGCCAAATAACTACTATCACATGACTGTAACGAACTGTCTCATTATGCCAGACGAGTTATAAAAAAAAGACAATTTTTTTTACAGAAATAGAGCCTATCCCATCATTTATTCACTTTCAGTGATTTGATAGCTCCAAATGGCTGGGTTCAAGAAAACCACAACAATAGACAGCATATTTTTTCAATGAGTAACATGACTGCCTTTTGTGTTTGGACAAGAGGTCAATGCCTTGTTCAAGAACGTAACATTAAAGAGCCTTTGTGTTGAGAAATCAGTTCGGTTCTGGTTCGGAGAATAAAACAATGATAATGCTTGGCATGGAGTCAAAATAAAGGATCATACCGGAGGAAATGAAAAAAGCTGGGTGAAAAAGAAACTGATTTCTTTTTAAGAGGAAACAGAGAAATAAATAGAGGAAAATTTGCAATCATAAGTAACCGTTAACCTTAATTACTGGAATTGTAGACCACACGAAATTGGTGGGGTGGGGTGGTGGTGAGAAATAAATGTGTGTGTTGATGCATCCATCAGATATGATTATTTACATCTGGGAATGACATATAAAACCTCACCATCCTATAGATATGACAAGGCTCCGTCTTACAAAAAGTTACGATTAATCCGATCAATAACTCTATGGAAATCCATCAGTGTCATAATTTTTTCTACATAAAATTTGCACAAAGCCCTTTGTTTGCAAAGAGAAGCACGGTGAATTTTCAAGAAAACAATGAATGCATGAATGAATATACATCACAGCTAGAAAATATTTTGTACAAACATGCATAATAGATGTCGACACTGCTGGCAGTCCATAGTTGTGATTGATTGGATCAA
This sequence comes from Lytechinus variegatus, assembly GCF_018143015.1. Taxonomy (NCBI): domain Eukaryota; kingdom Metazoa; phylum Echinodermata; class Echinoidea; order Temnopleuroida; family Toxopneustidae; genus Lytechinus; species Lytechinus variegatus. Next base: position 62,309,340 of record NC_054743.1, read on the forward strand.
TCGTAACTCTTTGTAAGACGGGGCCTAGGGCTCGAAACACGAACCTCTGCATCAATTTGTAACTTTCCAAAGTAGTCAGGATTACACGTGCACGCCACAGCGCCCAGTTCAGGAGTGTACAGTACATGCCTAAATACATTATCGGATCATAATAACTCGTAGACTGAATTTTCATATATCACAACAGACACCAAAGTCTATACTTGGGACTCTACACTAAGGACTCTCCATTCACTGTGCACAAAGTTTGTTTCAAAACAAGGTATTGGGGGTGAGTGACCTAGCGGACAACAGCAAGACGAAACCCCCTCCCGAGCTCTGAATTCCGCACCACCAGCAAGCGCATATCTCCGTTTCACTCTTGGCCATACTTAACAATGCAAATAGCATCAACGGCTTGAATAATAATCATTATCGGGTCAAATAATTTCTCATTAAAAGACAAACTACCAGGAAATCTTCTGGGCCTATCCGAGTTGCAGGCCATCGACTTCCTCCGCTGTACCCGCATGCATCCTGGGGAGCATACCATGGAAGAAATAGTCAGTGATTTTCACAGAGTATTGTTATAAGCTACCAAAATCCTTGCATCTGATTGGCTCAGAGGTTTCTGAGTGAAAGTCTTAGTCACAATTTGCTTTGTGAAACCCTCCCCTGTTTATTGACCTTCCAGAATATTTCCTAACACAATAGGAGCATGTGCAATACTTCTTCTTTTTTTAATTTGGAGGAAATCATTAAAATCCCAAGAATAAAATGAAATTCCTGGTAAGAATTATCAGTTCCAAGATCGGCATATAAAATGAATGAGACGAGTTCCTCTCCATCAGCATAAGAACGATGAAGAAAAGCAGTTCATGGTCACAGGTTGTCATTTTTAAACAAATTAATCACACAATACATTGATTAAGTGTTGAGGATCCATAGATTAATATTTATTGTTTTGTTATCTGACCATATATCATCACAAGAAACAATCAAGGCCACACATTTATACAAACCATAAAGAGAAATATCTTTTAGGCCACTTTCTATTCCAATAACCCATCAATTACAGTTAAATTCACTGTCAGAGAAGTCATAAGGCAGTTAAATAACGAAAGTAGCATCATTCCTTTTTTCCCCTCTGTCCGTTTTGATGGAGTACTGCGGTGTTACTGTCACATGCATCATCATTTCTTTCCCTTTTAATTGAGAATATGCATCAATTTTGCTGCTAGATGATGGAGCGTTTTGGCCTTGAAAGGGAGGCTCCCAAAGACCATTGCAGGGCATCAAGCACGAGATGAGCCGAGACGACTGGATGCAAATAGAAGGGAACGACCTTTCAATTGGCGTCTTAGCCACTTAAGCATACAATATTCTGTAGGGAAATGATTCCTTAAAATTAAAGTAAGGTCTAAAAAATTCAGAAAAACAAGAGAATCATAATGATACAGGTTTGACGAAGATCCAGTAAGAATGACTGATTAATTTTCTATAGTGTGATTTTGTGACATCACAAGCAAGCAGCTGCCCAGTATAATAGAAAATCAATAAATTACCATTTTCTTCGTGCATCATGATAACTGAATATATCTCTCATAGAATTGTGTATGACAAAATCTGTCGGATGATGTATCAAATGCAAGGTGATTTTTTCCTCTTTTCTGAGAAAAATTTCATTTTATTGAATTTATATCAGTATCGCCCGACATGAATATCCAGGAGCTGCTCACATGTGGTATTACAAAATTATAATATTAAAACCAATCTCTGTCTCTCGTTGATGTATTTTCGTTGAACCTTCAGGTACATCTCTAATTTCTCTGCTTTTTATTAAAACCAACTAGACATCGACATTGAGGTAAACCACCCCTTTGTGGAAGCGTCGTGGTGTAGCAGTTCTGACTCTCGCCTTGTTATCATAGGGTCGTGTGTTCGAATCCCACCATGGCCTAGCGTCCTTTGGCAAGGCGTTAATCCACACTTTGCCACTCTCCACCCAGGTGTTAAATGGGTACCCGGTAGGATGTGAAAGCCTATATGTAGTATGCCTAGCAATCGAGTCTTGGAACTCTTGTTGGAATGCTTCCCAGGGAGTGGAGAAGGTGCATACATGTACATTGTATGCGGGCATGCAAAGATCCGATGATCGGGGTAATAATATGTCTGTAAAGCGCTTAGAGACATTCCGATGTATTAAGCCCTATCTAAATGCGGAATATTATTATCATTATTATTATTAAAGGAAGACAGTCTAGAGGCAACAGCTCGCCTTGAAGGCAGCATTTTAAAACTGCATGTGGGACTATCGGGCCTCCACAGCTTACATGAACCCACATGAACTTGGGAAAGGCCTTCATCCTCGGCCGACCAGCACTGCTCCTTGACGTCAATTGACGATCAATTTTTAGCACATTGCACTCAAAACCAGCAATAGCATGCTATATATAAAGAACACGCAGGTTGACCTTCACATCTTTCCTATACAGGCATTATCACCATCATCTCGCTATGTTGAAATTTGCCAGTGGACAGGTTTGATAGTCGAAGCCTGGGAAAGAGGCAGATGGTCTTGATAATTTTGAAGATATACACCATACACAGTGAATTGTAAAAGGTATGACTAGTTCATACCAATGTGATGTAGAAATATTCAAAATATTGAAGTCATTTTAAGTCAAATTCAAGTAGTCGCAATGAGCAATCGTTTCTGTTTTTAGTATCAAGGTGATTTTTACAATCTAATCATTAATGTTCTGATGTATATTGTAGCTCAAGTATCCTAAATATGAAATGAACTAGTCATAAACCAAGAGTGAAAAAATGAACTTGACCTAAAACATTAATTTGATATTTATTACGAAGTGTTGCATGAATGATTCAAATTAGTGCTCTTGCAATAAACATCCTCAACATCGATAGAAGTATCTCCCTGAAACGAAATATAAATGAAGGGCATGCAACTTTTTTTCTGCTTCAGAGATATCATATAGTGCTCAGTGTATGTAACTGCACTAAACCAAATATGATATGATTCCCAATGAAGGTTAAACATTGCCCTGCTTCCGAATCAACAAGAATGATTAAAGCTAGAAATACAAATAATCAAATGAAGTTCAAACTGTTGCTATAATCCAACATTTCTCTATTTGCTGAAGTTCTTGACTGTTTTGTAATACAGGTAATCAAACTGTTCCATGGACATTAAACTGCTTGTATCTGCGAAATTGATGTAAAATGACTTTTTTCACGGTGATACTGGTAATATTCTTTGAGTTTATTTCCTCTGAACTTAAGTACTCAAGTAGTCAAATCATAAAAATTAAAGTAGATCGAGAGTTATTCCTGTCCCATAGACAGAAATTTGTGTCTTGACTTACCACAATAAAAAAAAAAAATCAGTGTCAATTTGTTGTAAGTACCAATATTTATAGCTTTTTCAAAGACATAGAATAGACCATATGGCAATGGGCACATATACACTGTACTTGGCAAATGAATCTGAATAAAAACTAATATTTGCTGCTGCTGTTGTTGGAAAATCGCTACTTTACACCAGTATCACAAGAGTGTAAAAGAATCATTACACCACTCAGTGTCGATTAATCTTTAAATAGCCCGAGATCTGTTGTTAAAGTTCAAATGACAGTGATGCAAGTAAATATGCATCGATGTTGTCGTCGTCACTGAAATCAGATTGCTTCATGAAAACTAAACAGATTCATATTTTACAACTGTTCTGAAAAGTACATTTCACTTTCACCCTAAATCAACTTTAAACCTGATCCGACATGATAATCAATTTACGATGTCATACTGAGTAAAGTGCTGTACGTATGTCTGAAGATTTGAGAGTACTTGTATGTCATGCGACGAATATGAATGGAATAGCTGAGGCCGGATGAATCTACATTCGAGGGCTCTTAGTGCGAGCACACATCTGTGTAATCAGACATGAAAGTCTCGCGAACTCCTTAAACATCTGTCCCCCAAAGATGTGCTCTGTTAGGTTGCAAACTGGAGTCTAATTTTAGGAGGCGGATAATTAAAATGAGACTGAACTCTGTGCGGAGTCAAACACAGCCATGCAGAGATGGAGATGGATCCAGCAACGCTTTTCTTGCATCACCTTGAAGCGTAATTAGTCTTGGCCTTCTCTCTCACCCGCTAGCGGTGCCAACGAGCGTAACGACGATGCGCAGGGGAGAGCTTGGCTCGTTGCTCCCACAACGGGAGGCAAGTGAGTGTCTGGATAAGCTTGATTCAGTCACTCATCCTCATTTGTTAAGAGAAGTTCTTGATACAAGAAAGCTAACAATGCTACAATATATCTTAAAGGTAAATGCTAGTTTTGGTAATGATATCAAATTGAGTTCGTACAGAATCCAATAAAATGACCACCAAAGTGTCTGTTTGTATAAATAAAATGTATGTGCCAAAGGATTTTGGAAGAAATTGCGTAATTCAGCAAATAAGCACAGGATTCTGGTAGAGCGTCGGGGCCCGACATTCAAAGCAATAATTATACACTGTCCCACGTGCGCTTATCTGTGTTGGGGATCTTCAGTCTGAACATTTTTCAGCGTAGATTTCAAGATTTCACAAAGTTCAATTTATGTAACTGTACCAGATCTAGATCCTCGATGATATACTGACAATTAAGCCTTGTTTTACAGACTTTCTCATGAAATCAGTGTTTACTGCAACTACTGGAATTTCTCTTTAATCAGTCTGTTAGCAAAAAAAAGGACTACATCACACCATATCCTAAGAAATGGTACATACATGTACATGTATATTGAAATTGTCAAGCTACATGTACTGTAAAAAAAAATGTCATTCCTGCTACTGACAATCACACAAGAATTTCTTTCTGGACCAAACCAAAGAATCAAAATTAACAAAAAAGAAATTATCTTTAAATGAAAAGAAAGGATAGGATAGGAAGTCTGGGCACTGCACACACAGGGGGTTTGTCTGCGGCCGAGATCTACAGAACGAAAAGGTCATCTCTTCGGCAGGCTTAATTTCTTTTCCTGATACTGCCCAATCATTTCAGATCATCCCGGCCAGAATCATGTAGGGACGGCCGGCAATATCACGGCCAGGGGAATAGGGATCGGCAAGCCTATTAGTATGTGTTTATGCTTCCATTGCGAGGACAGAATCAGCGATTTCAAACGTCGATTCAAAACGCCGATCGTAAACGTGGTTCTGGGAGTGCTGTTTATGCTTAACTTTTCAGAGCATATCATGATCTCCAGCTGGCTTCGCATCGTAAAGCGAGGTCAAATTGGGCGCGCCTTTTTTCAAAAGTTTTTTTTCCGATTGTTGTTTTTACGTAGAGATAACAAGGAGCAATACGACTGTATTTGCCCGCGGATTTTCATCTCACCGGAAGCATGTACCAAATGACGTCATTTAAACACGTTTACGATCGTGGTTCTGTTTATACTTCCCCAGAAAGCCTGATTCTGGTCAAACGACGTTTACAAACGCACCTTTTTGTGAGTTTACGATCGGCGTTTTGAAACAGCGTTTAAATGAAAGTAAGCATGGACGCAACCGTGTTTTGGACTAATCACGTTTGGAAACGCTGATTCTGGCCTGAAAAGTGGAAGCATAAACACGGCCTTAATAATGTCTCTATAGGTCACACTTGACCTGCATCGGGCCAATTAACTGATTTTTAGCCAAGGACCTACTGGGATGAGCTGCAAAGGTAACGTTGAGAGCTAATCATGTGACATCGTGAAAGGAAATAGAAACAACCGAGCAAAAGTTCAATATACACCAGGCCTACAAGTCATAGAGTATACACGTAGTACATGTTAGTCATCACCAAGTGTACTCACTCGCCTATGGTCATGACATTATAGATGAATAAATGATATTTTTGGAGCGAAAATTTAATGAATTTCAAACATATAACATAGAAATATCTATATGGGACCATATGCAAATTTCTGTGTAACAACCGTTGGGACAATTTCACATTCTTAATATGAAAGGATGCTTTCTTGATACTGCATTAAAATCATTCTTTGAACCTCCCGACTTTACTTTGTTCATTCTATATGTAGGCCTACATAAATCAGTTTCATCCCCTACCCCCAAATAAAAAAAAACTCCAGCTTTTATGGACTTCTTTTTCTAATAAAAATGAGCCAGTTAAGGATTCTCCCAATCTGAAATATGAATGGACCCCAATGGAATAAAGAGTCTTTTCAGCTTCTCTACATATTTCATGAAATAGTTCTATACCAAATTAGTCATGCCCTTTAAGGTTTGAAAGAGGAATACTCCGCATTAACTGCAAAATAAAACATAGAATAGACGATTAAACTTTCACCACCCTTTTGGTTGACCTAAAACTTGCATAGAAGCCCTGGGATTATGCTATCTGGCATTAGGCGGTTTCAAACCGCCTCGATCACAAGAATCCCCGTTAAATTACGAGAACTTTTTAAGGCTAAAAAATACCCGTTAATTATTCCTGCATTCACACCGCCCCAAAATACATCCTTCGGGATAAGTTCCCGTAGTTACGAGCATGCGCAATGTGGTCTGATAAGCAGGCAAGGCGCGAGATTCAAAATCACTAGCCCAACAGCCACCCACGCCGCCGCGCCCAACGACACGCTGGGCTAAAAGTTCCCGTAATTTGCTTTCACATCGCCAAAATACCTGCGACCTTGGAAAAATCCCCACGAAAGTTCTCGTAATTTCGCCAAGTACCTACTATTTAGCGGGTATTTTCTTTCAGGGAAATTACGCGTAGTTTGCTTTCACATTACCAAAATACCTGGTATTTTCTGATCGGGGTAAATTTCCCGATCAGAGAATACCTGGAACTGGCGAACTTCGAGGCGGTCTGAAACCACCTATAGTAACTACAAATGCAGGCCTACATGTATCTGGACTTTGCTCAGTTTCGGTAATCTGTCTCTCAGGTTTGAAAGGCCTATCACCGGCAGTGACAGGTTACCGACGTTGTCAGGGTTTATCAGGGCTTTTATCGCCCCTTCAGAGATACAACTGAAATAAATAAGATATGAAAAACCGATATGAATATGATATGAAACACAAGCTCCATATCTCTATTTGCAGTTCATGACCTGTGTGCGGCCAAGAGAAAAAATATGGAGTATTTACTTTGGTCTTGTCCACTGTCAACACCATACCAAGAACCGAGTCTCTTTGGAACCAAAAGGACAGTGAACTTGGGCTGAAGTACATGAAGAAAAGTCTTTCCAAAGACATCATCAATGTGAAAGACTGGACCAGGAGAGCACTCCATGAAACAAATAGCCATTGATTTTCACTGACATCTGTTATAAGCTACTGAAATTCTTGTATCTGATTGGCTCAGATTGAATTTGGCAGTGATTAATCATCAATGCCATGCTTCGTGAAAAACGCTCCCAGGTGATCCCCAAACTATCCAAGGAAATGTCCCCTGATTATCTGGAGCGGTCATCACGTCTTACAATTGCTCGCTGATGTGAAATTGGATAGCATTTGAGATCATTTTCTTTAATTTGAATGGATGTTGATTATTCGGTCCATGATTTGGAGTGGTGCGAACAAGCAGGTGTGGTCTGAAACTGTCCTTGGTGGTCGAACAACGGGTAGTGCCGAAAAGAATGAAGTTGCAGAAACAATCTACAATTTTAATAACCGATGTTTGACAGTTCCCTTGTGATGTCTCGACTTCGAAGTTTCCAAAGTTACATGTGCATCAAAAGGAAAAAAATATTTCATTAGAACAATTACTAAAAGAATAATCAACTGTAACAAATGGCATTTATTAATTTTTTATTTTATTTATTCATTTTATGACCATAATATGAAGCTTAACGGTTAATCATGGGACTTCTTTTTATACACAACCCATGCAATTAATCTTAGAAATCAGAAATCAATCTCTAAGCATGGTGTTATGTTGAGCTCCTAGATCAAATTATTGCATCTGCTGATTTTGCTCATAAAAGTATCGAAAATTCTAAATATAAATGAAAATGTTAGGAAAAGAGAAAGAGAAAGGGCATAACATGGAGACTTCAATAAAAATGAAAAATGAGACCATAACTCAATCCTATTTCAGTAGTCAGGAATGGATACATGGCGATGATGGCATGTGGGCAAAAGCAAAAAGAGTCTGAGAAAACATCAAATAAGACACCGTTCTCATTACGCTTTCTTACTGGAAACCAATTCAGGAAACCAGTTTGGAAGATCGCTTTGCTAGCGTTCCCACTTGATCACACAAAAGTGGTTTTCAAAATCACTTCAAGTAAAGTGATCTTGTTGCTATGGAAACATTATCAGTGGGGCGACACATTTCGCGTGAAATTCAGGCTAAAACCAGTTTAACGAGGCAAAGCGATTTGAAAACTTCATCACGAGGTGGTTTTCTGAACCGGTTCGGAAAATCGCTTCCAAGATCCCTTCGACCGTTCTCACTACACCTTAAGCTAATTTCCACTAAACTAGTTTTAGGAAAGTAGTGAGAACGGTGTCGAAGAGAGAATAGAAAGAAAGCAAAAGAGAAAAGGGGAGAGAAAGAGGGAGAGTGAGAGAGAAAAAGGGAAGAGCCGGAAAGAGGAAAAAGTATGGCTTTCTCCGCAATGGCTATCACTTCCTTCCCCGCTGGGTAATTAGCGATCCGGTCGCTGAATTGCTGCAAGAGGCGACTTTGCTTTCATGCATTGCTAATGTGCGGGTCTGTCACAAGCTTGTATCGTGCATGACAAGAGCACGGTGGAAGGACCTTGTGACTATTCCATGTAGACCCTGCCACTTCTATGGAAAATTCACTTTGAATTGATTTTCGCCCTCCCATCCTCGCTGCCTCTGGTGACCAGTCGTAAAATCACATCGCTTTTCGCTCTCGTTTCAAAATCACTTCCTCAGCCCCGATCAATTTTCTCTCCACAGAGTCCCATTACTGATCATCATTATTGCGGATATTTTCTGAATATTATATGAAACAGGAAAATCTGTAGGCGTCTCATTAATAATTGAAGAAATAGGCCTAAGGTTTTAATTGGAATTCTATATGGTATAATTTCTTTTCATCCCTTTCTGATTATATCATTAAGGTGTACAGCAAGCAGTGTTCAACGCAAGCAAAGTTGAGGGGCGGGAAAGAAACGTCCCACATAAAATTTTCAAAATCACAGATTAATGAAAAATTATTTTAATCTAATTTGTCTATGATCTATGACTTGTACTATTTGTAAAAAAAAACAAATGTACATTTTTCCAAGAAAAAAAGTTTGTATATTGCTCTAAACTACGACCGACTTCACTTCCATTTGGAGAGTTCAATGACAAAACCAGTGGGCTGAGAGATACAAAATGTCTCAATTTCAAGACTAACCCAAGGGTACATGCTATACATGCTGTAGCTTTTGGTAACTATTTGAAGCAAAAGTCGTCTTTATTCAACTGGGTCAAGCAACCGTTCGTAAGCTTTTATAGAACAGCATGAATGCAGGGCATACTTGTTCGTAATACCTGTTTCTTAAGTGTGTAATCACCCTCACTTTTATATCCCCCCAACTTAGTCTTAATCAACAGACTTTTATACTAAGATTTAGAAGCTTTCTCACCGAGGACCACGACGACATATATTGGTCAAATTTCAAATTAAGGTACGCTTCCCCCCCCCACAAAGGGTAACTTGCCAATTCGTCCACTGCCAACTCGTCCATTCACCACATGGTCTACCTTCATTTAATCTAATGCCATTCCGTCCATCAACATTTCATCTAACAACTAATTCGCATTCCAATCACTATTTCGTCTATGACCATTTCATCTAATAACCAGTTGATCTAATATTTGTTTTTATTTTCATTCGTCTTGCACAATTAACGCGTAGTGTAATTAGACCAAATGGTATATGGACTAAATTACTATTGGACCAACTGGTTATTAGACGAAATGTTGATTGGATGAAATGGCAATTAGGATACTGGACGAACTGATGGTAGAGTCGGTAGACCAAATGATCGTAAAGAATTGGCAACTGAACGAATCAGCATTGAACCAAATGAAAATAAATCCCCCTCGCTAAGTAAATCTTAGTCTTGATCAGAAGACCTCTTACTAACCTTTATAGGATATAAAGATATGAACTTATTGCTACCGAGGACCTCTACCAATATGACATATATCGGTCAAATTCAAATTAATGTCCAGCTCTACGGCAAAGCACAGGTAGCGAAGAGGGTTGCGGATAATTGAAGAAGGTGGACTGTAGAAGCGGCATGGCGGTAAACGTAAAGTGCGCCAGGCTTTGATGATTGGCCAGGTTAATGAAAGGAGAAGGAGAGGAATGTCGGGTGAACCGATCCAAATCTAGGATACTGACATTTTTCTTTATTAGATTGGTTTCATTTCATCCCAGGGCCATCCCGTCTTACAAAGAGTTACGATCGATCCAATCAACCGCAACTATGGAAAGACAGCAATCCTAACATCTAAAGTGTGGAGCGTTGTGGCCCAGTGGATTAGTCTTCTGACTTTGAAACAGAGGGTCGTGGGTTCGAATCCCAGCCATGGCGTAATTTCCTTCAGCAAGAAATTTATCCACACTGTGCTGCACTCAACCCAGGTGAGATGAATGGGTACCCGGTAGGAAGAAATTCCTTGAATGCTTTGAGCGCCTAGGCAGCCCAGCTAAAGCCGGGGTAATTATAATAGCAGGGCCCGCTGGGAGAACAGTTTTCGGAACTGAAGCGGCTTCCCTGGGTAAATATACCTATATTATTATTATTATTATTATAATGCATACACATCTATTAAAAACATTTTCTGAATATGCAGCATTGTCTCGGCAAACCAGTGTGTTCATCAATACTTACAATGTGACATGGTGCAAATTGCTTGTAAGAAAACTTATGACATCGATTGATTTCCATATTTGAGGTTTATTGAATCACTGGTAACTCTTGTAAGATGGGAACCACGGTGCGTTTTCACTTCTATTTACTCATGTTCTTCAGCATACCCAAGACTGTGTTTACACTGTTGTCAATAGCTGACCTATATTGCTCAAGCCTAGGCCTACTAAAAGGGGAACTTTTCACATGAAGCAATAAAGCAATTTTATTTAGGTCACTATCTTCAGTTTTACTGATCAGTCTTTGTAATGGTTGTGGTATTGAAGATAGAAGCCTATATTATCTCTGTCCACAACCCTCTCTTATACCAGGGCAAGCCTGCGATGACCCGTCCCTAATTGAGACTAAGAGGCCGTTCTCATTATGCTTTCTAAAACTACATATAGTTTCAAGAAACCAGTTTGGAAGATCGCTTTGCTAGTGTTCCCACTTGATCACACGAAAGTCGTTTTCAAAATCACTTCACGTAAAGCGATCTTGTTGCTATGGAAATGCTCTCAGTGGGGTGACACGTTTCATGCGAAATTCGAAACCACAGCATAGGCATTCTACACCTGTCGTGTGGAGTAGCGCGCTCAAAATGTGCGAAGATCGCTTCCCAAAGAATGGTTGTGTCCTCACGTACGCTAAAGGCGGTGCTGCACCATCCCGAGTTTGCTCAATCTCGAGATTTTAGCCCGATCAGCCCTCTTCGCGATTAATCTCGAGATTCAAGAAACCCCGTCTCCACCATCGCACGAAGAGCGATTCTTGCTCGAGCGAGGCAACAAGCCCGATATTCCGAGCATGCGCACTTTCGATCTTGGAGTTTCAACGGCCCGCGCTTTTGAATAACTTCCCGCGATATGCAATCAAGTGCATGTTGTACTCTTAGCTTTTCACTAGCACTTTCGCCGAATTCGACCGTTGTTATGCAACAATCCTCTCAGCTCAGCCGCGCTATAACATAATTATAAGCGAGTGAAGTATTCTTCGTTTAATATGATGGCGGAGGAGGCAACGACAAGGGGGGGGGGAGAGGAGGAAAGAAAGCTATAAAATTGCTCACATTTTGCGAAGGAATAAGACGACACTGCTGTCAGTATTGTTATTGACTATGACCATCGTCGATAATGAGCGCCTCCCCATCGGTCTGGTCTCTCCCAAAATCCATTCACTGGGGGGCTGGACACCATCGTTGCTGATTGGGGAATTGATGAACGCTATTCGCGATAAAGTTGACTTTCGCATGCGTTCGGTACAATCGCGATGTGTTTATGTTTTGACCAAGGCGGAAATGGAAAGCGAATTGCATTATGGACTGAAGGTCATGAATAAATTAACCCGAGTCCAAACCCGAGTGCGTCTGCACCTACGAATTAGCGCGATAATTCGTAAATAGCGCGCTATTTTGCAAATAAACCCGAGTTGACTTGGGATTGCAATCTCGAGATTAATCCTACGAACTAGCGCGATAATTGCGTCTGCATTACAAACAATCTCGAGATTTTTCAGATCGGGATAATTTGCCGGATCAGAAATAGCGCGCTAATTTGAAAACTCGGGATGGTGCAGACGGCCCTTAAAACCAGTTTACCAAGGCGAAGTGATCTTGAAAATTACATCGCGAGGTGGTTTTTCGAACTGGTTTGGAAGATCGCTTCCAAGACCGCTTCGACTGTTCTCACTATGCTTTACACTAGTTTCCACTAACCTAGTTTCCAGTTTTAGGAATGTAGTGAGAACGGTGTCTAAATGGGGCTTGACAAATTCAAGCACGAGATTCATCTTGCTGTTCCATGATTTGAAAAAGATTTGATACACAGTTCCCTTTCAAAGCATTTTATCCTGTTTCAACAATTCAGAGGCTTGAGAACTGTTCAACATATTGCCAGTTTAAAAACGAGTTCAAACAAAATCCAATAAAATGACCGCCATGTTTGTACATGTACATGTATGTATTGTCTATGTCATGTGCCAACAGATTCTGGCCAAAAAGGTGAAATTGCAGAGAAACAGAAAAAGACAAAATAAGAATGGCAGAATAAGAAAATAAGAATGTAGGTGTCATGTCTTTAACCCCCAGCAAAAATATTACATACATGGTCCCACATGTACTTAACTGTGTTGGGAATCTTTGGTGTGATCATTTTCAGTTTTATTACATTTCATGATTTCAGAGAGTTAAGTTAATCTACAGTTAACATTGATTTTGAAGAATTCCTCATGAAATCATTTTTTTTTTGGGGGGGGGCAACAGGTAATTTAAACTTGAAGTAACTGCAATATACATTGACACATGTAGGCAGACATTTTGTAGTGACTGGTTCTTAATGTCCTAGTAAAGCATATGATTGCTGTCTCGAGGGCAATCACCCAAGTTTATTATCATTTTAGTGTGAAACTCTTTGGATCACTCTTCGAGATTAAAATCTCTAGTTTTGATCAGATATCAAACATGAAAGAGACAATTTCTGTCAATATTTGAATCAATGTACGCAGTATGTACCTTTGTTCGTGAGGTCATTGAATAAGAGATCGGTTGATCGCTGTGCTGCTGGGATGCAGTAGTCTCAACGCACAGACCCAGATCACACTTAACACATTCTATGTACTGGAATAAATGTCAATGAGTTAGCATTCTGTGAAAACCCTTCGAGTTAAGGGGTCTGAATACGTAGCCTACAATGACCTGTGTACAGAAGGCCTTCACGCTCAGATATTGACATTGAAATGGCAAGTTCTGTAGTTTTATAACTGCTAGTCTTGTGAGAAGACCCACTTGTTGATCAAGGTTTCAATCAGGGTTTGTGCCTACAGACTAGAATGGACTGGATTTGCAGGTTTCCTGCAATGGCAGTAAGAGCTACAGAGTGGGTTCATTGGCAATGTAGTCTCATTAAATAGACCCTATTCTATGCTGCATGTAATGCTATATTACAAACATTTGGGTCTGGCATACTAGGCCAGATAAAGGCAGTAGTGCACTTTCAAAGCCTTTTGATGAATATTCGTGGCATATTATCCTTGCCATTTCTCAGAATTGGGATGTATGGTTTGGATTCTTCGGTTCTGATTTATAGAATTACATGCAACCACAGGAATTGGACTTGCATGCTGAAGATAAATCATGGGGGGGGGGTTACTAACAGATAACAGTATGGATGGGACTGCAGAATGTTTTAAAATCAAGGCGAATGGACAGTTATATGGCAATTTTGATTGATCGTCTGAGCAATATTTTGATTGATTGTCTGAGCAATATTTTGATTGATGTCTTCAGCAAAGTTTTGATGGATTGGGAATTCTGTGACATGGGTTTGAGAACAAAAGGTGATCCACCCACATGGAAAGGATGCCTGATAAAATGCCACTTGGTACAATGCCCCTTTGGTCCAAATTCCATTTGATCTAATCCTCTATAAACTTAATTTATATCGTAATAAAAAACTTCGTCTGATAAAAAAAATCATTTGGTCTAATGACAACTTCCCCAATTTACCACGGGAATATCTACACCAAAGTGATGAAGTGTGTTTCATTTTTATGTCCCTCACTGCAGCAATGCTTAATTTCTTCAATACTTTCTTATAAGAAATTGAAGCAATAAAAAAGGAAATCCATTAGATATCGGGTTTAATTGTGAGATATGGCAGGTCGGGATATGAAATTTACGGTCGCGAAGAAGCGACATGCACTTGAGGAGTAGACAGAATTCCGGGCGCTCAGGAAGCATGAATGAGATGGCAGGAAGTAGGAAAGGAAAAAAGGAGAATGGAGGCAGGGGGGGCCGGGGGTGAGGGGGATTGAGAGAGCGTGAGAAAAAGAGAGAAAGCAGAGAGGAGGGGAGATATTGGAAGAGTGTGGGAAAGAGAGGGAGAAGGGAAAAGGGGAGAAGGGAAAAGGGGATAAAGGGAGAAAATGAAAGAGAAATTGAATGAGTACGAGAGAGGAGAGCAGGAAGGAGAATGGGTAGTAGAACAGGGAGAAACTGTGAGTGTGAGAAAAAGAGAGAGAAAACAGAGAGAAGAGGAGAAAATGGAAGAGTGTGGGAAAGAGAGGGAGAAGGGAAAAGGGGATAAAGGGAGAAAATGAAAGAGAAATTGAATGAGGATGAGAGAGAGGAGAGCAGGAAGGAGGAAGATGAAGGAGAAACTGAGTGAGAGAGTGGGAGAAAAAGAGATAGAAAACAGAGCAGCGGGGAGAAGAAGAGATAGTGTAAGAAAGAGGAGAGAAAAAGAAAGAAAAGACATGCGGACGGAAAGAAAGAAAAGGAGAAAGAGAAAAAGGAGAAAGCAAGAAAATGTTTTCAAGACACACGGTAGGATGGGGATAAGAAGAGAGAAACAGAGACAACAAGTGAATGAGGCCAGAAAGACAGGAAAGAAAAAAAAAGAGAAAAGGTGGTAACCCCCCCCCCCAAAAAAAAAAAAAAACAGGAGTGAAAGAGTAGAAAAATGGGAGTAAATAAGAGTGTAAAAGAAGAACGAGAAAGAAATAATTGATGTAAAAACAAAAAGACAGACTATATTACAAAAAAAGCATAAGACAAAGAGAAAAATGGGGACAGCAAGACTGACTATTAATAAATTTTACAGTGCAAATTACATGGATGCGAGACATTTTGCACTCTCATTCTATTTTAAAGTGAGTATAAAAGGAGCTGCTGAAATCACATTATCAGTATTAAAGGGACTACTGAAAAACATAAAATATCTGGAAGTGAATTTCTGAAATTAGAATTCAGACATCAGGGTGGATCCAGGATTATCTAAAGAGGGGGGGGGGGGGTATTTTTGTACAGGAAAAATTAAACAGGAAAAAAAAGGTTTTCACTCCAAAATGGAGGTAATTTTTTTCCAGGAAAAATTTGATAAGCAAAAAGAAAAAACACTTGCTTATTCACGACATATCCCCCTAAAAAAGTTTTGTGCCTCTCAAAGGGAGAGGGGAGAACGGGCTGGATTTGCCCCTACCCAAATACACCACTGTCGGACATGATTGTTGTATGATTAAATTGTGTAGTTGTTATTGTTTTGGGTTATTGAGGCACTTAATGTGTTACATGTAACAATTCATAATTATCATCAATAGCCATACATGATGAAAATCAAGCTCAATCTAGGGACCTTCTTTTGGTTTGTAATTTAGACTTTGTACATTCAAGGTGGTTTTGAGAATATTAATCTAAGAATTCTTTTATCATTAATCACTCCCTTTTGTTGATTCAGGTGTCCCAACTGAAAAATTCATCTCGAGGATTCCATCCGAAGCTTCTCTATATTGTACTTCATAACGGTTCCTTTCGAACATACATGCCTGTACTTTACCCTTAAAACAACCCAACAAATTAACATAACATCCATAGCTTCAATTTTTTTTAAAGTGTCATTTTTCTAAATATTACATATTTCTGCAGATTTACGTACCAAAAATTTATTTGGAGATTTTCTTGCATCATTCACCATTTAAGTGCCAGCCCCACCCATGCATCTTTGTGTAAGTGATTAAAGTACAAGTGCAGCGCAAATACACATTTAACATGAATGTATACATTGGTACCTACCTATAAATGCCATAACAACTTCAATGTACAAGCAGGCTAACAAACATAGATGTGCGTAGTGAACACATTGTGACGATTCACAACATAACATGATTTGAAATCGAATAAATATTAAAGATTAGTGAAATATACCATTCTGTCAAAAACCAGGAAAAACCACGATCAAATAAAACTGGACGCTGGTCTTTTAATTATTTATTTACTCTTCTCACGCAGGGGGCATTTATTTCTTGATGTGTCGAAATGTTCTGTGTTATTTTGATCTATTACAAAAAGAGACTTTGCACCAATGGCAAACAATGCCACCTAACGCCATTCAGCTCATCTGGGAAGCCCCTAAAATCAGGATATACAGTGGTGCTTTTCATGAAAAATTTTAAGCTTGGGCTGAAATTGTGATTCAGTGTTGGTTCAGTCACACTATCGGAACTGACTACGAACCAACCAGAGAGATGCCATTCAAAATAATGGTCGGTCTGGGGTTAGTTTGTAACTGTGACATTTAGCATACAAGATCATGTCTTGAAAAACCTTTTTCTGTAAAAGGGCGTTCCATTGATCGGTCTTGTGTTTATGCATTCTTGTTTTAATTTAATGCAGATTGAAAACATACTAAAACATTGACATTTCAAATCTCAGATTTGTTTGTTTTATAGGGCGCCCCTCCCCCCCTCCTGTGACTGTAAAATAATGTGAAGAAAAGACCTACTGCTCCCAGAAGACATAAAAATTACATTATCATTTTATCAATAATTAATGTTTGAGTTCACCCCAGGGCTTGTATTTAGGCCTTACCTCTATACATTTGATTAACCTTGGGCCCTCAAACATCTATGTACAAATGTAGGTGTACATTATGAATACCAAGTGACATAGGTCCCTGGCTGGACGGTTGACTGTAGTCTGCAGTCTTAGACTCTATATTGACATTGCATCAGATCTAAGATGATCAGAAATCCACTTTCCTTGGGCAAGCATAGCTACATCTCCCTCCAACTTCAATTAAATGAAATCATTTATCAAAAGCTACAGTACACAGGGTCTCAAAATAGGCTGTTACTTTCAGACTCTGAAAGGAACAGCCTATATTATGCAGGGTAAGACCCTGATTAGAACCGTAATCAACAAGTGGGTCTGTAGACAAGTCTAACAAAAATAAAACTTTTGGCCATTCAGCCTCTATGCAAGGCTTGACAATCAGACCATTTCAATGCATTTTGAAAAACTGACGGCTTCATCCTCAACTAGAGTGATCAGCATAGTCTCACAATTCAGACACTGTAATGAACAACATCTACCAAGGGGTCTGCATCTGACGACTACGCGTAGGTCAACAAGACCATCATTTATCAATACTTCTGCAATCCTTCCATCATCCATTGTACATTACATTCCTTCAATCAATGGGCCTGTATAGATGGAAACCACTGGCAGAATCAATATAATGTTCTGTCTGTCCGCCGGGCTCTCATTAGCATAATCTGTGCAATCTACATGTATAGATAGGCAATGCAAAGGAACATGGATGGCCCCTAAATATGAGCGTGAAAATTTTGTTAACACCAGGCCTTGGACTGTGACACTGTGATTGCTAAATTTTCAGAATATGAGGAGAGAAAATAGGAGATGGGATATAAGTTCTAATTATTGCTTAGTAAAAACATTAGAAAATGTAATCTGCATATAACCAGGTTATATGTAGGCCTGCTATAATGACCTTTTCAGTTGTTCGTTGAGAGTTTCAACTTTAAAGAAAGTTTATAAAATATTCTACAAAATAAACAATGTTCAACTTTTTAGCAATATCCATTAGGAAATGGACATTTCTGTTTAAAGTTTGAACATTTCTTTTTCTCATACAGGCCAAAATGCTTTAAACCAGATTGTAGAACATGTTTTAATGTGTAGGCCTACTGATAGGATTTAGGGTAGAGCCTTTAGATTTATAGTTGCGGATGTAGCCAGGTAGAGACAAAATAGGACTAAAAAACAAATATAACATTAACCAAAAAAATATATAACATTGAAGTCCAATGTGAGCAAATGTTTGGCTGTAAGAGTATTGGTCAAATTCCTGAAAGCTGCACTAACCTTGACTAATGTGATTTCAGACAGGTTATGATATCCCCCCCCCTCCCCCTGAATGGTCCCAATACTATAGGCTACATCAAAATACTATTTGTCCTAATTATATTAACTGCCAACAATGATCAACATGAATTATTTACTATTATTTACTATTATCATAATAGAATTCCACTGCTGAATATGGAAATGTGTGAGATACATGTGTAACTTTTGTAGGCCCAAGCTTTGCCCACAATAATTCTTTATGGCAAAATATATGAAGGAAAAAAATGTAAAAGTTCCATCAAGAACACTTCCATGTCCATTTTACGAAGTCATTCATGTCAAACAAGCTTATGCAAGGAGATAGGCCCTACATACATGTACACCTTCCTGAGCTCTGCACCATATCTACATACCTACGCACACAGCCTCGACCAACACACGACCAGAAAACCTCAATGCCGGGCCAATTGTTGTGATTCTCTGCCAGACTGCCAGTGTTTTGGAGTGGAGCTATGGGGGTCAGGTCGGGTCGTGATGGGTCGCCGAAGGTCACTTGGGGTGGCCCAGACTTTTTCATCACACCCCGAGGGTTTCATGGAACTCCGGTTATCAACATACACTGGAGATTAGCTCTCATACCTTATTGCATTATAAAACAGGTCTTTCCTCTCTCTATATCTTTCTTTCCTTGTGTCTTACTACTATTTGCATGTCTATCTGTCAATCTACCTGTCTGTCTCACCCCACCCCTCAACCCCCCCAAAAAAAAAAACTCGCCCTAGATCCCTTATCAATCTATGAAATCTTCACACGTATTTTTATCTTCACTTTTTTTTACCCGACTTTCTTCATGATTACATTTGATTAGAATAATATTGTTTCATCTTTTAGTGTTAAAAACAAAATAGGCCTAGAAAATAGAATACCATTAATTTTCATGAATATCAATAGCATACATGTAGTTCACAGATGAGCAGTGGTCTGTAAAGTGGAAAGAAAACTGAGATAGAAGAGAAAAATCAAATGTAAATAATAATATACATGTAGGCCAACATTTAAAATTCTGATGTTTTATCTTTCTATTTCAAAATAAGATTTGATTTGACTTCTGCTTTTGGAATGTGATGGTAACATTTTATTCAACAAGCACTTAAATTTGTAAGCCTGTGAGCTGTAACTGAAACACATCCAATGCCTCCATTGCCTGAACTTTACATGCACAACTAGGCGTAAAATATATTTGGTGTCAACAACAGTATTAAATGCAATACATACTGTCATACAGCCCTTCTAAAAATTGTAAAAAAACAAATGTGTTGTCATATTGATATATATTTTTTTTCAGTAGGGCTACTTTGCAGTCCTGTACTAGCAATTATTTTTCAATTACAGTACTACAACATAGGGCCTAAGGGATAAAGATCTATGCCCTCCGTTTTGATATTGTTCATATAAGGCCAAGTAAAAAAAGATAGTAGTTGATCGTCCGGGTTTTTGAGAGCGGTGATGAGGGAGGTCCTTGCTATTTGCTATCTTACTATTTTTTTTAAGAACACGGAGGCATTTTCTCGGTCCGATTTTTGACATCAGTGATGAGGGAGGTCCTTACTATTTACTATTTTTTTTGCTATTTTTTATTCAAATGATTGTCAGGCCATGTCAAGCTCGAATTATGTGATAGATGCATGCTCAATAGTAATAATAAATGATTAGAAATATATATATACATATTATTATATATGTATAAATATCTACGATTGATTGGAAATCTATGGAAAATAAAATCTATTGATGTATTATTACTGATGTATACTGGTACTGTATTGTTGTCAAACAGAATGTTCATGTCAAGTGAATAATTTAAACATTTTAATTTATGTAAGGGTAAAAAAAATGCATGGGGGGGTCTTTTTTATTGTCGTGGAGTCTTGTTCAATTTTCCAGAGCCAATCTCATTTTTAGCTCTGGGTATGGTTTCGCATCGCAGTTTTCGGGTGCTTGTTCGTTTACATAATGTTTAATACTACTGCTCAAATTTTATTCATTTTTAAAATTGATATTGAATATTAGATCCCTCATTGAATATTCGATGCATTGCCTCCTGACATTAGAAAACTCGCCAGAAAATTCAATGCATTTCACAAATTCACATGTCACGCCAGCAGTCAATCACATCATCCTAGCACAGGGGCCGCGGAACGGTTTTCAAAGTGGGGGGGGGGGGGGGCTGACCATGCTAAAAATCACAATCATATGGTCAATTTTACGTTTTTGTACACGATTTTGGAAAAAAGTGGGGGGGCTGAAGCCCCCCCCCCCCAGCCCCCCCCGGTTCCGTGGCCCCTGTAGCACACATGCAGTTCTCCCAACAGAGTCACAAGCACACAATCACCGTAACACACATCTAAGTACAGGCGCTATCACTCACCAAAAAAACCCGCTGAAATACAAATTACGTCATTAGAATTGATTTATCTGCGCCATATTTCAAGAGCATGCGACGGATTAGTTCAGATTCAGTAAGCGGGGTCCCCGAAAATGCACTAAAAATGAAGAAATCCGCGATCTTTTCCGAGTTTGCAAACTTTATTTCCTCGCTAATTTATGATGGTATCTTCAAAACCCAATAAAAAAACAAATCAGAATTTTTTTCTTTCTTGCAATTACGGCGATATCGGACTTTGCAATTGTTTTTGAAGTTGCGAGAGAGATCCCAGAGTAATCTTGTGAATTTTTTCGTTATTCAGCAGCCATAAAATAGTTAATAACAAGAAAATTGATGCTGCAATTAAAAAGGGAAGATGGCGAGGACGAGAAACAACACAATTTTTTTTTTTTTTTTTTTTTTTTTTTTTTTTTTTTTTTTTAGAAAATAGTAAATAGCAAAAATTTTCACGCGGCGGCCAAAAGTGATGCGCGCGAGGACGATCAACTACTTTCTTATTTTACTTGGCCTAAACTAGATTGTATATAAATCATTTTTACTGTTTAGAATGTAGGCCTTCAGGCTTAATGATGCGTTGATCTGTGTAGGGAGATGAAAGGGTCATGGAAACGGGTAACCGAACTCTGAATCTGTTGGGGAGTCTTTGTCAGGGCCAGTATGTAGGGCCAAGTCTGTCACCAGCGAAGCTTTTCCACCATCGGAATGCCTTTCAGCAACAAAACTCAGAATGGTATTCACTACTTTTCCTTGGATCCATCCACACA
This sequence comes from Lytechinus variegatus, assembly GCF_018143015.1. Classification (NCBI taxonomy): domain Eukaryota; kingdom Metazoa; phylum Echinodermata; class Echinoidea; order Temnopleuroida; family Toxopneustidae; genus Lytechinus; species Lytechinus variegatus. Next base: position 62,331,066 of record NC_054743.1, read on the forward strand.
CGCAATCTCATTCTCTTCATCCAACAAGCTCGCCTGACTACATGTATGTACGGAGGTTCCGCTGCATTGCTACTTTGCACAGTTTGGGAGTTGTCATAGGCCTACACACTCCGAGACAAACAATGACAATTTGCCATATCGTCATGTACGTACAACATAAAATGATGATGGTGTTGAACACAATTTAGAGTTAGACTGTCTTAAAATTGTACACCTATAAATCTGAGCTTCCAAATTTATAATTAAATTGATACATGTAGCTCAGCACTAGTAAAAAATATTAAACAGGAATACAGGGGGAATTTGCCCCCCCCCATGAATAAAATTTCTCAGTAAAAGAAGGTGGGTGAGTCACCCCCCCCCCCTCCCCCTCCACTGGGCATGGCAGTATAAACTCAAGCAATGAAAAGGTTGCAGTATGCTAGCTTCAATTGAAACTGAATTGAGAAGAAAACTTTCTCAATCTCTCTCTCTTTCTCTTTATCCAATCATCATTCATTTGTTAAAATATCGCACAGGGATGGAAAGCTCATTACACTTGGGTCGGCTGAGGAGGTGGAAAAAATATATGAGCCTCTTAATAGACAACGTGCTCCCTGAGTGAAGGGAGATAGGAGTGCGAGAGATATATATCTCTTCCAAGATGAGCCGTGAAAGGAGAACAATGCAGAAAATTAGAATGGAACTTGGTCGTAAATCACGGCCATGTGGGAATGCAGGGGGGGGGCTTGTGTTTCTTCCCCACAAATTCGTACACGCACGCACGCATGTTGTCCCATTTCAGGAAAGGATTGACAATATCCCTGTTGCTACCATTGCAACGATTCGAAATAATGATGGCTTCTGACTGCTCCTAGAACTGGCAAGGTTGATATCATCAGAAGCCAGATTGGAGAAAATGTGGATCTTTAAAGCTCCCTGGCACATCTTTTGTTTCTTAAAAAAAAGTTTGAAGGGGGAGAATTAAGCCTTGATTGTAAACACCACATGTCCCGGCCCTATTACTAACGCCCTCTCCGCATCGAGTTGACAACGACATGACAACTGACGTGCGAAGAGAGAATTTGGCCAAACGATGACTTGGAATAAGGGGACGTCGTAGCGAGTCAGCCGAGCCGATCATCTTCATTACGCTGGCCACACCATGAGTGGTGCTAAACTGATTAAAATAAGAAGGTTGCATGTGGAGACATGTCCCTGTGGACTTTACAGAGGGTTGACTTTGGAGAGAATGGCCCAAGACAAACAATTGAAGGGTGCGTTCAAACTATTCTCTTTTTAGCTGGTACAACAAACATGAATCATGGAACAAAATGGAACCACTCCTCACAGTAAGCCAACAGGAAGCGCATACATTTTTTCGCAGATTTACCATAGAATCACTCTGGTTAATTGGGAATAAGAGGGCAGCAATGCCAATGAGGTCGGGGCACCAAAGGCACTGGCCTTCATTGCCTTTGGGATGAAGCAAGCTCTACAATGCATAACACGAAAAACAGTTACTACGGAAGAGGTTCAATTACACAGTGTCCTTTTTTAAGCCCACCCACTGAATATCACGCATGAAATACAGGTAAACTTGAATGTAAAAATGCTATTTAAACTCACAAAGCCCATTATTGTAACAAATATTGTACAATCTTTTTTTAACAAGTCGTTTACATTTTAAACAAGGTGATTAAACTTTAAAAGTGTTGTTTGCAAAGTCTGAACAAAATAAAAGTTTGAAAGCAACTGTTTAAAAGTTTTAAACAATAGTTGTTCGAGTGACCAGCTTAAACAACATACTTGAAATTTTAAACAGCATTTTACAGCGTTGGATTGGAATTGATGACCATATGATGAGGAAGCCTGTAGTAGAACAATAATGGAAATCTCCATCGCAATTCAGTCCATTCTTAACATCGCGGTTCTGCAGAATCACATTTCAAAAAGTCATCTCTTTCATGTCTGAATTTTACAGATCTATGCTTTATAATTTTCATATGACCATCAAAACACTTCAAAGCAATCATGGTTTAACATGATTTAACTTGTTTTGAAAACTGTGTTTCTAGGGTTATAAGTAGCAAGTGAACGCAGCAATAGTGGTTGAGAGAAGACAAATAATCTCAGCTCTTGTACACATGCATGGCTGATAAGTGCTGTCACAAGATTCCCTCTATGTACCATGTTCATCCAGTTTGATACAGGTTAACAGGCTTGGCTTGAAATGATGCTGTTTTTCAGGTTGTGATATTGGTAATCAAACAAAATAAAGGGAAATTCAGATAATTATTGAAGAGTTACGATCCGATTCATAAAAATCGGGACTTTGTATTTGACAGCTTTATGTTTAGGCACATGCCTGAGGCTGTAGGCCTATACAATGATAACGTGATTTTTGAATGTACAAGAATACCCACTATTTCACTATAAGCATTTACATGAGGAAACTTAAATACTGGCATGGGGGGGAGGCATCATGAGAGGGGAATGAATTCAGCCAAAAAAATGTAATCTGAGGCCTGCTCTTGTCCATATTGCCACTTTGTGATTACTTCATACACAGACTTTGCAAGTTTGCAACAGTAGTCCCACACATACATTCTCGATGACCTATCACTTTGACAAATGAGGAATCCCTAGCGACAGAGGGGAACAGAAAGCCATTAATCACGGGTACCGTTCAATAAAGTAACCTTGGCGTAGGAGTCCCTACTTACAAGTTCCGTCCTGAATTCATTTTGAACTCTCCTTTTTTCTTTCCATCGCGGTATTAAAGCCACGCTGCTCCTGAAAAATGGGGGAGAGAGATAGAAGGATCTGTCGCTTTTCTCTGTCTAGTGTGTTGACGAGGTGAGTATCTAGGCAAATACACAAATTGTCTGTGTAGTATGCACAGACACGTATGGAACTATGCCATCAAACCTTTACAATATACATTAACTAAGGAAGAGAGAGGCATTGCGAAAGAAAGTGCGATCTCAATCTAGATCAAGCCAAACATACTTGATAGTGATGATTTATTCTGCCAACGGTAATGACTGAATTACTGCGACTGATATTTGCTCTCCTTTTCAAACTTCAAGTGACAGTTTCGTGGCGTGCTGCTCCTTCACGCCGCAAAGCTTACCGACGGCCACACGAGCACGTACCTTGTGTCATGCATAATTTTTGTTATCTCTTGTGTGGAAAAAAAAGAGTTTTGTGATTTTAAATATACTATATTCATGAACAAATACAAGCACATGTAGGTTTCATCAAAAGATTACAAGCAGATGTAGTTGCTAAATACTATTACATAAAATACCTCTAAAAACTCAGGACCTACTTTAAAACATTATATTGTAGAAGTCATGCAACTCATAATACTGACGAACATGTCGTGAAAGTAAGATTAAGCTGAATGTTCATTTATTCACAACATGATGTGATCACTCTGTTTTTTCTTTGTGCTGCCATTGTAAAGGCCTTATTCCTTAACTTTATAGGTTTTCATTCAGTAAGTTTCAAGTATTGTCTGCTTCACATTGTGGCTATATACAGCGCTGCTCTGAGTCCAACCAATATCTCCTTGGGCTGCATTTATGCGACCTCAACCCAGAATCATGATTTGAATCACGATTTGAATCATGATTCAAAACAGCAACATGAATCACGATCCGACAGAATCAGCGTTTATACGACCATCTTTCTAACGCTGTTTCTCCCTGAATTAGGGCCGATCCAGTGCGCATCACAGTGCGCAGTTTGACACAGGAAGTATAGTTGCCTTTGGAACTTGAAGACAAGATTGATGAAAACAATGAAATATACAAATGATGCTACAGTACAACCCCAGGGGTACAATACACAGAATGATAATTCCTAAATGCATGTGACAATTGGCATATACCGGTACTACACTGGCAATACTGCTCCACGTTAACCTGCACGAAACACAGCGCGCGCTTTGAGTCGAACCCGGAAGAAGCACGACACAATGACGTCATAGAATCATGATTCAAATCACGATATCGTTCATACCACCTTTTTCGTTCGTGATCTACAGAAACGTCTTTCAAAACGCCCCTTTTTCCATGTTTCATGTTTGTGATTTGAAAGACGTTTATTTCCACTTTCGACTAAACGCAATCGTGATTCTGCAGAATCGTGATTTGAATCATGATTCTAGGGTAAAAAAGTGTCGAATAAACGCACCCCATGTCCAACCATGGATCGTCCAACAGAGTATTGTGGACTATTTTGGTTATCACTATTGCTGTTGTTGTGAAGATATGATGGGAGGACCAGAGGGCCGAGTGCGCCCCACGACCTGCTATACAGTCCTGAATTACGGGTGCTTCTGACAATTTATGGCCACATAACTGGGGACAGTTTAGTTTATTATGTCATTAGGTAAATCTGCTGCTGATGCTAATGACTTGGCCACATGCCACATACCAGTCATGGTGATGGATAGAGAGAGGTTGGGAGAGGGGGACGAGGAAGGGGGAGGGGAGAGGAGGGATAGAGGGAGTAGAAAGGAAAAACGGAGAGGGAGGGAGAGAGGGGAGGGGAGTGGAGGGGTAGAGGGAGTAGAAGGCTAGCAGAGGGGAGGAAAAAGGGGTTGGGCGGAGGGGAGAGACTGAGGTAAGATGGAAAGGGAAATTGGGAGAGGAGAGAGGGGGGAGGGGAGGAGAGAATGGGCTAAAGGGGGCAGAAGAAAGGGGGAAAAATTACAGCAGGTCCAAAACTTGATGAGAAAATAATTGCAGGCTGTCCTAGTTTTTAAAGCCTGTCCAGGGCCAAGCATAAATCTTGAAAGAAACTTTTTTTTTAAAGGTTTTTGTCCTTTCTTTCCCTTTATCTTCCTCATCTTCATCCCTCATCAAACACTGCTTTAGATCACAAAGATACAGCCATTTTATCCTCCATTTAGAAAATATCCTAGTCCTCATCTGGCAAGCATGGTAATTACATGGATAAAAGACACTAACAAGGCAAAAGAAAGACCAACATAACTGCTCATTATAACTCTTTTGTTCCATTTAATGACATTGGTGCAAGAAAAAAAAAACAATTTCACGGCCTACAAACAGGATTATTCATGGAAAAAGGGATGGGATGTGACTTTTGTTTTAATGAGATGAGAGATACAGTAATCAAAATGTTCTGGGGGGAGGCATGAAATGATATAATACTTTTGCTAAAAATGTACATGATGTAGGCATGATCATACATTGTACAATATATTGTAGCCTCCTTTGAGCTGTTTGTTGGAGAAAGAAGATCATGACATGTACAAGCGTAACTATCTCTAAAAGTTTTTTAGTTCATTGTGACTGATTGGGGGAATTTTTAATATTATGCAAAAAGCACGCAGTACATACTATGCAATGCAAAATAGTAAATTTTTTATAAGAAAGTGGTTCCCAAGTCTTACAGCATTCACTTAATTCTTCAATATAGTCAAATCTTCCAATCACTTTTATTAAAATATTAGACATTATCTATTCAGATTAAATCTCATACTAGTATCATAGGTCCTGTTTTTCCACAAAGACTTTAACTAGTACACATTTTTTTGTAACAAGTTTACAAGCACCCAATCAAATTGAATGATTTCAGAAGCTTTTAACTTCAAATTTATTCACAAGTTTTATGAAACATGCCCCTGATGGAACATACATGCACATGTGAATGTTGGTCTTGTTTAATAAAGACTTGTTATGATAACAAGTAAACATTTTCTGTATTAAACAAGTTCACATGCAACCAACCGATCAAATTGAATGATTTCAATAGCTTTAACTTCAAATTTATTCACAAGTTTTATGAAACATGCCCCTGATGGTTATAAATGTCGGTCTTGTTTTGATAAAGACTTGTTATGATAACAAGTAAACATTTTCCATAACAACTTCACATGCAACCAACCAATCAAATTGAATGATTTCAGTAGCTTTTTACTTCAAATTTATTCACAAGTTTTATGAAACACACCCCTGATGGTTATAAATGTGGGTCTTGTTTCATAAGGATTTGTTATGATAACAAGACAAATTTTCTTTAACAACTTCACATGCAACCAACCAATCAAACTGAATAATTCCAGCAGCTTTTAACTTCAAATTTAATCACAAGTTTTATGAAACACGCCCCTGATGGTTATGTCGGTCTTCTTTTGATAAAGACTTGTTATGATAACAAGTAAACATTTTCTGTAACAAGTTCACATGCAAGTGATGCAACCAAACAATCAAATTTAATGATTTCTGTATCTTTGAACCCCCTACATGTACTTCCAAATTTTTAGCAAGTTTTATGAAACATGTCCCGGACGGCTATTCATGAAGTAGACACGTACAGTAATAGCAGGGACAGTAGTGCTACAGGTCCACAAGTGACAGTCGGCGATTGTTAACAGCCGACATTCTTCGCCTACCATCTCCGCTAATCTATCCGGGTGCTAATTAGAAAGCGTTGTGCACCGGAGAGTGGCATGCCTGTTATTTCAGACACATAACAATGTCACTGTTGTACGAGCAGCATGAATTAATTAAGCAGAAGGCAGTATCCATATGTGTGACCCTTGACCTACATACATGCACTATCACGATACAAATTTAAGATAATATCTTTCACCTCCCCCTTGAGATCTACAGCTTTCCAATGTTGATTCCGAATCTCCCAAAGCTGTAATAGCATACAGGAATTTAAATGGATTTTTCCCCTATCATTGGAGTGCATGCAACGATTCGCCGGAGTTTGAAATAGATTTGAGTCAGTTGGTCTTATAAAGCCACAGTGGGGTCAATAAAGTCAGTCAAAAAAAAGAACAAGATTTTGACTCATTTGGGTGGGATAAGTTAGTCGGGTCTCTAAATTTAATCACAGCATTTGGTCTCATTTCGGAAGAGTTCTAATACCTCGGTCACATTTGCTCTCAGCTGCTGTACGGCGAGTCGAAAACCGCCGTTTTACATTTTTTTTGTACTAGTTAGCTACATGTACATAACATGTACATGTAGCTAACTACCTATATTATACATACATGTATGTAGGTGGTTTGAATAAAAATTTATAAAACGGTTGTTTTTGACTCGCTGTACAGCAGCTGAGAGCAAATGTGACCGAGGTATTAGAACTCTTCCGAAATGAGACCAAATGCTGTGATTAAATTTAGAGACCCGACTAACTAACAGCAAATGTGACCGAGGTATTACTAGGGTTGTACTGACTCAGTCAGGCTATTGGGAAATCAAACTTCAAAAATACTGTTCTATCCAATGGTTGATTTTGACAATATGCACCTCTCATTACCCAAGTGTTTTATGGTGTACCCATCTGAGGGAGACTTCTCCATTTAATTTTTCTATACGACTGTAAAAAAGGTATCTTGTTGAAATGATTCCTATAAAGTATGATTAATATGTAAGGAATAATGGACTATCAGTTCACGATTGGAGAAAGACGTTATACCGAGGAGGCGAAAAACCGAAATTCAAGTATTTCAGCGACCTCTACGAAGTCGCCTCATCCTTCTCCTCCTCACTCAAGCATGCAGGAAGGTGATGCTAGTTCGAGAGGGAAACCATGGGGGGACATGAGGGGTGGTGAAAAAGCAGAGTACTGAGTTGGGGACGTGAAAGGCAAGAGGAAAAGGCCTGCATTGCCAATATGGTGAGGGGGGGAGGGGGTGATTCAGGAAAAATCTCCAAAATGAGGAAACTCCTATAAACGTATTGTAAAAGTAGGGTGGGGTATTCCAGGAAGCGAGTTCGAGGTGAGGGCAAGTAAATTTGGCTATAGGTACAGGGTGCTACATAAGCACTTGCCCGATTGCCCGGGGCAAGTAAAAGTTAGAGTCAGGCAAGTGTTTTGAAGTAAAGACCAAAACTACTTGCCCAAATTGGGCAAGAAAAATTCTCACAGTAGAATGACCAACTTTCTTTTGAAAAGGTAAAACTTTTTATTAAGGATTTTTTCGGGCAAGTGAAATAGATTTTTGGGCAAGTATACTTCAACTATTTAAAGATTTACTTGCCCGACAGGGCAAGTTCTTCTAAAAAGTTATGTAGCACCCTGAGGTATATAGGCCTAAATGCAAACGACACTAAATCAGGGCAAGGTATCACAGAGCTTGCATTTGAGATGGGGAAAAGGGAGAGGGAGAGAGATGCAAATTTCAGCATAATAGAGAAATGGAAGGATGGTCTGGATGGAGATAAAGATCGGGAGAGGGGGGGCAAGAGGGGGGGGTGAAGGAATACGGAATGAAGCTGTTGAAAATTGGGTTGAGGAGTTGGTGAGAATACATGAATGGAAAATCAAGTAGTGGCTCACTTCTCGCTGCCGTGCAAGAGCACTCCAAATTCACTGACCTGGCTATGCTCTCCGAGAGCTTTAAAGGGAGTCCAGAGAGCTCAGAATAAAACTACAATTCAAGGTACGCATAAAATGCCTGTTATAATATTATTATATCGCTTCAATTGTATTATATCTTTGAGTGCCAGAATCTAGCAGATCCTTTCTAATGAAACATTATCCTGTTGTTGTTTTCATCTTTAAATATAGGCCTACAGATTCAACTTCAATTCAAGGTTTAAAAAAATCCAATGCCAGTGATCGCCCACAGAATACAGCATGCCCCATTAGATGCATTATAAATTCTAATTTTGGCTTTTCAAGTTTAATTCACAGCTCTAAAAAAAAGAACTTTCCAATGCTAATTCACCCACAGAACACACCCACCTACTGATAGATTGTATATATTGTCCATTTAGATCTAGAAAAGAATGAACTTTTACCCTCCTGTACAAGTATTCAGTAAATTGCCTCGACTCACCCAATATCTTCAGCTTTAGGCCTATAGATCTCTTCATTACATTTTCTAATGCATTAAATCTGAGTAATTTCCTCGAGTACATGGGAAAGACGAACTCAATTTTGCCTTTGCCAGGTCGCTTTATCATTTTTTTTTCATATTGATGATTTTGAATTACATGTAGAAATGTGGATTTTTATTTGAAGTTTGTTTTTTTCATTGGATTTGGTATGAGGTTAGATCCAAATTTGAATGTGTATTTAAAATTCACCATCTGGTAAAGAAGTATGAATGACAAGGAGTAGATATTCAGACCTGACTTTGAGTGAAATTTGAAAAATTGAATTCAAATTTGTATTTGAAATTCACAATATCCATATTGTGAATTAGATAAACTATCCAAACATACATGTTTACCATACACTCATTTTAGAGGCAAATCAAGGGGTGGTCTAGATGATGTGCACACTATCACATAATAGGCATTTGAAGACTATCTCACGTAGGAGAAGCAAAGTTATGAAAAGAGTTTTCATTCTTACGATTCAAAATGTGTCCTTGTTTACTTAATACAACTTGGTTGGAAGAAAGAAATACCAACATGCTTTATATTCACATCAATGATCACATCCATTGAGGTACTTCCAAGCGAAGACTTCTCTTTTCTATTGAATCCTTTGCAGACCTAGCACTATGCTTGCATATTTCTTACAAAAGAGCATTTGGGGAAAATCCCTCTATGTCCAAAGGTGTTAGAAACTCGCTCCTTTATTGGATATTGGAAATCAACAAGGATCCCTCACTGACTAGAAGTGTTAGCTCCTGAGGGGAATATTTCACCTTGAAAGGTTCTGCATCGCTTTGACGATTAGACAGTACTTAAAATCAAGAGAACTTGATGACAAGGTGTTGCTTGAGGAAAAGCAACAGTGGTTATGATGACATTTTAAGAAGAATGATTAGCTCTTGTCGAGTACAAGTACTTCTACTCCTACCACAGGTAGTGGTAACTGAAACATTCAGTCTGGATTGAAAGGATAATGTATTTCTTTAGTCCAGTAATTTGATCAAAGATTAGATCAAATTTTAATGATTTATAAGTGGAAAACATTCAACAAGAGGTGGAAGATATTCTTCAAGACAGACTTGAAGGGTATGTGATTAAGTAAAAGATATACAATGAAAGATGAGCAAGAGAAAGTTGGTCTTACCGTTTAATGAACCCAGCTTGGAGCAGCCATGGTCGTTGCTGTAGTTCCCATCGTTCCTATGTTATCAAAGCTGGCTTCAGGTCCTTCTGTCAAGTCCTGCTCATTCCGCAGGATGGTTTCCACATCGAGATCCCAACCCTTGAGAGGGTCCACTTGCACGCTCTCCAGGTCACTGGGGAATCTATCCACATGTCCCATCCCGGGATGGTGGTGGTGAATGTGGCCAGGCATGTGAGGAACATGTTGAGGGGTTCCGCCATTGGGGTACGGTAGCGGATGGTGGTGGCTGTTGGTGTGAGTGTTGTGGCCGTTGTTCAGCAGCATGGCCAAGTTGCTGCCTTGGTTCCCGGAAGGCATCAACCTGTGAGGCGACGTGTGCTGGATCATGCTCTCCTCGCGACAGCTCGGCATGGGCCGCGGCGACTGCTGCTGGCGCAAGATGGCGGACTGCGAGAACATGGGGTCCTGAGGGATGATGGCATCGTTATTTTCATGCATCAAATTTGTGAAGCTCTGTCGCATGCCATATTGACTGGGTGGCAGCTCCTGCATTGGGGAACACTGACCTAGAGGACTTACAGCTGGGGTGCCCTGTTGCGAGTAATACGGGCTGTTACTATGTACAGGAGACATATCGGAACCACTGTAGCTTTGCGGAGAGAACAAATATCCGCTGCTGTTGTGTGAGTGGCGGATCGCGGGTTCTACACTAAGACTTGAATCTAGGGTCATTGCTTTGGCTAGTTTTGCTAGCTGATCTGTTGACTGGTAGGGGTCTGGACTATCATATGACTGATCTTGGAAGGGAATCGGTGACATAGGTGGGACTTCATTGTCATGCATGTCAATTTCTGGGTGCGTGGTCATAATCGGGGATAGACGGCCACAACTACTCGCATTTGAGCTGGCTCGCGACCTGAAATCTGTCGTTCCCAAGTTGAACGGTAACGGGCTGGCACCTTCCTCTCCTTCTAACTTTGGTGTGGGACTTGTGTTTCCCCACTTTGCGCGCTCCTCCAGGACCTTCTTCTTGACTCTCCCTCGCTTCCTCTCAAACTTGGAGTTTGTGGTGTCCATGCTGGACGCTCTTCTCCTTGATGACTTGCCTGGTTTGGCATCAGGATTGATCATCCACCAGGAGCTCTTTCCTGTACCTTCATTCTGCACCCGGACAAATCGGCTGTGAAGGGACAAGTTGTGTCGAATAGAGTTCTGCATAGAAAATACCAAAGAAAATGAGGAAATGCTTTAAAATTTTCTTAGGTAGTTGTGAAAAAACTTAGCACAGCAAAATAGATGTAAAAGCAGATAAAATATTCAAAATTAGCATGTGTAGGTATTTAGGTCAGTATTTGTTTTTAATTTAGAAATGGTGCATTGACCGCTTCATCATCAAAGTCTCACTAACACATGTAAGTCTGTCTGGACACAACAAAACTGGGCATTTGTAAAAAGCAAAAATGAAAATTGGTCTTCTATCTGTAGATTGATTGTTCAACTTCTGATGATACAGGAAATGTATTCGTCCCTGCAGTAAATCATTTTGAATGTATTGGTAAAGTTAAAAAGGGCTACATGAACTTTTATTTAACAAAGATCAGAGGACATATAGGTTCTCATGAACATTATGATGGTTGGGTCATTTAGCAATATAGTATTCAAGATGCCAGAAGTCCAATCAGCAAATTAATTACAATGGGAACGGGAGGTGATGGCATTATTTTCGTTTTCTTTTGTTCCACATGAACATTACATATCAATGACTGGTTATGAATATTTTAGAAAAGGAAAGGGGAAACCAACAGAATTCATTATTTGATACCAGTACGAATAGTATCACTTTCTTTCTCTCCAACCCGGTCCACAATCAAGAATATTTCATTACAAATAATCGCATTGCCATGACAGCATGCTAAGCAGGCGGCATGGTTACAGTGAAATGCGCCAGTGTCACATTGCCTTGTCTTCCGATAAAGAAACCTGCAGAGCCTGAAATCGTAGAAACAGCCGCCATATCGCTTCTCCCTCAAAAAGTGGCAAACCAGATCCCAGCTCTGCTCTAAGCCCTGAAATGAAAGATTAACGACGGCTTGTGGTGGGTATTAATAACGCACAGGCGCAGAGCCGTTCCCCGTGCCCTTTTTCTCCGAAGCGCTTAAACGCACGTTGAAAGCGTATCACTATTACGTTCATTAAATGGGCGGCGGACCATAGAGACGGGAGGCTCACAGCGGTCACATTATCCCGCATTATCGATTTTGAAAATTAGGCTTCGGGAGAGCGAGACAATGTGGTGGCTTGCTTTTAATCAGACTACGCTATAAAGAAAGGCAGTGGGCTGTAATTAACAACCACTCAAATTGTTAATGACTTGACCTAAATAGGACAGCTCATAATGAGAGATAATGGCAGAAAGAGCACAAGCACAGAGAGACTTCTCCCTGAAGTGTGTACAGTACAAGCTGTCGACTGGCTGATTTTTTTTTCCCAGAGAGGTACAAGCAAAGTTATCAGAACAGAATATTTGGAGAATCCACATGGCAATCTAAACTATACTGTGCAATAAAATAATACTATGACCTGAATAAGATGATCCCAGCCATGGTGTAATTTCCTTCAGCAAGAAATTTATCCACATTGTGCTGCACTCGACCCAGGTGAGGTGAATGGGTACCCGGCAGGATTAAGTCCTTGAATGCATGAGCACTGAAAGGCAGCTCAAGCTAAAGCCAGGGTAATAATAACAATAACAACGCGCCTCGGAATAGAATATTTCTAGATAGATGGCGCTATATAAATGCATATTATTATTATTATTATCATTATTATACTCATCGTGCTGCAATCTATCGCAAGTGGCAAAAATGTGTGACATGTAACTATTTTTTCATATATTTGTGTTTTTTTTTAAATAATATATTAAATTATTTTTATGCTGATCAGGCCACTCTGTACAAATATTCGCGAATAAATATATAAATAAATGTTATACTGATCACCAGTCATTACTGATAGCACGCTGTCATCAATGACGAGTGGCAACAATGTCTGAAAGCACGAAATTTGTCATATAGGCTTCAGATAATGCATGTTAATTACATTAAGAAACCAATAGGAGAGCTATAAGATTGCATTAATTGCAAGTTTCCATTACAATTATTCAGAAACTGTGATTCCGATGACTGCACTGTCTATTGAAACTGTCAAGTGAAGTACCACCATTACTGATAATACAGGGCATAGAATGCACTTGATAATGATAGTACAAAGTACATATATTCCAGTTTAAGGTGATTTCATACTCACCAGTATGCAAACAATACATGGAATTTTCCATGTGATGCAAGGAAATGACATATAAGGAGCCTACTATGTTCAAAAGTACATAGGAACTCTTAGAAAAATAACAGAAACCTTTGCAAAGATAAAGGTTGCGAGTATTTTTGGAGAGTAAAAGCAAAATTACATGTTCTCATTCTCAAGCAGTTTTTTTTTTGGTGGGGGGGGGGGGATTTTCGGGGCTATTTTGGACAACCTACTGCTTAAAATCTACAATGATGAATAAGGCTTTAACATTGAAGTGAATGGGGATTCTCCAGGGCAATTGAGAGGCGAAATTGTACGTGTAATACTTCCATTATCATCATGGGTATTTTCACGGGGGACACGACATTTGCTCCGGCGACAAATGCTCCGGGCTTTATTTCATCTACATGTAAATCATAGGGTTAGGGTTCCAATGAGGTTTTACATGTACATGTATAGGTTTAGGGTAGGGTTTAAAGTTAAAGGTCAAGTCCACCTCAGAAGATGTTGATTTGAATCAATAGAGAAAAATCAGACAAGCACAATGCTGAAAATTTCATCAAAATCGGGTGTAAAATAAGAAAGTTATGACATTTCAAAGTTTCGCTTATTTTTAACAAAATACATGTAGTTATATGAACGAGCCAGTTACATCCAAATGGGAGAGTCGATGATGTCACTCACTCACTATTTCTTTTGTTTTTTATTGTTTGAATTATACAATATTTCAATTTTTACGAATTTGACGATTAGGACCTCCTTGCCTGAAGCACAAAATGTTAAAATAATGGAATTCCACGTGTTCAGGGAGGAATGAAACTTCATTTCACATGACAATGATGAGAAAATAAAAATATTTCATATTTCACATAATAAAATACAAAAGAAATAGTGAGTGAGTGATGTCAACAGTTCCCTCATTTGCATACCGACCGAGATGTGCATATAACTGTTTTGTGAAATGAAGCGAAACTTTAAGATGTCATAACTTTCTTATTTTACATCCGATTTTGATGAAATTTTCAGTGTTATGCTTGTTGAATTTTTCTCTTTTTATTCAAATCAAGTTTTTGTTAGGGTGGACTTGTCCTTTAAGTCCAGGATTGAAGATGGTCATTCCATTTGTAGGCACAATTTAGAGCGGAGCGATTGTCGCAGGGGCAAATGTCATTGCAGGTATTTTCACGATCGAGGAGGTGTGAGGACGCTCACCGAGAATCACAATAGGATCCAAATCTATCTGACTTCCTGTTACTCAGCGTCAGAAGCCTTTCATTCGCTTCAAAGAATAGCACAAGTCAAAGAATGAGACTTCATAATGAGAAACCAAACAAACGGCCGCTCGCTTGGCCCAAAAGACCTTACTTTTCTAAGCCTATGAGCAAACTACAATGTGATTTGTTTTGTAAGCCTCACCCCCCCCCACACACACACACCTCTCTCTCTCTCTTTCTCAACACTGCAGATTTATTTCTAACATGAAAAACAAGATTTGGAGGAATACAAGCCTCCTAGGTGTGCCTCATTCTATATGACCTACTTGATCATACTAAAATGGCAGTTTATTGGAAATCACCATCAAACAAATGTTGGATAACAAAGTGGAATTGACCTCTACATGTACATGATTTGCCATTTACTGTCCTTTTTTGTACATACATGTATGTGTGTGGGCCTACATGAATTGTACATCACCGTGTAAAATGGGTACATGCACTACATCATGCAAATCTACAATGTACAATGTATATCTGTAAATTAAAAAGTACCTGGCAAATGACGATATTCTTTTTTCAATTGACACCTGTGCAATGCATACCGACAATGCGTTTTTTTGGGGGAAATCTTTTCACTCGAAACAGCACAACCAAAATTGAAATTTATGGATAAAGATATCAAAAAATTCTTTAGAAACAAACATAAATGAGTGAATTAATGGCCATACTGTCAATGTACATGTATATATACTGGATGAATCATAAATTAATTATTGCATGAATTAATTAATTAATAAACTAAAAACATTAAAAGAGAACTGTCAACTGCAAAAAGTAAGTTGATTACATGTAGATTGGCCTAGTTTTGGTCATTCCATAAAGATAACTTGCTGGTATGCATATGTACATTAAAGTGGTATTTGCCAGCTGGTAATTATTATCATTTCATAATGGTCTACTCATGTAACAATTGCGCAATAATAAGGGAATTATCTCAAGTGGCAATTGTTAGCAATGCATAATAAAAAAAGAACACTGAACTGTCACTGATAACATCACACTCAAATATCAGTTAGAATAACAAGAATAAGAAAAGATAACAGGAGCGATTCAAAATGTTGGGTAAACGTTCATTTATAGATAGACCCAAATTATAGTCACATTTTCCCTATTCCTTCAAAATATTGTTTATTTTCTGTTATAAGATGGCTAAATAATTTGCAGCTTGCTGATTGGTCAAAGCGTACCACATGATCATTCGCGAAAAGTGTCTATCCCTGCACGCCCGTGCAAATTTCGCGCACCCAAATTGTCTAACCCACGGTAAGTGCAATTTCAAAATTTTTGATATTTGATTTAGATCTATTTCATTATTTCTTTCTCATATAAGGTGCTTAAAATTGCGATCGAAATTACTTAGCCATCTTATAAAAGGAATAACGCATTTTACCCGTCGTTTTTCAGCGATATGCAGTGCACTCGAGGTTTCTTCTTCGCATGCACACTCCACACTCGCCTCCGGCTCGTGTGGAGTGCGCATGCTCAGAAGAAACCTCTCGTGCACTGCATATTCGCTAAACAACTCCGCGGAATGCGTTATTCCTATATTAATACCACAAACAAAATCATTTAAGGTGAATTTATGCTATAATTTTGAGTGTTCTGCAGTGTACTTGGGTGTACACAGATCATAATCGCAGTTCATCGTGATAATAGTTGCACTAAATAGTTCAAAGTTAATCAACATACTGAAATACCAGGCAAGCAGTTTAGAGAACCTTATTTTACACATCATTCGTATGTGGAACAAAATGCAATTTTTCAAATGAATGCGATATGTTCATGCTTCTTCAGAAAACAAGTTTATAGGAGAAACGTCGATCTGAAAAAAGCCAAACTTTTCAGCGAGTTTTCGAGAATTGTTCATGATCAGCTTGATACATGGAGATCTGGAATCCATTTCATAGATAGCGAAAACAACGGTAACTTTGCCATTATAGCAAATTACCATGGTAACAGGGCTCAGCCGCCAATCACAATCAAGGTTTCCATGAAAGTTTAAAAATAGAAAAGTTACAATGCATTGTGGGAAGTATTTCAAATATGAAACGGGTTCCTGGTTTTACAAATGGAAAAAAAAAAGGCTGCAGACATGTACAGGCAGGATTTTTTTTTTATGTTTCAACACACCACCTAAGCCTTCCCCCCCCCCCCATAAAAAAAGTATAAAAGCACCCATGGTAAAATTCAATTGTGAACAGAGGCTACAGTAGTTACTGGCCACGGCTATGGTATATATATATAGTGATCTCATTTCACACTAATCCTTCAGGATATTAGCACAGGAAATAAGACTTTTCATCCCCATAAAGAATAGGTTGAAACTAGGACCGGTCGTACAGTCATTTATATGTGAACTATGGTCTTGTTCACGTTTATAGCATACTACGACTAGTATGTGTATTGTTTCAGAGCCAACAAAGGTGAAATAGGGGGCAAGTTTTTGAAATAGGTCTCATATTTATAACATAGATTTGCGAGAGAGTAAAGGAGCAACCCATGTGTCTTCTGCTGTGCTTATATACACTAAAAAAAACAAGTCTTGATAACAAAAAAATTGAAGCCTCAGACCTGTGCAACAAAGATTCGGAACATTTATAGTGTTGATTGGGATTTAAGAAAAATTGTTAGATCACAAATTATGTGCATTGATTAACATTGGTCCAAAGATTTTAAAGCCAGTTTTGAATCAACATATTTAAATTTAACACTATAAATTTACTTCATCTTTATTATGCTTCAGCAGTAGTCACCATGTAAAACACCTTCTTCAAACTCTACCCCTATATGTAGCAGTTTCCTATCTGTATATTTTGTTTGTATTTGGGTTTCCTATCTGTAATTAACAAAAAGGCCTACTTGTTCCTTATCACTTTCCCTTTGATTCCTTCCTTTTTAGTCGCTCCTTCCCTTCTTCTGCACCCTCCATTTCTTCTTGGTCTATAAAACCATTACTTATACTTCTTAAAACTAGTTTACTGGAAATCGGTTCAGGAAACCAGTTTGGAAGATCGCTTTGCTAGCGTTCCCATTTCATCACCCGAAAGTGGTTTTCAAAACCACTTCATGTAAAGTGGTCTTGTTGCTATGGGAACATTCTCAGTGTGGCCACACGTTTCGCGCAAAATTTGAAACCGCAGCATAGGCATTCTACATACAGTCTGTGGAGTAGCGGGCTTGAAATGTGCGAAGATCGCTTCCCCAAGAACAGTTGTGTCCTCACTTACGCTAAGACCAGTTTAATGAAGCAAAGCGATCTCCAAAACTACATAGCAAGGTGGTTTTCTAAACCGGTTTGGAAGATAGCTTCCAAGACCACTTTTCTCATACATATATCAAACTAGTTTCCACTAAACTAGTTTTTAGACGGTAGTGAGAACGGTGTCTATTTCACCCTTACATCTTTCTTGCTTCTCGCTGAAGGCTCCCCACACTCCTCATAAACCAAATTGAGATGAATATCATGTGCAACGCAAATTACATCTTTGAACCCCTGACATTCAGCCAGCCCCCTTCTTCGTTGCAGATTACACGCTGCTCCTGCAATAATGGAAGACGCTCGAATTTTCTACCTGCCGATCAATAAGCGGATGGGGAAAAAAGAGGGCGACTAGAGCTTTTTGAAAGTCACGCTCACCCCTAACCATCCCCCCTCCCTCCCCTTCCATCCCTCTGGCTATTCCGTCCACCCTCAAAAGCGGTCAATTTGATAATTACTGCCTTGCTCTTCAGGTAAAGACGAAACCATCTCACCCACAGACATGTGCCGGCTCACTTACACATCAGAAATTGACAGAGAGAGAAAGACAGACAGAATAAGAGAAAGAGAGAAAATAAAAATAAAAAAAGAGAAAGAAATGGAAAAGACAAACAAAAGAGCAAAAGAAAGAGTGGGGAAGAGAAAAGGAAAAAAGGTAGAGAAAGGGAGAGAGAAAGAGTGAAAAGAAAAGGGAAGGGAATATATAGAGGCTTTTGAAACTCACATCATTATGAACTCAAACAATAGACATGGATTTTCCAAGGGTATCGAATCGGCCGGCATTAATTAGTACCTTGGCTTTGACATTTTGCGTTATTGATGAAAACCCTCAAGGAAAGGGAAAATTTTCAAAAGAACACACAATTCCATTGATTGCTTTATATACCCCAGTCACACAGGCAAACCAAACTCCAGATTGATCAGAACCATTGTTATTGCCAATAGCATACCATCAGTCAGTCTAGCGTCGATTTCGTTATTGTGACTCTAGCATCAATTTCAGAGTGCAGACAGATATTCACGATATTATCCCATACAATGAAAAGTCATTCCCAATTTACATGCCTACAATCTTCAAGAGTAAAAATGTTACCCAATATTGTGTAAAAAGGGAACATGCATGTTAGTTTACACATGTAGGTAAATTGTATAAAAGGAAGTTTTATGGGTATAATTTTCAAACAACGCTAGGTAAGAGGCCATAAAGGTTGAGTAAACATTTACCCAACATTGTGTAAAAAAAAAGGATCATGCATGTTTGTTGGGTAAATTTTACCAAACCAATTTTCATGGGTATATTTTCAAAGAATGCTGGCTAAGATTTACACATTTCTATGATGGATTTCATTGAGAAGTCCAGAAGAAGATTGTACTATACATGTACATTTTAGGACTTACAAATACTGCACAATGTACTGAGGCCTAATTCTAATACATGACAAACTATTTGATATCAAGCAAAATTTTCAAAGCTACACTGTATACTAAATTCCACACAGATTTAGGGAATCGATCAGATCACTAATCCCCATTTTCTTATACTGATATCATTTGTTGATTGTCTTTCATTTCCAGGGGATTTCAGGGGGCTGTATGCAGGATATCATTTCTGAGCACAAGGCGCAATTAATACTAGTGTCTAACAACTCCAGTACAAGAAGTAATTCATTTTATTTCTCATAATCTTACATTATGTTGCCTTTTCAAAATATGATGTCCCACACGGTAAAACTTGATGTTAGTAGACTAACCATTCTCAATTTAGTCAATACATGACCAAATTGGACTTCTTCCAAGGAAATAGTGACAGTAACATGTACGACCATGGTGCGAATTGCTGGATTGTCATCTTGGCCCACATGTACATGTAGGTCTCGGCTTAATACATGAAGGCGACAAGCGATTTTGCCCTAAAGACAGACCAAATCGCTACCAAAACTCCAAAAAAATGCATGCTTTGGGGTGACCATTTTTTTCTTGAGTCACCCAAAGATCTGTTACAAACAAAATTCAAGATTATTTATAAAATCGATATAAAAACTCAAACTATGACAGAAAAATTAAAAGTGATATTTGCAAATAATTGATTGTTGCCCCTAAAAGAGAAGCCCTTAAAGTGAATGAAGTACATTGTAGCCCTCAAAATTCTGCAATCGCCCCAATGTGGATATAGCCCCTAAAAAAACAAATTTCCTAACCTTAAACCTGGTAGGCCTTCATATTGACGTTAGTTTTTCAACGTCATCACCTGAAATTCTAGAAATTGATCTTTCAGATTCAAGAAGCTGTATATTCTTTTCTTTGTAGTTTATACAGCCTGTATATATATATATATATATATATATATCCAAATCAAAATACTTTTAAGGAAATAAGTACAATACATGCAGGTAAATCCTTACACTGGTTTCATAAGAAAGTAAACTTGAATGACCACCGACACGCGATCCCCCTAAGATCCTGTGATGGCCGACCATGCTCGCTATGTGTTCCCATTCCTCTACGGTCAACTGACTTAGTTTCAATTGACCATTAAAACTAATGTTATGGTTCGAAGGTGTCAATTCTATCTGTATCCACATTCCGCGAACCCAGCTCGTTTTGATTTCATTGACGTTATTAAAGCCCAATAGGCGGTTTCAAACCGCCTCGATCACAAGAATCCCCGTTAAATTACGAGAACTTCTTAAGGCTAAAAAATACCCGTTAATTATTCCTGCATTCACACCGCCCCGAAACACATCCTTCGGGATAAGTTCCCGTAGTTACGAGCATGCGCAGTGTGGTCTGATAAGCAGGCAAGGCGGGAGATTCAAAATCACTAGCCCAGCAGCCACCCACGCCGCCGCGCCCAACGACACGCTGGGATAAAAGTTCCCGTAATTTGCTTTCACATCGCCAAAATACCTGCGACCTTGGAAAAATCCCCACGAAAGTTCTCGTAATTTCGCCAAGTACCTACTATTTAGCGGGTATTTTCTTTCGGGGAGATTACGCGTAGTTTGCTTTCACATTACCAAAATACCTGGTATTTTCTGATCGGGGTAAATTTCCCGATCAGAGAATACCTGGAACTGGCGAACTTCGAGGCGGTCTGAAACCACCTAAAGACAACGCATGGCGATGGTTTCCTGCATTCACAATTGTTTGATTTTAAAATAAGTTATTTTTGCATATATTTTCCTTGTAATTGAAAATTGAAAACTGTTCATGTCTTTGTTTGTTTTTTTTTATAATTCTACTGTGCTCTGTTTCATATTTTGGGAGATCTTTTATAAATCCAGACAAAGTTATAACCAGGGCTCAACATTAGCAGTGGTCCGATGGCCCTGGGCAACCAAAAAAGAGAGTCGGGCCAACAAACTTCTGTAGAAGCCCACGCTCGGTGGCCCAGTTGGGCTACCAAATTTTGATAAATTGTAGTGTTTTTCCATTGTTTCAGGGCCACCATAATTGCTTTGCAGGCCACCAAAAATATGAAATTGATGATTTTTGTTTACTGATCGGGCTACCAAGAACAAAAGTTTAGTGTGGAGTCTGCAGGCATGTAAAGAAAAACACAATCTGTTTATTCTGGTTTAATACATGTCGTTAAACAAATATGTTTAAAAACTTTAACAGCAACGTTCAACTTCATAGATGAGAAAATGATAACTGATTTTAAATTTCTCAACTCTTGTTCTATTTCTTATCAAAAACATCTCCCCAAGCAGGGTAAATGTAATATATGAAATCGAAATAACAAAATGTTAATGATGATTATCTGGAGCCATTGTCTGATATCACTAGATCTTTTTTCTTATCAAAAACATCTCCCCAAGCAGGGTACATGTAATATATGAAATCGAAATAACAAAATGTTAATGATGATTATCTGGAGCCATTGTCTGATATCACTAGATCTGACTACAGTGTACACCTCTACATGTAAAATAAAACAAATAATGTAAATGTACTACATGTAGTACTTGAAAGTACTTCAGAAATGTTTCTCAACTAAATAATGTTAACAAGCTATCATAACTTTTAAAATTCTGAGAGATGTTTAGCTGTGACTCTTATGCAAATCATGCCAAGCGCACTTTCCCTGTTGATCATGTAATTTTGGCGTACAGTATTGCAAACCAAAAAGAACAAGCACCCCTTCCGGGGGGGGGGATTGGGAAAGCCGTGGTGTGTATTGCACTGGAGTTGACTTTTGTTAAAACACCAGATAAAAATAGTATGCCCTTTTTCTCATAGCAGGGAGCCCCCCCCCCCCCCCACTGACCCATTTTACATGTAACACATTAATGCATAATAGGCTTTACACCTTTTAAATTTCAAATACATCATACATGTACATGTATCATTCTGGATCACCATGATTAATACTTCCTCTCAATTAAAAAGCACACCCAGATGTAAATGTATATAGGCCTGCAACAATTATTTTCCCTTGCCAACTACATGTATTTAATAGGGTTGCATAATGGCCGATAATTCCCTTTAAATAATGAAGTGCTGATGCTTCATTCTGCGCATGAAGAAGGGCTATGATTAAGTGTTCCTGTTCACAGACCTGTCTCCCATTTGTCTTGCATTCAGCCTGTAGAGTACAGGGGGGATATGACACGGCCGCAGCCGCACGTTTCGGATGACAACTCACTTCCTGACCGGAGCCCCGGCGTGTACGCAAAATTGAGGGTAGCGTCAGTTAATACAATGCAGTTTTGATGGGCTTTTAATATACACAGTAAAACTTGCATTATACAACCTGGTTAACTATAAGGGATGAACTGGTGATGGATTGTTTGCAATTGTTAAGGAACTATTGAAATTCAAATAGTTATGTTCAATTTCTAATTTATATTGCTTCAAATTTAAACGTTGTTGTTTGAATGCATAAATCATCAGTTTACTTTAAACTCTGTATGAATAAAGAACAAACATAAGTTCATGTATAAATAGCAATAATAATCATATTGCATTTTATAGTGCGCTTAATATCCATGAGTAAAACAATTATGTATCTTCTTGAATTTTTTTTTACGGTGTAGTAACTCGAAGGTTTTGAATTCTTCTTTGGAGAAAGGAAATCATATTACAAAGATGGTAGCATCATTTAATGACTTTTTAACAAAAAATAATCTTCAAATCAGCAAAATAAAAAAAATTGTCATTAAGAAGGCATTAATTGAATGTGCCTTTGCTAACCAATGAAAATGTGCAGTGATTGGTCAAAATAAATGCAATTAAAATTATTTGGACTGCTTGATTTGTTTGCTTTGATAATATGCATTCAATTCTTGTACAAAATGTAGTCACACATTTATACAAAAAGAAATAATCCATAATATAAACAAAATACATGTACTGTACATGTACATGTAGTATTCTGTAAGGAATAAAATGATGTTAAGTATTATCAACTTAATTATTATTATTACTTTGTACATAATACTGCGCTTTTCCCATGAGGTCCAAAGTGCACAATGAAATAATTAAAGGGAAAAAATAATGCTTTTCTGGAGTACAAACTTTTCTTTTAAACTATAATCAACGCAATTATGATTCTAGACAATTACAGAGTTGTGGACTTTCTCCCTTTATATCGGGAGACCAGTTTACAATCGATCACACTTTCTCATAGACAAAAGGCCCTGAACATATAACGCAATGTGAGCATCCCCAAAGCAGCCTCTCTACCACAAAGCCGACATTCCAAGGCACCCAAATCCCATGGTAATCCATACAGAGTATGCACTGACCATAACCCAAGGCTTCGACAAAAAATTCACCAATTTCTTCCTACATCATTGCAAGCTCATACTGACTGCAAGTCTGCGACAATCGCTCAACTCACTGCGTGGAAACAAGTTGCTACATGTATAAATGTACATTCTGTACTTGGGCAATTCCATAAAATGATCAACCTTTTTGCACCTCTGATCCCCCTATTTCTCAAGTCTTACTTCACTTCATAAACTAATACCCCTTTCATAAACCCAATTACTATGAATTAGGCGGCTAATTTGGTCGTAAAATTGGAGGACAAGAGTTATCCGCATTACTCTGATGCTGCTATTATCCGCATGATAGCGGCATCGGGATAAGATTTTGAGTTTATGAACGCATTTCCAAATAATGCGGATAATTGCCATGGTGCGGTCACAAGGTCACCCTTTTCCAACACAACCGCATCGGAGGGGGCGTGTCCAGTTGTCATGGCAATTATCCGCCTTTTTCAGGACGGGCGCTCGTAAAAATAATGCGGCTTATTTTCGGAGTTTATGAACGCAATTTTTATTGAATTATCCGCATTACTCTTAGGCGGCTAATTGGAGGATAGGTTTATGAAAAGGGTTTAATATAAAGTGATGGTCCTTTAAGAACAATACAGACTCAAAAGAACAAGAAATCAGAGGGAGAAAATTTCATGAAAGTCCCACCTATAGGGGGTCGGATGTACATACATGTATATCATGGAATTGCCCATTTTGGCATTTGGTATTTTCAAAAAGGAATAAATCAATTACTACTGACTTAACTCTCTATGTGGAAACAAACTGCTATGTGTATTCTACATATACATACGTGTAGTAATTGGTATGTCCTTCAAGAGGTGATGAATTGATTTATACTCATAACATTTCATAGGTTTATTTTGAGAATGACATGTACTTGTCGAAAGGTTTGAGACGATTGATTTTGAACAAATCCCAAAACAATATATTTCAACAATTGATCTCCAATGTATGTAAAAATTGTGATCACAAAATATACATGATACATTTTTTCATATCATTTCAAATGTTTAAAAAGTTCTTTAAACACGTTGGTACAGTTAATCACAATTCGGCCAATACCAGCGAATGATCTCTATACACATGGACATGTATTATTCCCCTGGTCCACTTTTAATGAGTGCAACAAATTTGTTGTTTTATTACTATCCTCAAGACATCACATTGTCCTCGTCCTGTGAACTGGTATTAGTATATTATAGCAGGGTGCTACATAACTTTTTAGAAGTACTTGCCCAGTCAGGCAAGTAAATCTTTCAATAGTTGAAAATACTTGCCCAAACATCGAGGTCACTTGCCTGAAAAAATCCTTGAAAAAAAAGTTTTACCTTTTCATTCTAATGTGAGAATATTGCTTGCCCAATTTGGGCAAGTAGTTTTGGTCTTTACTTCAAAAGACTTGCCCAACTCTAACTCAATCGGGCAAGTGCTTATGTAGCATCCTGATAAAAGGCCTCTACATTGTACATGTATGTAGGGAAAAAATAAATACACTGTAGACTACATGTACAAAATAGGCCTGTATACATACAATTATACTTCCAAGGATCATTTCTTGGTCAAATATGAAATCAATACATACTGTGTGAAACTGATGCCAATTTTCTAATGAGCTGAAAGGTAAGGAGAGCCTTTTGAGTATGGGCTGTCCTTGCTATTTTATATCTAGGTACAAAAGGCCTGGGATTTTGACTTTATGCATGTATTATGTACATGTAGGCCTACTTTGTATCAATCAATGGATAGGGTGTTATGGGGGGGGACAAGTTGATAGTAAAGGGTAAGTCCACCTCATCTCCCCAACAAAAAGTTGATTTGAATGAATAAAGAGAAAAATCAAGCAAGCAAGATGCAGGACATTTCATCAAAATCAGATGTATTTACATGAAAATTTTGATACTTTAAAGGTTTTTTTTTGTTTCACAAAACATTTACAGTGTACGCCTACATGCACATGTACCCTGGTAGATATGCTAATGAGGGACCGATGATATCGCCCACTCACTGTTTCTTATGCCTTTTGTTCAATAGAAGAAATATTGTTTTTTCCTCATGTGAAACAAAAATTGAATTCCCCCTGAATATGTGGAATCACCAAGGTTGTATTGCTATTCAAGAACTTCTTTAAAGTATTGTCAAATAGAAAAATTCATATTATATTTTTCATTATTTCAAAATATAATGTTCTACAATTCATATTATATTTTTCATCATTTCCAATTACTTCATCCTTGGACGTCAGAAGACTTTCCCTCGAAATTACTGCTGCTTCAACTACATGTACTCAGTTTGGCTTTTAAAGCTTACAGCACATGTATTTGCAAGATTAAGCCTTTTTTAATGGCATTGCAGCCAGTGGCCTTCAAACCATACCGAAATCTACCTGCTGTAATAAGCTCAACTTATAAACCACTAGGGTTTTTACCTCACTTAATACAGAGCCTGCTCTACACTCTTCCAAAGCTTCGGGTGTGTTCAATGTCGGTTTCAACAGCAACATGAAACGTGATTGAAAACGTGAGTTATACGAAATACTGAACACGAACACGATCAGCAGTGTACTGTTCAGTGTCAAAAATATAAAGCCGTTTACATGTACATGTATATGTTAAATTTCCCGCTTTCGGTAACGCAGCTTTAGTGCTCATTGTGACCCATCATATAAGAAAGGTCAGTTCTGACACCAGTTGGAGTAGGTTTCCACTGCGAGAGCAAATTTACATGTAAATACGTTTCAAAATGCAATTGTGTCAATGTCGCATGCGTGATGCTCAAGGTCGTAAAATTGGAGCTGATCGCATTTACAAACACGTTTTTTTACGTTTAAATTTTCATCTGAATCATAATTTAAAAGACGTTTATTTTTACGACTGGGAGGAAAGGACATTGAACACACCCTAAATGTTTTTTATTATATCCATGTTTTGTGATCATGTTTTCAATCATGATCCATGTTGCCGTTTAAATTTGGAAACGGACATTGAACACACCCTATGTTTCAATCCCATACAGCCATTCCAGCAGAGCATGAAAAAATAAATCCTTTTGAAGATTTGAGCAGCGTGGAATACTGTATGCTGGGGTACTAAGCTAGCCCGAGGTCCTTTCTGTGGAAAAAAACACTTTCCACAATGGAGCGAGTAAAAACAAGTTTTTCGGGTCTGAGAAACCTGCTATCTCTTTTGTAGATAGAAGATGAATCCTTAGCCATCTACATTCAAGAAGGGCCTGGAGCAAAGCTATTCACACTCTAAGGAAGAACAAATTTCACATTACTACATGTAGTACACTTAATGAAACCTAATCCAAGCTTATGGGCCTGACAAAGATAACATGTTTATGAACAACTCAGTTTAACTCAAGATAAATTTGGTTTTCCTTATTATTCAACTTTTTGCTGAACTTTGTCATAAACATGAGTGAAGACAAGTATATACATGTACCGTTATCTCTATACATGTATTTGCATGTATATAATCTTTTACATTTGACATTTTAAGAGAGGAACTTTAATAAACCAGACAATATGAACAGGGCTTCACATAGAAACAAGAGACATTCTGTTGGAAACTTCTCCCTTGTAGCAACTGAAGTCTCAAGGCATGCACATGTACACAACACTAATTGCTCACTGGACTGGTGTTCCTAAGGGCACCTTAATAGGACCACTTGTGTTTAATCAAAGTACTAATCAATCCCTCATGAGTCTGATCTCCTCAGAGATAAACTGTTCAAGTGTGTTGGTCAGAGTGCTCCCATTTTGTAATTGGAAAATAATTATTTTACTGGGCAGGAGTCCAAGACTCTCTGAAGGAATTCTGCTTGTTTTTATTCTTCATTCAAGAATCGCATTAAAAAGCGGTACTGAGTGAACACTGAAACTGTCAGTTACAAATGCAAACAATGTAGCACCAGATATTCATTTTAAAACACAAGGTACATGTTTTTTACACCTGTAGCTATTAGCCTATTACATGCACATGTACATGTATGCCAACAACAATGTAGTGAACTGATACACAAGTAGTGCAGAAAAAAGGACATGCATGCAGAGTGTGACCTTGCTGTACAGTGTCATGTATATATCCAGGTACATACATGTACATGCTGGTAGCCTATATGTACAGTGCAGATCTAGTTCTACTGATATGTGGACACCTGTACATATAAAAATGTGGTATTCAATCAATGTACTCTTCAAATTCTTTACACTTCAAAACTTTAAGGCACTCTATAGATACATGAATAAGCATTAAAATGACCAATAATAAATGCACTGATGCAAAGTACATGCATGTACAGGCCTACATGTATGTACAATTATGGAAGGAAATGTTACACACAGTATGTACATACATGCCTTGAGCTGATCATAGCATGTTAGGTCCCACAAGTGTCCTTATCCATTACAAATGTTCCAAAACAATTTTCAATATTTTCTTAATTACCTTCTAGGTACATGTACATGTAAAATTTGTTAGCCTACATACATGTAGGCTACTAATTAATAGGCATCATTCATTTTATTGTTTTTCATCTTTAAAACAAATAAAATGTGCACAAATGACAACTGCAGTTATGAATGTATTAATGTATACATACATGTACATGTAAATTTTGTCAAACATTATAAATGTAGACCTAAAATAATCAAGAGTCATATGACCTTAAAATCCAACATGAAAGGCCAAATATTATGTTGACTTTTTGATCATGTCTTTAATAGGCCTCAATCAATTGTAGCTGAGTCACGAAGGCACCTTTTTCTCAAGCACCCGAGGACAAGCAAAGATTATGTTTTCAAACTGAGTATCTCTCAGTTTCAATACATGTGCAAGCCTATGATGTGCAGTATTCAGTGAGGTACAGTGTACAGTAGAATACAGCCATGCATTTTGGGAGCACGTTGGAATTGTGGCTGTCGAACAGGCCAGGGGGGCAAAGGGCATTCGTGACACACGATCAAGCAAGCGGCAGGGCATGCTGCATGCATTATCGTTATTTCAAGCAATCAGGGTCTAAATCCGTTCAGACTTCTCCCACAAGCTTTCCCACTGGAACAAACGCATCCAGTGTTTGGCTGGGGAAGGTTTGACAGATAAGATAGGGGGGGGGGGGTTGGTAGAGGGGAGGAATTAGGCAACTGCATGGGAATGTAATGAACAATGAAGGCTCCATGTACCTTCAGCGAGGAGGCGCACGTCGACGCAAACGTGCACGGAGCAGAGGTGAGTTTCCCCACGTCATATGACGCCGTAAAATATTCACAATTTCAGCGATTACACAGCTCGGTGCAGCGGCATGCCCCGCAAAAGATGCTGGCATGACGTCAGATGCAAGACCGAGAGGGCATTAAAGGGGACGTAGCCGTCTGCCATTAACTCAGGGCAAGATTCAGGGAGCTGATTTGGGCTTGAAATGGTTGATCGGACTGACGTCAAGGAGCTATATTGAGCCTGTTAGGGGGGACCGGTCTTTCATACGCAAATGAGACAGAAGTGCTGAAGAAGGGAGGGGGGGGGTTGGGAGAGGGTATGAATAGCCACCACAGCTCAACTCTGGAGAATCACCTTGCCTATTCAATAAAGTGTTCACGCCTACTTTGTATGAAGTAACCTTTCACTTTTTTCATTCATTCTCTGACCCACATTATGTGGTTAGGGTTAATCCTTTTCCACGCTAGCCTTCCTTGGCTCAAGTTGGCTGAGCTTTCCCATTGGTCTGCCAACCATTGAGATTACAATGGTGTTCAGTTGCGTGTACAATTCTGGCTAGCTGTGCATGATCTACATGTATATTGAAGGCCTATGCTATCATATACATACATATACTGTCATGCATGCCCTATGCCTTACATTAATGTTCACAATGTCCTCTTGCCTCTGCCTGAATCCCATCTATGAAGCCCTATAAAATGAACTTTGTTTTTCTCCATGATGAAGAAATTCAGTTCTACATTATGATACATGTACATATGTACAAACAGAAGGCTTCAAAAAAAAAAACATTCCACTTATTTCTTCACCCCCCCCCCTCAAAGAAAAAAACATTAACACACAATTACACAGTCAAATATTAAAATTCTAAAGCTCACTTCTTAATCTGGTCGTTTGAATTTGCAATGCAAGCAAAACAAAATTTACAATAAAATTGAAACTACATGTATTTTCTTTTGACCACACTGGCCACAGCGAGAACCAAAAAAAATCAACTGAATACAAGTACATGTATGTTGTTTTAATAAACACATTCAAATAATAATCACAATAGTGGCTATGGAATACCGGGTAGTTGTCAAAGTACTATTTATATAGGCCTACATGTATTAAACTTCACTTCATTTATAAATAGGCCTACATGTATCTTGCTTTTGTTACTACAATGTATTTACATCTTAAAAATCGCAAATTAAATTTGAGGAACATTCAATCATGTACATGCACAGTGTATACACATAAAATCATATGTAGCCATAGCAACATGGATCAACCATTAATTAAAAACATGTCAAAAAGGTCAATGACCTTTCATTTCTTGAAACCATACTTCCCAACTTCTGAGGGATGGCCAAGACCTAAGGAGTGATTTTGCAAGTAATTGATTTGTAATCCACAGCAAAAAATAAATAAAAAATACAAATCACAAATAAGGTCTAAAGGTAACTTCATGTACTGTACATGGCCAATTACACATGTACATGTAAAGATCTGTGCACAGAATTATGGCCTTAAAAATTAGGTTTGTTTGCCTTAACACTACAGGGAAAAAAAAAAGTATGATCATTTTTGCATAGCTTCGATATAAAAGAACATTTTTTCAAACCATGCATAACTATAGAGATTGAAGGGTGTTAAAGGACAATATGGATTAAGTTTTATTCATCATTTTCCGTCAACATATTAAAAAAAATGTATAGAAATTAATAGTTCAGTCGGTTCATTTATTCTATTTTTATTTTCAAATTTCAATAAAAATTGCAGTTGTCCTACACATACATGTACATGTAGAGTCAGTATTACAGATTATAGGACAATTTTATTGTGTGCTTATTTTGTCTAATTAACATATATACACTGTATATGTACACAATTAGATCTGCGGAGAAAGAAACATGAGGGCGGCAGGTGATTTCACCCCTATCATTCCTTTCAAAATGCATGCTTTGGGGCGACTATTCGCCCCAAGATCTGTCACAAACAATATTCAAGACTATTTAGGAAAATCAAATATTCTTACATGTACTATGGCAGAATATTTGCTGTTACTGCATATTTGCTTGTAACCCATAAAATATCCTTCAAATTGAAAGAAACAGCCTCCAAAAATATTCTGCAATTGCCCCATGTGGAAAAAAGTATTGCCCCTAAAAATAAGTTATTTCCTACATTGTATAATGTACCCTGTAAAGGCTGTAATAAATGTTTTTTGCATTATTAGAACATTTTGTACAGTATGCAACTTCATGCACTGTTGCAGAGAATTATCATCTCCGATTTAGCATCAAGTAACCACTTCTAGAAATATTAATTTCAGGAAGTTCAGTATACATATCAAATCTTGTATTTATTTGAACTCCACATATCGGGAGGGGAAATTTCCTTAAAGGGACACAAGAGTCAAGATGCCTGCTACATGTAATTGTGCGGCTCCTCTTTCCTCATTGTAATGACAGCTATTGGCAGTGGGGATAGTGATGACTACATGTAGCATAATGGGAAGAGCGAGCCTGCTTCTTGCTCAATTGATTCCAATTACTTATTTTATTCCTCATGAACAATTGACAACACTTCAACTCAACGCAACTTGAATTAAATTGGAAATGATGAGTTAGAGAGAAACTACATGTAGTATGAATACTTGTACCAATAAATAAACATAAATAATCAATACTGTATACATGTACATTAAGCACTCAAAAGAGTACAGAGTGGATTCATTACTGATCAATGAAATAATTTCATGCATCAACTTTACAACAGTCATCTCATCTGCATATAGTAAATGTTTTGTGGTTTTGTAGACCAACATTCATAAACCTCTGACCTCTCCCTGGAGTCCCCCCCCCCCCTTAACTTTTTTTTTCTCTCAATCTCTTCCAAGATTTGGATATTAATTGACCGTAAAAGTGTTACGTGTAATTCTAAAAGTAAATCAGGATTTCACTCAAAGTACATGTACATGGATGCTTTATTGAATTGAACGTACAGTAACACCATTTTTCCATTTCTCGCTCTCCTTTATGTGATCTTTAGACTTAAACATTGGTCAACATTCTAAATCAATGGCTGAATTACAGGTGAATCAATATTCAAGTCAAAAACAATTATTGTAAGGATGCTTAATGATGAATGTATTGTAATGTCCGTATCTCACTCTCTCTCTCCATGTAGTCTTTCAAGATTTTGATATATTAGTTAACATTCTACATGGCTGGTTTTTTAATCAAGATTTAGCTCAAGAAACTTTGCTAATGATCGTACCAGTGACACAACATTTGTTCGTGCGACAATTGCTCTGGGCTTAATTTCATCTAAGATGTACACATGTAGGGTTAGGGTTAGCAATAGGGCATTATGTACATGTAAGGTTTAGGGTAAGGTACAATGTAAATAGTGTTAAACCCAGGGTTGAAGTTGGTCATTCAATTAATAGTGTGTGGATTTTAGAGCGGGCAATCATCGCCAGAGCAAATGTCATGGAGTCGAACATGACGTCTTTCTGTCTCTTTTTAAAGTGAAAATGATATCTTATTGCATACATCATCAGCCCTTCGCCATGCCCTATCTATCGCCAGCTCAGCTTGGCAATCTGGAGATTCATTAATCACACTTATCTTCCACGGTGCGAGGAGGCGCTCGTTTATTAGAATCCAAGCCTGGTACACATTAAAGGCTTATTCAGTCTTCAGAGAGAGAGAGACATTGCGACAAACTGATCTCTCATTCCTTGGAATTTTGAGTGTACATGTAGACGAAATGTAGACCGTACATATTTTGTAGTCATTATCAAGATGGCATGAACTGTCATTATGACTAGAATGCCACAAAAAAATCGAATTTCCTACAATACATGTACATATATAAGCCAAATTTCATTTAACAAAGTAAAGAGATATAAGTAGATGAAGATGAAATAAAGACCAACTGAGGATTAGACTAAATGAGAATTGAAGTTGGTATTAGACCTAGAGGCTTTAGAGTAGACTACAGGTATTTCAGAAGTAGACCAACTGCTAGTAGACCAAGTAAACATAACCAAATGTATGACATGTAATGTATGTGTTCCCTGGCATCAAAGCAGACATACATGTACAATACATGTACCCCACGATGTTCTTCTCCCATCAAACGGGACAGCAATACCCTGTACTGTATCCTGCAGATCTTCTCTCAATCTACCTACGTCACATTAGCTTTAGAAAGGTCATGGTATCTTCAATGCACAGGATTAAAGGGAAACTTAAAGGGGTGATCCTACTTCATTTGCATGATCCAGGCTGGAGATAGTTATATCTAAATAAATAGAGTATAAGTCACAGAGCAAGATGCTGATAATTTGATCAAAATGATATATCAAATACTAGTAACAAAGTTATTGAATTTTAAAGATTTGCCTTATTCTGGTGAAACAGTTCTAGGCATGTCTTCATGAATATTCATTAAGTGGGCTGATTATGTCATATCCCCACTTGTTCTCTTGTATTTTATTATGTGAAATTAGGTTCATTCTAATTTTTTTTTACCAAAAACTAAAACAATTGGACTGACAACTGATCAAGTGCATTAGCTATTTATTGCCTCAACTTATTTAATCATATTTGAGGCACATAATTACACATGTATGAAAAGATGAAACAATTATGATTTCATGTAATGACATTAAAAAAAGGGAATGTGGGGATGTGGCATCATCAGCCCACCAAATGAATATTCATGACGTTGTGTATATAACTGTTTTAAAAAATATTAATAAACTTTAAAATTCAATAACTTTGGAATTTGTTATCTGATTTTTGTGAAGTTTTCAGAATTTTGCTCTGTGAATTTTACTCTAGATATAATTATTTTCAGCCTGAACCATCCCTTTAAAGCTGTGGGAGGAGGAAAACTATGATTGAGTGCTTCAAAGTTCTTGTATATCTCAAAGGAGAATATCACAGTAAAATGATCAACTGTAGAGTGCAGATGGTTGCTCTAAGTTGGTAAAATCAGAGGAAAATGAAACCATGGGAAAAAGATTAGCTTGTGTGAAAACAGAAAAATCAAAGAAACAAATCAATGATAGTTTGAGAAAATTGAGCGTACAGTGAATAACAAAGAAAGTTATGAGCATTTGAATATTGAAAATTATGGGATGTCACACTTGTACAAATCCCCAATTAATTTTCTACAAAAAAAATTATCACTTTTATCAAGCCTATCCATACATGTAGGTCAGTTTGTTTTGTTTTATTTTTCCTCATGGAAAAATATTTTATTGAGATCCCATAAAATATATAATGGACAAAATGTTTGTATTATCACAACAATGAGCAAAAATATATATTTTAGGGGGGAGTTGTAGTTCTGTGACATCACAAATCTTGGTCTCATTGCCAATTGGAGGACCTCCATAGCATTTAGTGATTTTGACATTCAAATGCTCATACATTAACTTTCTATTTGTCCAATTGTTCTCCAAATTCATTAATCTGTTTTCAGATTATTCTGTATTTATACTGTACAAGCACTAAGCTATTAACGCTTAACCGATGGTTTCATATTCCTAAGAAATGACGATAACCAGCTGAAACATTCAGATAGAATTTTAAATGTAGTACCATCCATGCACATGACTCACAGCAAAATAAGAAGAGTTAAAGGGAAAGTTTACCCTGACCCCCAAAAAAATCAATTTAAGAAAAATGGTGAAGGTTTGAGGAAAATCCACCGACCATTCAAATTTTGGAGAGTTAATCAAATTTAGATTTTTTTTAAAAATATGACATCATATAGGGCTATTCGAGCAGCCAGCAGCGCCACATGTTTTAAAATGCATTAATTTCAATTTTCAATGGTTCAGGCTTATGATGACTGAAAAAAATTCTTTCAAGAGTGGGTGTTACATGATTTGGCTGTTGATGTACTGAAGGTACACTAAAAAACAATTTCCTTTTATAATGACATTTCATTGATTTTCTTAAGTACTCTACAATACATGTATATGGGGAAGCTGCTTGCAAAGGACCTTACAAAAAAATATTAAGCTAATCATAAAAAAAGTTGCATTAGAGTTTACAAACTGCAAAAATTGGAAATCTGTTTATTCCTCAATATAAAAATCAGTGCTGGATTTAAAAAAAAATAATTAAATCTTTATAATGGAACTACTGTATGAGAGAAAAAAAACATGTGAAAGCAGGAATAATGATGATGGTTATCAAAAATATAATGTATTGAATTCAATTTTGTATTTTTTTAATTGCTAAGAAGCGACAAGAAAAGGAGAGAATATGAATTGTCTATTGATCACATTGGCTACTGTGTGCTTGCAGTGCGGAAGTTGACTGGCCTGGTCAATGCACAACGCACGCGCTGCAAGCTTATGGGTGCATTGGGTTGCGATTTGAAAACAAGTCTCTCGCACGACGGACAAAAAAAATACACAAAAAGTACAATCGTTAAAAACTACATTCTTTGACATGACACTTGCCAAATTTATGACTACAATGTGGGATGGACTTCGGAGATTACTCTGGGATAACATACCTTCCAACCCGCTGAACTATTGCTGTCTCCTTTATCCTTGAAAAATGGGACATTTTTTACCATCCAGTCGTAAATTTGGGAGAGGGTCAAGCGTTGATCGGGAGCACTTTGAATCGCTTTGGTTATTAAATCTGCGTATGACAGGTTTCCCCAAGCATTTCTTCTTGAACCATTCCGTCTCTGTGATGATGGAGTTGATAATTCACGATTTTCTCCTCCTTCTAAAGGTAAAACAGGCTTAGTATCCGGTGTTTCTTCTGTAAGAACGGCGGGACTGAGTGCCGCGTGGGGATGGTCTACCGGAGGCGCCGGGGCGGCGGCGGCGGCATTACCCGGTTGCTGGGGCTTCGAGTCCAAAAAGTCCGGCCGACGCAACGGCCATGTACAGGAACGTGGTCGAGCTTGTGGCTCGAAATCGGGGTCGTTATCAACCATCTTGATGATGTTTCCAAAGGGTATTAATAATCCTAAATTGGGTCACAAGTACACACTATCATATGAAAGTATCCACTAAAGTCCAGGGGGCTGTCGTTCCATATAAAATGCATGTGTGTCACTCTAAAAGTTGTCAGACACTGACACAACGAACATTCACAGTCACAGAGCTAGCTCCATCCGGCCGCGTATATACGTGCACAATAATAGTCCAAGCCGTACTATACTATGCATGCAATTCTCGTAGACGTACGTACGTGCGAATCCTATACGATCGAAGAGCCGGCCGGGAATTCGTTATATACGGCACGCATTTGCCGTACAAGTAGTAAGCGCAATGCATAGAGATAGCTCTATGGCGCAATGCAATGCATGTAGGAAAAAAAAGTCAACCGCAAAGACTTATGAGGGCGACAGAGTTGCTCGTTCAAAGCAGATTGTTGAACATTGAGAAATAAGTTCCGTTATATTTTTTTTAATGTGATATCAGGGGAGATAAAACGTTAAAATTCATTCCACATTTTTCTTAGAGTATCGCCTCCTTTATCACTGCCATAAACCTTAGACTCACCATGCACCACCACCATCATTCTCACAATCACCACCACTTACTTACCAAAAACCATAGCACCACTATTTCCATTATCACCACTACGGTCACCACCGCCAATTTCACTAACACCACCACCACCACCACCGCACCACCACTGCTACCAACACCACCACCAACACCATCGCCACAACCAACATCACTGCCATCCTCCGTTCACCATGCATCGCTACCGCCATCATCACGAGCACCATTATCGCAACAATTTGCCTTGTTTAAAAAAAGGGGGGGAATAACCACCGCCACAATCATTACCACCATCAGAGTCACCAACAACATCGCAGCAACCATCACTCTTGAAGGGGAGTTGTTGTTGGGTGGGGGTTTATTCCTTTTCTTGGTAAAATCTTGATGAGTTTTATTTAATCACTTGATATTTTTTGAAAGACACAAACACTTATAGGGTGTCCTTTATCATACGAGTATTATTGCCATAAAGCCGGGGAGTAAGAAGGGGCCAGTGCCCCCTCCCCTATGACATTTTCAAATATTTTTTTTATATGTATACGGTAGATTTTATCTAAAATTCACTCAAAGCCTACACCTGAATTTTTTAAAATCGTTTTAATGATCATTTAACAAAACTCCTCCAGCTTGATGAGCCCGATGCATGTCGCTTCGCTCACTCACGCTTTATTGCGCGGGGGGGGGGGGGATTCCTGCAAATGCATGTACATGTATAATGCAATAAGGTCATGTCTGCTCTTGGAGCGATGTATGGTGTCGAGGCCCAAAAAGTGTTTGGGAGGGGCGGGCGCAAAACCCGGCGTTCTGTGGCTGAGCAACTGTACACTTTGTTTGATTACGTAATAAGTTGTTTACGTGTCGTCAGTAAAGGTAAGGGTGATTGTGATTTCATTCATAAAAGGCTGGTCGGCGCGAAGACAGGGCGTGCCGCCACAGTGAGTTCTTTACATGAAACGGAGCAAGTCCAAGAACACTAAGAACAGAATTTAATCATCATAATTTGCATTGATGACAGGCTTTATAATCCTTCCTTTTGCCTTATCTTATTTATTGGCAAATCCGCACATTAAATTTAAAGGATAATACGCCCATCATACTTCCCTTTCGGAGAAGAAAATGAAGGGCAATAAAATTCAATACACCAATAACCAAAAACAAGAAATCTTGATTCAATTTTCAATTAGTTTTATTTCATTTTCACCAGAGCAAAGTAAAGTGGTCGAAAATAATTACAATGACATTTGCAAATAAATGAGGTATGTGCAACGTATCATATTTTTCCATAGGTAAAGCAGATCTGTATAAGCAAATTATCATGAACACTATATATATATCTGAGAAAATGGAGGGATCCACTGAAAAGCAAATGCTTGTAGTGTGTGGACCTATCTAGATAATTATCAGGAAGTTTTTAAACGAGAAAAGAAATGCCAGAAAGGGCTGATCAAATACCAACAGTCAATGCCGTACGATAAATATCAGCTGATTTTGTTTTCCTGGGTTGCTGATGGAAATAAAAAAAGGGGGGTTCACTACAAAATTACGGTTATTTTGGTTTCATTTTTCAATGTTTACACATGAAAAAAAAGTCGTTTCAGAATGGGGGTGCTGCCTATGGAGAATAATACACGCAGCACCCCCAATTATTATTACTATTTCTTTTTTTTTTTGGGGGGGGGGTGCTTCAGCACCACCGGCGCCCCCACTTTCCAGGGCCATGGTGAACATTTATATACATCGTATAACATGAATTATACAATATATTTTTAAAATACTTGAACAACTTTGATGATGACCAAACTAATATATTTGGGAGTATATCAAAGGGACAATTAAATGCTCTTCGTCGTTCTTGTTTTTACATCTCCCGAAAAGACTCGTCTCCCTCTTTTTTTTATTTTTGTTATTTTTATTACTTCTAGGTCATTTCATTAATCATATTTCGATAAGAATTGATCAAGTCCCTCGTTTAGAAATGCAACTGAAACATAGAGCAGCCAAACGGAATGGTCATCATATACGAATAACGAAACTATTCTGAGAGTCAGGACGGACGGCACATGACTCACGATGTATAACGAACAATATAACAATGAGGTTCTTATATTGATTTACATTTTTCACATTGTTGTTAGTATAGACCAGTCAATGGGGGTTCTATTTGACGAACTAATGCCCCCTTTCAACCCCCATGTACCACTTTACTA
Source organism: Lytechinus variegatus (assembly GCF_018143015.1). Taxonomy (NCBI): domain Eukaryota; kingdom Metazoa; phylum Echinodermata; class Echinoidea; order Temnopleuroida; family Toxopneustidae; genus Lytechinus; species Lytechinus variegatus. Next base: position 62,369,662 of record NC_054743.1, read on the forward strand.
ATTCTTCTATCTATGGGGATTCTTGACTCCAGGCCACTGGCCTGGACCCGACAGTATTCGTGCAGAAATTGACGTCATATTTGAGCAACAAAAAGAAGGAATTTCATTGAGTTTGCAGCTATTTTTGAGCACCGACTTTGATCGATTTTCTAAAACGGAATGGACTGAAAGACAACGTCTATACCCAGGGGTGGCGGTACATTGTTTTTAATTTAGAAGCTCACGCATATCAGAATATAGCCCCCCCCCCCATACACACGCTTAACAACTTAACAGGTGCGCCTGCATGAAGTAATTCTTGGTGGTGGGGTGGGGGAAACTTCCTGGGGGCGACCTTTCAATTTTTATTTTTTATTTATTTATTTATTTACTTATTCATTCATTCACTCATTCATTTATTTATTTATTTATTTATTTATTTATTCTATTCATTCATATTTTTTTCCAAAAAATTATTATTATTTTTTTTTTTTGGGGGGGCTCTCATGGCCCTGGGAAGCGGGGATGCTTTAGCACCCCAAGTATTAATTTTGCTTGAGCCGGGTGATGCGTCTATTGTTATCCATAGGCAGCACCCCCAGGCATTCTGGAAGATTTTTAAAAAAATGAAACATGTAACCAAAATGACCTTATTTTTGTAGTGAGACCCTATTTTTCTATATTTATTCATTTTTTTTTGCTTTGCTTTTAGAATTTCTCGGGACCAATTTTACCTTCATCTTGTAGTGAACAAACAGGCATGGGCAGGAATCACATTATAAACTTGAGGGTCCTTTTTAGTCTTCTGTGTGCAGAAGTTGCATAAAAGATCCCCATAATCCTTTTACAAGACCGACTTATCTTGATAAAACGGTCATTGTTAAGGTTTTAATTTGATCCTATCCTCGAGCCTCTCAACTTTTTTTTCGACGTTCAAGTTCGCTTAAATTGTCCTCATTCACTATAAGCCGACCATGATCATGTTCATTATCTCTGCTCAGTCCTGCATTAATTTTACACAAAAGAATGTCGGACTGAGATTTAATGAGAATCAAGATCATGAAAAGTTGATAGGGACTTGGTTTCGGGTGAATGGTTTTTCAAAAAGCAGTCGTTAGTGGAATGGGTGGGGGCCTGCTGTAATAAGTCGCAAGTAGTTCAAGAAAGGCGACGGGTTTAAAACTAGTTGAATAAGATAAAGCTATAGGAGTTGTAAAACTTATTGGAGCTTATTACAGCTTCGTTATCATAAAATACAACGGTTGGCCGCTAGAACTGTCATTGTAAAGGAATTAGGGAGGGTTAAGTCCAATAGGATTAAAAGGGCTGCTTATATCAGTAGACTGAACGTCCAGTATAAATTTGGGCATGGGGGGGGGATGGCACAGTCGGGAAGGAAATCCCGAGTCCCGGGATGGAGCATGGAGGGGGGGGGGGGGTGGCACTATAATCACAAGGTCCACATCATGCACGTTCATGGATTCTAAAAAAGGACAATAAACGAGTAATTTTGCTTCGATCTCAGAGTGCCATGAAGTCACGTTTCCCCCACAATAATGTGTAATAAAATTATATCCGACTTTCATAATAGGTTAAAATATATACCAGGCACCATGCACTACCTAGTAGAAAAGTAGACCATTAAAGACTTTCAATTAAAAAGTCCTTTCACTCCACACACATCATCATCATCACCACCACCACTATCACCATCACAATCATGAAATTATGGAAGAAGGGCAGAAAGAGGAGGGGGGGTTGAAAGCAAGAGGTGGATAGGAGAGAGATTACAGAGAGAAACTGCTAGTTCAATATCAGCCTCTAAAAATCATCAAATGACCTCTATCTTCACTATTATGCCACACTATCATCATACCATCACCACCACCACCATCATCCTCCTCCTCATCACCATCATCATCCTCATCATTACCATCATCACCGTCATCATCACCATCATCACCGTCATCATCATTATCATCACCACCATCATCATCACCACCACCATCATCATCATCATCATCCTATCATCATCATCACCACCATCATCACCGTCATCATCATCATCATCCTATCATCATCACCATCATCATCATCACCACCATCATCATCATCATTGCACACTTTTCATACAATGACAATATCAAAGGAAATGCCTCAATAATAATCAACAATCACAAAATATCTCATACAGGACCCCATGGAAGAATAATATTGGAAGTGTCACTGAAAAGTGCTACTAGTAACCTCCATTACAAATATTTTTTTTCATGTATTTTATTCAGGATTTTGTTTTTTACTATTGAAATAAAAACAAACAAAACAAACTTCAATTCCTCATCATCATAATAAGCAAAACCATCATCAACTCAAATCATAATTAATGAATATCAAACCACCATCAAGCCCCTTAAAAGCCAAAATGGTAAAATCCAAGTACTTTGCCTTCAAAATGTTTTTCTTTGCACTGATAGCCATCTCCTAACTAAGACAATTATACCAATGTCATCAAATTTAACACTGTATTTTTATTCAGTTAAATTGATTTTCAAATTTTGAAAAGTCATATAAGTAATCAATCATTTTAAGAATGACCCACACACGTTTGTCCTTTTTTTAACAAGTCCTACAGATGGTCCTCAATATGAAACAGTGAAAATGGATGAAAGGCATCTGTGACAGCTTTCACATAATCTGAAATTCAATACAGCTTTCCCAATAAGATTTACAGATCATATAAAAGCTTAAGTTATTCAGTAGCAAAAACCAAATGAAATTTGAAAATGGAGGGATTTAAAACATACTGCAAGTTATTTATTAAAGGACAAGTCCTCCCCAACAAAAACTTGATTTGAATAAATAAAGAAAAATTCAACAAGCATAACACTGAAAATTTCATCAAAATCAGATGTAAATTAAGAAAGTTATGACATTTTAAAGTTTCGCTTCATTTCACAAAACAGTTATATGCATATCTCGGTCGGTATGCAAATGAGGAAACTGATGACATCACTCACTCACTATTTTTTTTTTGTATTTTATTATATGAAATATTTTGATTTTCTCATCATTATCATGTGAAATGAAGTTTCATTTCTCCCAGAACATGTGGAATTCCATTATATTAACATTTTGTGCTTCAGGCAAGGAGGTCCTAATCATATTCGTAAAAAATGAAATATTGCATAATTCAAACAATAAAAAACAAAAGAAACAGTGAGTGAGTGACATCATCGACTCTCTCATTTGGTTGTAACTGGCTCGTTCATATAACTATTTTGTTAAAAATAAGCGAAACTTTGAAATGTCATAACTTTCTTACTTTACATCCGATTTTGATGAAATTTTCAGCATTGTGCTTGTCTGATTTTTCTTTATTGATTCAAATCAACATTTTTCTGAGGTGGACTTGACCTTTAACTTAGCTTTATTCCTTTGGTAGAAAGCACTCTTATCAATCAAGTAGACGATGAAAACTTCTTAAATGCAAAGTATCAAGATTCAATGTTGCATTTTTCCTGAGAAACATATTACATACCACTCACAGGTAACAAATTATTTGTAAAAATCTAAGTTCCTCACAAAATACAAAGCACTAGAATACTTTATCCCTATTTTTGGAACATGAACAACAATTTCTTGCTGGCTGACATGCACGGCAATGAATGAATGATTGAGAAACAAAGTACACTTTTAACACAAATGATTTGCATGGTAGTCTTATTTTACTTGATTAAACTTGATTTACATAATAATAATTGTTATCATAAACAATTAAAAGACATTGGAATGTACTGATGACAGAAAAAAAAGGATCAATGCAAGTGGAGTGACATGAAAACAGCATAGAAGTATACACAGACAAGAATTTACCAAATATCAAATTAACTAAAATTTGGGAGCATCTAAGTTCTGATAAAGATAAACATTATTTTTCCATTTATAAATAATTTCTGAATATTTTATTACAAATATTTGAAATGGTTATACAATGTGTTAAATCTAAGATTTATCAAATACATGCAATCAGGGATGGGGAAATAATGATCATTATCATACATTAATAGCAATTCTGGGAACAATGAAAAATCTCAAACATTTTTCATCTCACAATATTGAATTTTTAAACATAATACAATGTACAGCACAAACACCCTGAACTAGTTTTTATCCAATAATTTTTTCCTACAGAGTGACAGATGATAATACTTCAATTGAGTCGTTCTTTCTATTTTTAGTACATCTAATTACCCCTCCAGACAATTGCGCAATCATAGATTATGCAACAATACTTTTCTGAACATATTATCAGAATACTTTAATCAACATGGCATTTTGTACACATTTGCAGCTCTTTTAAGCACCACTGCTTAGCTTATTCAAGTCGATACCTGTAAATACAGTTCTAAAGCCTAATTTAGTTTAGGTAAATCCTCTGTAAGTGCCCATCACAATTCAATTAAATACTTGATTATATTTAATTCAAGTAAACCTTTCTTCCAATTGACATTTTTCATATAAATTACACAAATCAAACATGAATAAAGTATTTAAATTGTTTATGGAAGAAGGCAGATATGTGCATATGCCCTAAAACTGTTATGAGGTAAAGGATATTAAATCGGTTTGTTTTATTGCATATTTCCTTTTGATATAAAACCAAGGTATCCCTAAGCAGGCAATGGGCTGAAAATTTTAGGATATAATCATCGTCTACGGCTTTCCGAAATCAAATTGTAAATGTGTAAATCTTCAAAGGACCAGATTAAAGATGATAAAAACATAGTCGAGAGGGGGCGCTAAATACCTAAGAATTAAATATTTAATTCTGAGAATCAGCTGATGAAAAATGATTCAATCGCTACTACACTTCTATAATAACGGCATGTCAGATGATATTTGAGTACAATACACATCATGACCCAAGCTTTATCCCAACTTTATCCAAATAATAAGTGGATTTTAAATAGTTTATTGAATTGTATTTTTTCAATTTACTTTAACGCCATCCCTTAAAAAAGAGCTCCATATCTTCTTCTGACCATGACATCACCTGTCAAACAAGTTCAGCATCACTAACATTTTCACAATATCACATCTCAACATACCTTTTACATTGCTTCTCTCTGAAGCAGAATGCCTGACATTGCACCTTTCACATGTTAAAGACCGTTAACACGTTGTCAGCTCTGGAAACGTTATTTCTAGATTTTACCCGCAGTATTAATATACTGAGTTACGATTGATCGCGTAACAAAAAAGTTAGCAATTAATTGTACGCTTGATTTTTACGACTGATTGTACTTGCAATCAATGTAATCGATCGTTAAAAATGTTTTACTATCATTCCTAAGCTTTGTGTTACATTCTATCTTCCACTTTCAATTTCTCTTACTCAAATTGTTCACATCATCTTAGACTAATAATCCACTTTTCATATAGCGCTTAATACATCGGAACGTGTCTAAGCGCTTTACAGATATATTATTACCCCAGTCATCGGATTCAATCAGTCATTCCCGCACACAATGTAAGCACATCCTCCACTCCCTGGGGAGTATTCCAGTCAGTTGCCGGTGAGGCGCACACAGTACTGGACAAGCTACAATGACTTTCACATCCTATCAGGTACCCATTTAGCACCTGGGTGGAGAGTGGCAAAGTGTGGATTAACGCCTTGCCAAAGGACGCCAGACCGTGGTGGGATTCGAACACACGACCCTCTGTTTACAAGGCGAGAGTCAGAACCACTACACCACGGCTCCTCCACACACAAGAAATCCAACAGTGTCATAATTTTTTTATGATGTCCTTTGTAAAAAAAAAGAAAAAGAGAGAAGCACACTGAATTTTCAAGAAAACAATGAATGTATGATTATACATCTATAAAATATTTTGAACAAACATGCATTTTAGATGTTGACGTTGCCGGCTTTCCATAGTTGTGGTTGATCATATCAATCGTAACTCTTTTTGTAAGATGGGGCTCTGACGTGTTATCTCTTTCTCTCCATCTCTCTCTTCATCATAACCAAGTGAAAGGTACAGATATTTTGTAGATCTTGTCTTAATAGATCAAGTCTTAGAGAGGAATTGGTGTCGGTCAGGGTCGTCAGGCAAGACAATATTCTGAACTTGCCACTCTTAATCCAGGTGATAAATGTGTCCATTACGAAGAGTATTGGGGTCACTGTTCTTCGTTCAACAATGCGAAGAATTTAGGGGTAGGGGGCGCCCTCTGCCCCCTACATCTGGAAGACGGAAAGCATGTAGGACTGATGTGTGTATTGTTCATGTAGCGTATTCCTGTCTGTGTAGGGCATTGCTTATGGTGAGTGCAGATGTAAGAAGCTGAATGGTCAACATGTTCATCTCCGCTTCTAAAGACAACCTGTGTGATGGGAAAACAAAAGAAAAAACAAATGAGAATGAAAAGAAAATTGGAAGAGAAAGAAAGGGAAAGAGAGAGAGATAAAAAAAAGGAGAAAGAGGAAAAATTAGAAAAAACATTAGAAAGAAACCGACATGAAATAAATGGAAAAGAAAGATAATGAGGTCTTCCCACCAATGACAGATCACCAATCTAGTTTAAATGTAGCTTTTAAAATTTTGTCATGAACAGGTGTTTTACCGTGTTAGCAATAGTTTGATTGCGTGTGAAGCCTTGTGTTTCATCTAATAATTATATGCTTTGTGCATTTCATAATCAATGCAACTGTATAAAGTGAAAGGGCAATGAATGGAAATTCCGCAAGCAACTATAGATGCAAACACATTGTTTTGGTTTCTGTTCTCAAAACAATATTTTGAATGTTTTAATTATTTCGAGCCATGTTTTACTTCAACAAATTTATCATCTACTTTCTATCTAAGGGACTCTGCACTTCATATATTTTTTTTCTTCGGTCCTAGTGTAAGGTTGAGAAATTATAAATTTTGAGGTAGAAAATAAAGTTCTAAGTCAACAAACTCAATTATCAAACTGAAGGGGAAATAGTGAAACTAAGACACAAATAAATAGAACTGTAACCGAAGAAGTCTGGTAGTGCACTGTTTAATATCTGGGCTGCTTTGCCTCAGCTAAAATCAAATCATTCTATGATTTACATAAATATTTAAATCAGAAATAACAACCAATCAAAGTAAAGAAAATGGAAGGATCCAACTAAAATGAAAGAACCAAATTCATAAGATAAACCAATAAGGAATGAGATGAGATGACAAAGATGTCTGGTGATTATGTAATAATGGAAGTAGAAACTAAGGAGTCAGGTGAGGGATGGAATAAGTGGAACACCTGAAGAGAGAATAGAGAAGGAATGAAGATGACAACAGAGAATTGGAGGAAAGGCATTCAGAGTAGAATGAATGAATGACAACTGAATATCATTAAACTCAAATAACCTAAGTTCAGACTGCAAGGGCAGTGCTGAAAAGAAATACAAATGAACTTAGTCTAGACAGAACAGAAATGTACAACAGCTGAAGAATAAAGGAAATAAACAAAATAGCAAAATGACAAAATAACCATCTTACACTAGTACAAATTCTTATCTGGAAATGTTAATTTTTTTGCCTGGTGAAAAAAAAAATATAACAGACATACAGTGAGAGAAATAGGGAGTAGTATAAACAGGAAAAAGAAGAATTAGAGACAACACGGGAGCATTTCATGAAACAAAGAGTCATTAATTTCCACTGTTATAAGCTACTGAAATCTTTGCATGTGATTGGCCAAGACCAGGGGGCTGTTTCATAAAGCTGTTCTTAACTTACAAACAGCTTTATGAAACACCCACCAGGGCCCTGTCTTACAAAGAGTTAAATTAATCTGATCAACCTTTAACCGTTTTACTTTTAAATACAAATGTTGAATTGTGTTCTTTAAATCTAAGATTATGTTATATATATCATATTATGTCTTGTAGTATTTCTGACCTTGTTATATGTACAATTGTGAAATGGAAATCAATAAATCAAATCAAATATGGAAATCCATCAATGTAATAATTTCTTATACAGGAAATTTGCACAATATCCTTTGTAAACAAAGAGAAGCATACAAGATTTTCAAGAAAACAATGAAACATGCATGAATATAAAACAATGTACAAAATATTTTGAACAAACATGCATTTTAGATGTTGACGTTGCTGGTTTTCCATAGTTGCAATCGACTGGATCAATTGCAACTTTTTGTAAGACAGGGCCCAGATTCATCAGCAGAAATCACTGGCAAAACTTTTCATGAAACAAAGAGTCATTGATTTCCAGTGACTATTGTTATAAGCTACAGAAATCCTTGCATCTGATTGGCTAAGACCAGATTAGTCAGTGAAAATCACTGAATTTTTATTTCATGAAACACTGCCAAGAGGATCTCTTACTCGTTGCTACTACTAGATCCTAGACTTGGTACAAAGTGCATTGACCCCTCATCACCAAGGATACTGGAAGTAGAGGTTGACATGGCTTCTCTGTTGATGAGGAGTGGACAGAATAATTAAGTCTTTATTCAAATAGCCATATTTTGTTCATGAATAAATATCATAAAATACTACATAGCATGTATGATGTGAGATTAAATTATTTTTCTTTTAAATACAACCTTGCTTGTTTTAAAAGAATGAAAACAAGATTCATCTAAAGTAAATCAATCTCAGAGATTGATTGTAATTGTTTAGTTTATGTGAAGGGAATTGGGATCATTCTAAACCTGAGAATGATTGAATCAATCGCAAACTGTAATCTTTATCACTATATGTGCATAACAGTCTGGTGAAACCACCACCATAAATTACTTGATTAAAAAAGTAAAATTTTAAACTTGAAACGCCGTGAACATCCAACCTGTATAAGACTCAGATAAGACCTTGAGAATATCCCCCTATCAAATGGCTGATGTGAGGGTCTAGGTCCAAATGGGTAAGATTTATGGCTCTAAGCGCCTGGAATTTATGTTCACAGTAAACACTTGTAAACTTAACATCTTTTGTAAATGAATCATGATTTATTGCTGACTCATTGAATGTATGGCCAGTTACTTACATGCAATATAATAATTAACTGTTACAAAAATATCAACCCTTATATTTACTATCTTATTCATAAACTTTATTTCATATTTCAAACATTTAATTTGTTATGCGCCTAAAGGGACAATGAAGTTTAATTCAACCCAATTTAATACAGATAAAGAGCCTTCAGCGTTGTATCACTTACAATATGCAAGTAAACCCATCATCAAATTCAAGCTGTATTGAATTATATTCCATGATGCACAAATAATTTTTTTTATAGCTCTGACCCCCCCCCCCCTTACACTATAAATGTAAAAAAAAAATAATGTCAAATTGACTTACATTCTTGGTTGATCTGATGAACTCTGGAAAATTTCTGCATGACATGAAAAATGTTTTTATGTTTAAGTATTAAATTTCGAAGAACATACTGTACATGTACAATGATATGACAATATGTTTTATAAGTGAACACAATAACACAAGTAACAGCCAATGGCCGGGGATCATCTCAAAATATTATTATCTTCTGCTTGAAGACGCTCTTCATTGGTTGTTGTTAAACAAATTCATTTTCAAAAAAAAAATATGGATAGGATGTACAGAGATGCCAAGTTCAAAGACCAGCTATGCGTGAGATTTTCTGTGAATCTGAGTGAGATCACAGACATTGTGTACAATGTATATGGGGATAGGCTGTGATAGTTGCATGAGACAGAGATTTGAGGGGATGAACAAGAGTCCAAAATGCTTGAGTCTCACGCATAATGCGTGAGACTTGGTAGCTCTGCATGTACATGGCAGGAGTAAAAAAAGTAATTCAAATAAGGAATGTAAAAAAGACATGTCTTTGGCATAAAAATCACTGGACACTGATCATAAACCATTTTTAAACATGCAACAATTGGAAGCACGTCAAAGAGAATATTAAGCAAAGTATTTAAAATAGGCCTATCAGATTAAAGTTAAAGGTAAATGTCAATGTCACATTTCAATTTTATCAAAGCACTTTAACCACTTGGCTGCGGGCCACGCAATATTAGGTGCTTGGTTAGGTTGTATTCTGTGTGGACCACATAATATGTGGTTACGACACTGTCCAATTTAAGTGTCGGCATTGCGCTCTAATACACCTATGGTGGAAATAGCTTAGGACTATCAAAACTGCAGATTTAAACAACCTATGGCGCCATAACAAAAAATTCTCGGGACTTCCCCTGTGAGTTATAGATGCTCAAATCCACTTGCCATGTAGTGAAATTTGAGTGGGTATTAAAGGTAAATTCCAGTTTGGTAACGATCTCAAATTGACGTTTTACAGAATCTCATATAATGACCACCCAAGTGTCTGCTTGTATGAATAAAAAATATGTGCCAAAGGATTCTGGAAGAAATTGTGTAATTGCTGTGAAATAAGCAAAATAAGCGCGGATTTGGTCACTTCCGTCGGGTCTTTATTCCAGCAATAATAATACACTGTCCCACGTGTGCCTATCTGTGTTGGCGATCTTCAGTGTGATGGTATTTCAGCTTAGATTGTATGATTTCACAAAGTTCAGTTTATGTAACTGTACCAGATCTAGATCCACGATGATATAGTCATACTTAACCTTGGTTTACAGACTTTCTCACGAAATTAGTGTTTTACTGCAACTACTATCCTTTAGCTTTAAACTGGCTCAGCACAGAGGGGTTGTATACACATGATGGCAGCCCGGGGGGGCCACTTCCATTCATGAGTGGTTACCATGCGCGACCATGGGGTCTCGAAAAGCACCCTGAACACGTAATTTCCATATTCTGAAAATACCCCCCTTAACAAGTATTGGCGTGTGAAACCCTACCCTTAACAAGTATTGGAACGATACTCTTGGCAAATTTTCCCTGAAATGAACCCCTAATCAACTACAGGAATGTTTTATTGTTACAGGTCCTTTGTTCGTCTGCTTTACCTTATTGGTTTAGTACGACCCCATTCTACACCTCGCGACAATCGGACTCTAAACACGAAGTGTTGGGGCAAAAAAGACATCCTTCATAAAACATTTTAATTTTGTTTTATCATCCCCACAAAGTCGACCCTAAACACGTAATTTTCCTAGCGAAATAGATACCCTTTTTTCAATATTTTTGTGTTTTTGACACCCTTATCACGTTACGTACGTAACGTGCCCTATCGTGAAAAAGACATCCTTTTTACATGTTTTTTTGGTCGCGCATGTTATGCACTCGTCAATGTAAATGGCCCCCCCCCCCCCCCCGGATGGCAGTCAGCAGTGAAGTGGTTAATGTGGGACACAGTGTAGCAGTTAGCTTTACCCTTGCCTCTTGAAATTTCACTTATTCTTTCTAGCACAATCTCTCTTTAAATGTTCCTTTAAATATACATGGCATAGATTATTTATTCATTTTGATATGATAGTCATATTTTGTTTATTCTTTCTCGCACAGTCTCTCTTTAAATATACATGGCATAAATTATTTATTCATTTTGATATGATAGTCATATTTTATGCTTATTATCAACATCATTATCATCACCGTCATGCTGCTATCTCGGATATTATTCTATCATGAAATTATATTTATTTAAACAAGGTGTTTCAAAGAATAGTATTGTGATTCATCATCATTTCTGTTGTATTAGTGTGACATGTCCATTACAGAATAAGTCCATCATATCAATTCTTTCCTGTCTTGAGCTTTTGTTTTAGTTTCCTTGGCCCCATCTTACAAAGAGTAACTATTGATCGGATCAATCACAAGTATGGACGGCCAGCAACGTCAACATCTATTTTGCATGTTTATTTAAAATATTCCCTATGATGTATATTCATGCATTCATTGTTTTTTCTTGAAAATTTACTGTGATTTTCATTTACGAAGGACATTATGCAAACTTTTTGTAGAAAAAATTAGGACACTGATGGATTTCCATAGAATCACAATCGATTGGATCAATCGTAACTCTTTGTAAGACAGAGCCCTGCAAAACATCTTGGTTCTTTGTCCTCCATGCTTTCTTTTCCCATCCACCCTACCCTCAATGATCACGTCAGGCATCATTTCGTCATGTCTCAGTAAGTGACCAATCTATTTCCTTGGTCTTTCTGTTTTTGAATAATTGATAACGATGATGATCAGTATTGTCGTTATCATTGTTATCATTCTCTCTCTCCCCCTCTCTCTCTATTATATTATTCTGACATAACTTTCAGCAGTAGATATGAACACATTATCTTCTATGATTGGTCAATGTGATGGTGTAGAAGACTTGTTCTACAATCAGTTGGTCTACTACTCAGATAGTCTACTACCACATGGTCTTTAACCAGTTGGTCCACGATCAATCGCCATTTGGTCTACTATACACTTGGTCTAATAGACCTTATGCAGGGATTTCATGTCACCCCCATCTTAGAAGCTGAAGCTATCACTGCCTTGCATGCGTAGGTGATCTGCAGCTGGCACATCTCTGACAACTCTTGATTACACATATTCCTATAGCCTCTGAGGGAGGGCACTATGATATTATGTCATACGCATTAGGTCTATACGCACTGAGTCTACTTCTCATTTAATTTAATGTCCAATAGGTCTAATTTCCAATTTGTCTAATTCTTTCTTTTTTACTAAACGGTTCACCACATAGATTTAGTGGTGTTAGACCAAATTGAAAATCAGACAAAATGCATGAAGCCTGACTGTAAATCAAATAGAGTGGAAAAATGGCAAAGTGGCAATTAGACCAAATGGTTAGTTGACAAGCTGGTTATAGATGTACTACATGTAGGCTTAGACCATATGGGAGGAGCGCAAACGGTAGGGTAGATGGAGCGGGTGTAGATCAATAAACCTTTCATCAACAGGCAGGGATGAAGTCGAGGCCGGGACTTTGGATCGGGGGGGGGGGGGGGGGGCACTCAGTATATAATGCAAAGTGGGTATGTGCCACGGAGAGGACCCCCATTTTTACACTCAAATTTCCGTTCCAAGGCATAGCATTTTTGTCTTATTGAGAAAAAGAAGAAAAAAAAAACGCTCCAAAGCATAGCATTTTCTTCTTGAGAAAAAAAGAAGAAATCCGCTACAAAGCTTCGCATATTTCTTGTTACGCTGTTACGCTTGCATTGATCTGCAACAATAAGCCGCAATTTTGGTGAAAAGCGGCCACAGAGCGCTGTCCGACCATCACCTCTATGCGAGCGCACTCGGCGGCTGTGCCGTCGGGCTAGCTGCATCATGCACGCATGCCTGTTCCATAGGGACGCATACGCACTCACACGCAGGCGATCCGTTCTAAGGACCTCCGTTTTCACAAACATTTGTAGTTCCGAAGCCCATTCCGAGGACCCTCCTTTTAACAGTAAGCCCGCTCCCAAGGCCCGCGTTTTTTGTCTCGCCTGTGGCACATCCCCACCACTTTTTTGGTCGAGTGCCCCACCCCTCCCTGGGCTTTGGATTCACGAGGCCGCTGGAAAAAACGTCTCCCATAGATTTTGTACATGAGACTCAGGCCGATGATAGCAAAATATGGCATCAAGGTTTGCCTCCATAACACCCCTGGCATCAGGACTTACCTGATGACCACGTATCTTGTGAGCTAGGGTTGTGAGGTACTGTCTGACATGGACTTTGACCAGAAGACTGCATGAATATATCAGGGATGTGGAAGATAATGGGAGGAGAATAAGAAAGGGAAAACGTAAAAAAATATCATTCATTTATCATCCATTCAATCAATTCACTCACTCATTCAATCATTCACCTCTTCATCCATCCATCCATTCATTCATTCAATCACTCAACCAATCAATCAATCATTCCAGCATTCATTAATATTATCAATTTACATGTACATAGTTAATCAGACACAATTGATCCCTTGCCATATGATCGCTTATTACCTGTTCATCAGAAACCATATGAGAAGGGACTATCTTTAAAAATGATTCTTCTAGTTCTTGATTCATTCATTCACTCATTGCTTCCTTCATACCTCCATTGTTCATTAATTTCTTCATCCATTCATCCATTAATTCATCCATCCATCCATTAATCCATTCATTCATTCATCCATCCATCCATCCATTCATGTACTTATTCGTTCAACCAACCATTCATTAAAATTATTAATTTATAGTTTATTATTTACAGTGTATATCAAATGGAATCATATAAGGCACAGCCTGGCTGAGTCCCCCCACCCCCCCTTTCACATGATCCCCAATTACCTGTTCATCAGAATCGATATGTGAAGGGACCATCTTTGAGAATGATTCTTCTAGTTCTTGATTCATATATTTACTCATTCATCCATTGCTTCTTTCATTCCTCCATTGTTCATTCATTCTTTAATTCATTTATTCATTCATCCATTCGTTCATGCATTCATTCATTCATTCAATCAATCATTCATTCATTATAATTGGTCTTCAATTGGTCCCCACGTTAAATTCTAATGGGGCCAGTTGGCCCAATTGAGACCTATTGACCCTACAATAGGACCTGGTATCTAATTTGGACCCATTTGACCTATTGAAACCCATTGCTAACAATTGAACCCAAATTGAAACCAATGGACACCAATTAAAACCAACCGAAAATTCAATGGGTTTCAATTGGAATTTGTCCTGGGTCATTTGTTAATTCAACTAATCAATCAGCCAGGCATTCATTAAAATCATCAATCTATAGTTTATCATCTACAATGTATTTTAAATGGAATTATATAAGGCACAGCCTGGCAGAGTCCTCCCATCCCCCCCCCCCCCCTTTCACATGATCCCTAATTTACCTGTTCATCAGAAACCATATGTGAAGGGACCATCTTTGAGAACGATTCCTCTAGTTCTTGATTCCATAGCTGTCTGCACTGGTGATGCTGTCTGCTTATCATGGAATGGAGACTGGATCGGAACACTTCAATTTCATCATCAACTTGATTATGAAGAGATGATCCTGTAATCATGACATTTAAGGTAATTTTTTAAGAACAAAATTTTCCTAATTTTAAAATAATAAAAATTTGAAATGATAAAATTTAATGACACAAATTCCTAATCCATCATTCAATCAATGCCAGGTGTGTATCTTGAATTTACCAGAAAGAGGGGGGGGGGGAGATTTTCTGACAAGCAAAAACAGTCATCAAAGGAGGGGGCACACATTCTTTTTCCCCCCTCTCTGGATCTGTGACTACTCAATGTTAAACAATGAGGCAGAAGATCCTATTTCTAAGAGTCTATGATTGCCATACATGTATGCTTATGATTAGAATCAGTCGTACAATCAACTGTATCTTTTGTGAAACAGGGCCAAAATTAATGTAAAAAAAAAAACATACTTCACCATGAGTGAAAAATTATTTCTCTATAAACTTTAGAGAGGTTTCAGGGTATGTGATAATGATTCTTGAGACCATACATTTGAATTGGAAATGTGAATATTAATTACATAAAATATAAATCATTGGTAATTGAGAATTAATTGAGAATTGTATCTGAAATAATCATGAAAAAATCTTTTGCCCCCCTGGATCTGTGACTACACAATGTTAAACAAGGAGGCAGAAGATCCTATTTCTAAGAGTCTATGATTGCCATACTGAAATTTCTAAAAACTTTTCATGCTCAACAAAGCATTAACGTATGTTAATAGGTATCAAAATATAGCAGAAAACTAAACTTTCTGAAGACAACAAGGCAAAAGCAATTTTGTGTCTCGCCCACTTATGGAAATAACCAGAAATATCGTAATTTGCCAGGGCACGCAAGAGAATTATATTGAAACTTCATTGTGAAATGACTGGGATGGAATAACACTTGTCATAAGAGCCTTGCAAGTAAACTTTAATGTTGACCTGAAAATGACCTTTGACCTTACCATGTGACCTCAGCATAACATGCAGGTCGCCTAAGTACATCTACCATCCAAGTTTTGTTGAAAAGTAACTTACGGTTGCGGAGTTAGGTGTCGTAAGAGAGTCTTGCATGTAAACTTTAACGTTGACCTGAAAATGACCTTTGACCTTACCATGTGACCTCTGAGTGCAGCATAACATGCAGATCCCCCAAGTCCATCCAAGTTTGGTTGAAAAGCAACTTACGGTTGGGGAGTTAGGTGTCATAAGAGAGTCTTGCATGTAAACTTTAACTTTGACCTTACCATGTGACCTCAGACTGCAGCATAACATGCAGGTCCCCCAAGTCCATCTACCATCCAAGTTTTGGTTGAAAAGCGACTTACGGTTGTGGAGTTATGTGTCATTACAGGTTTGTGACGGACGGACGAAGGAAGGACGACATTTGGATCCCTAAGTCTCGCCTTTACCTCTGGTGGGCGAGACAATAATAGCCATGTAATATACTGTTTTATGTCCTCATGAATTTGAAGTAAAACTTTTGAAAAGAAAAAAAATTGCCATTTTATGGACTGGAGTACATGGAAGCGTAGTCCTTGCATGACATTACTATGACATCATGTATGCTGCCAATTTGAAGTCTCCATTTTAGTGATTACCAATATTTACAACTTTTACATATTCACAACTTTCTTATTGTTTGTCCAATATTGTTTAAACTTCTACCTACCAACATGTCTATTTTGACTTTTTCCTCTAAAAAGTTTTTATTTGGGTTGGATTCCCCTTTAAAGCTTTTCCAATGTTGCGGATTTATGCAGTAGGTTATGAAAGTAGCACCTGATTTAAAAAAAAAGAAAAATTGCCTGCACACATACCTATTTCATCCAAGAAATCCAATTGCTGTTCATCAATATTGTCATCAAATTCTCCATCATTAGGGAGCCATCTGTATGCACAATTTTGAGCTTCTCCTCTTTGACAATTGCCCCAATCCTGTATCAATAACATATCTTTAATTCACCATCAAAACATTTTAAGTGATTAGCCAGAGAGGCCAACCGTCTTAAAAAAAAATATGTATTTTAGCAAGCTCGGAATAAGCAACAATTATAGGTATATTATAGGCCTAGCATAATATGTATAAAGCTTTTGGTAAGCAGTTACTCAATTTTTAAGATTACTGTTAAAATGGCTTTCTACAATGAACAATTAATAAAATATTATTGAGGGGACTAAATAGTTTGACAAGGGCAATGAAACTTTTTACAAAAAGAATCACCATACAAAAAATGATTATTGGTCAATAATTTCTGTAGGAATGATACTTGTGCAATGTAATTCACATTATTGAATCTCTACCAAAGCTGAAGTGAGATTTTAAATTAGGTTCCAGAAATGTATTGAACTTCAATCTGATGTTTAATTTGTTGCATATTACTTAGGAGCTTAAATGATGATGAAGTAATGAAAATTATTTCAGCTTGCAGCTTTTAACGCTACATTTGGTTAACTTTAATTCCTTTTATTCCTTCTGGTGCTTTCAACAACTTTAAGAATTTACGTTTCCATTACCCCAATATTGACAGGAGACGGCACTTTCATCACAATGTTGCCACAGTAAAATACATTCAGAGAAGTGGGAAAAGTCAACATAATTTTGCAAAAGCATCACAAATGAGCATGCACTTCCAAAACACAATTACAAGTATTTAGTACATAAATAATTTCAATTTGGATTATACTCAGAAGAGTAGTGTATAAATAACAAATTTTGAAAAATCTGGTCTTGGTCTTAATAATAATTGCTTCTCACGTTAGAAAAATTGTTTGGCTTGAGAGAGGACAGCTAGCTACTAGTACCAAATTAACAGTTTTTCTTTTGAAGTCTAATTAGGCAAAACAAAAAATTTCGATTGAATACATTCAACATCAAGTGGTTTATTGTTTTCTAAAATGTAAGCAAAACTGAAAGCATAAAAAAAAAATCATAAACAAACTTACTTGTTACATTCCATTTTATTTCACTTTCCTTCATTTTTTTATGCCTGATCTATTCATAACAGTCGTCACAAACCAAACAATTGTTTTTTGCTTGAGTTTATGCCAGTGGATTACTATTACTTCAACTAATCCTTGACTTCTATATAAAAAAAAATTAATAATAATAATGATAATATGCAACATTTATATGTATCGCTTAATACAATATTTCAAAGCGCTGTAAACTATTAACCAGGTTTAACACAGCTACCCTGTTTGGGTGGTTGAGCATTTAAGGAAAACCTTCCTACCAAGTACCAATTTACTACACCTGGATGAAGAGTGGCGAATGTAGGATTGCCTTGCCAAAGGACCCAAGTGCTGCATTTGGATTAGTAATGCAACATTCTATGAAAATCAAATGACTCATCATGCTAGCCCCAGTTGCATAAAAGGTACCATTATGCAAACTTTGCCATCCAGTAGTAACTATATATCATGGAATCCTCGATTTTGATTGGCTGTTGAGCAGTTACCAGGGTAGTTACCATATTAGTAACTTTTATGCAATGCGGCCCAGATGGATCACCTCTTCCGGATCATCATCATCATCGTCGTCTTCATCAACATACTGGTCATCAAGCATTTCCAATTCTTTAGAAAGTTCTTCAAGTCTGTTGTGATAATACCTTGTTCCCGATGGCTCGCCAACAGGATGAGGATCTGAGCTCTGTGATATACTCCCGACCGAGACCTTAAAAAATCAAATGAAATAGAGTAAAAACATTAATGATTGTATGATAATAAATGCAACATTTACCCGGGGGGGCCACTTCCATTCACGAGTGGATACCATGCGCGACCATGGGGTCTCGAAAAGCACCCTAAACACGTAATTTCCATATTCTGAAAATGCACCCCTTAACAAGTATTGGCGTGTGAAACCCTACCCTTAACAAGTATTGGAAACAAAACGATACTCTTGGCAAATATTCCCTGAAATGAACCCGCCCTAAACAAGTACAGGAATGTTTACGGGTCCTTTGGTTGTCGGCTTTACCTTATTTGGTTTAGTACGACCCATCTACACCTCGCGCAAATAGGACTCTAAACACGTAGTGTTGGGGCAAAAAAGACATCCTTTATAAAACATTTTAATTTTGTTTTATCATCCCCGCAAATTCGACCCTAAACACGCAATTTTCCTAGCGAAATAGATACCCTTTTTTCATTATTTTTGTGTTTTTGACACCCTTTTCACGTTACGTACGTAACGTGCCCTATCGTGAAAAGGACATCCTTTTTACGTGTTTTTTTGGTCGCGCATGGTATCCACTCGTCAATGTAAGTGGCCCCCCCGGGAACATTTATAATGCTCCATATTGGGGAGGGATAATGATGATGCTTTGAGAGGGGCGCTTGAGTTCCATGTAGCTGGTCAGAGGGGAAGGGAGGCGATCGACCAAAGAAGACATGGACGAAGCAAGTGGTGGAGGAGAGTGGGAGGGTTGGGGGAGGAGGATGCAACTAATAAGAGTAAAGTGGAGGAAGCATGGACCTGGCCACAGAAGAATATTCTATTGCTACTGGGGGTGCTGAGCATTGTCACTGCACCCCCAGTAACAATAGATAATCCTCCGTGGTCAGGTCCATGGGAGGAAAGGGGAAAGCATGATCTCCGTGAGTTCGAGGCCTACCCTGTAGATTGGGACTAACCCAGAGGCGGCAGAACATCAGGCTCATACAATGAAAGAGGAGGGGCACCTATAGTTTGGCATACAAAAGGTGCCCCTCCACTTTCTTTGTCCGAGCCTGATGTGCCACCGCCTCTGGACTAACCCAGATTTCAACAATGGATGACCAACTGACAGATATCTAGTAAACTATTCTGAGGAGCACAGATTACAAGGCGTAAGGAATAACAGATCATTTAAAACGTGTGGGTGCATGTATTTAATCAAATAAATAAACACTATTTATAAACAAAAATAAGATGAAAACAAAGAATTTTTTGATACTTCTTAAATGTTTCAATCGATTCTGCTGATCGGATCCTCATTGAAAGAGCATTTCTTAGAGATGCTGAAGAAGTACAGTAAAAGCCTTTTCTCCTTATCCCATCACCCTCCCCCAGAAAAAGAAAATGGCAAAGTAACCACTGACATCAAAATGATATTTGTGTTTTTTTAATTTGTCAATTATAAATGTACCAAAGCCTCTTGCTCAATGGTATTTAATGTTTAAGGGAATATTATCAAGAAATTCCTTTTACTGGTAAAGCAATACTAATAGATATGCAAATCTTTGCCTCTGATTGGCCGAGTGCGAATTAGTCATGGACAGTCACTGACAAAATTCCCCCGGGTCATTCTGTACCCTACCTTTCTGTATATGCTCGGCTGATATGATCCACCTGGTGCATTTTTACGAAGACTCCTGCGTGCCCAGCGATTGCATAGCTGTGAGGAACTGGAATCAACATCATTACATTGCTTACTTAACTCCTGGCAGGTCAAATGCGGTTGGTTCTCCAAAGCTGACATCTTCTTAAAGGGAGAACTGGAGACAAAAAAAAAAAAAAAAAAACATGCAAATGTCAAAAGCTAGAACAAAATGGATCCTAGGCTAAGATCTAACTTTTCTCCATGGACATGGTCCATGATACATGTATCAACAAGTTAAATTATACAACAGAAGTAATGAATTGCAACATTTTAAGTGATGAAATGCCTTGATAAAAATTTTTTTCTGCTCTGTCATGTCGGTTTTGAACCCGAAGCTCTTTAAGAATTTGAATGGAAATAATTAATCTTAATTAGCCTAGGCCTAATGTTCAGTAACTCACGCTTCAGTTGTCAGCACATTAGATATTTAACATTAAAAATAAAAATTTTGATTCTGAAGTGAAAAAATATTTCATTCGCTGCACATAAGTCTAACTTAGAACATCTATTGCATAATTGGATATCTAAAGTAGATGTTAACAAAGTCAGTCTACCCTAGTTTAAATTAGGCCAAACATTAGCTACAAATTATCGACAGCACCGGTGGCAGCCGCGCCTGGATGGCCGGCTGGAGGTAGAAGCGATTGCCTTGCCTCGTTTGGCCCGGTCTCAGCTGCAGTTTGTCTTCGAATCGTCTTCGACCAGCTGAGCCTGAGAATGAGATGATCACTCTCACTCAGGCGCAGCGCCGATTTCTATTCCAATACAATAATTCCATCATCTAAAGTCTTTTGTGAGCTGAGCCAAATTCTATTCTACGCAAGCCGCGGAATTTCTTCGGACTACCAGTAGAGGCCTACCGTCTAGATCTGAATATACTGTAAAAATTAAAAATATAACGTATAAACTATAATAAAACTTTTGGTCCTACCTTATTATTGAATTTGTCTTGTACTCGACTTCAACTCTGATATGATCGATGCAATTAATTAATGTGCGCGCATATCTGCGCTATGCATATGCACGTGCACATATCCATGTAGGCTACACGCAACGAACGTAGAGGGCAGCAACACACAAGCGTGTTGCTCTAAGGAAGGTCAACTCCGCTCGAATTTTGTGACCACTCTAAAAAATAAGGGGGACTTTTCGGAAATTTGTCGAGTTGATTTTTTTTCATTTGTTAATTTCAAATATTTTTTAATGAACAATTATTAGATCGGTTATTCTGGGTAGAAATATTAAAAATATTAAGTTTAATTTTAAAGAAATTATTTAGCTTAAATAATCATGATTTTGACATTTTTTCTCATTTTGGAATATTAAGTCTATGACGAGGATCCCTCTTATCTCTTATTTTCCTCTGCTGAATTTCGCTGCACCACTAATAAATGCATAGACAACCACCGTAATAATCGAGGTCATTTTTCTGGCCTGGGTGCGCCGAGTCTGGGCCGGTCGCGTAGCTAACTAGTGACGTTGATGATGCGCTGGGGCTTCAGTCGACTCGTCATAGATCTTCTAGCAACATAGACAATGACATCTAATTTGCCTGGTCTGATTTGAAGTGCAATTGCTTCAGGGCTGATGTTTATCAACGATGATTGTTCAAGGTCAGATTTCAAATTTTAAATTGCATTTGACTTTTAAGTCTATAAATCTTAATAGAAGAAGCTGCATCCCCGAAATCCGGGTCTAATTTCAACTTCGAGTCCGAGACTATGGACGGCGAAGAAAAAACCCATGCATCGGATGCATTGCATTGGCTGCGCGCTGCGCTGCAGCTGAGCTGCAGCTGAGCTGCACAGCCATGCAGGTGCTGCGTCGCGTCGAAGGTCGATAATCATTGAGCAACCAAACTTCCAAAGCCAAATTAAAGCTTGAATAAACGGCCACCTATTCACATTTTCCCTGGTTTTCTTCAATAATTTCTAAGAAAATCAGCCAATTGAGGGAAATTGATTGCAATGTTACATCGTTTGCAGAGTGCCATCATCGACATTCGTTTTGCGTTAGAAACCTTAGTTATAGATCTAGGCCTAGACTAGAAATGGGGGCTAGATAGATTAGACCATCTTAATTTCTGATTTTGGGTAGAAAGTAGACTTGATAGACAGCATCCATATCTTAATTTGACCATTGATTCTGTGCAATCAATGTTTAAATACTTTTACATAATTTGTTTGCCATATTGCAATTGGTAAATTTTCATGGGCCTGCATGGCCTGGGCTTGGCTGGCAGAACGCGTTTTTTTTTTTGGATAAATTTCGAAAGTGAAAGAGCAAAGTGACTGAGCTCGTCGTGATTTTATTTTTATGCATTTTCTGACTGAATTTTAAAGATTTCATGCCTAACGGTAACTTGTCAACCATATAATCTTCTAGTTCTAGATCTAGACTTTACCCTGTATGTAGGCATTTAACGGACTAAAAAATCATAACCTCCTAGCGGCTAGCCCATGCAGACTGGCCTTAATTGAACCAAACTTAGCTTGCATGGACCAACCCTCAAATGGTCTAGATTTAGGCGTCCTATACTATAAAGACAATGTGGAATTCGTCTGTTTTGAGTTGATTATTATTTTAGTATTTTTTTATTGTTGCATAGACTCATACCAACAAGACGTGCTAGATCTATATATATTCTAGGCCTAGATCTACTTAGATATCCAGTGTGGAACAACATCTTCAACAAACAGATCGAGACTGGTCAAAGCATTTGTCTACAGTCTAGTTAGACAAATAAAGTTTTCTAGATCTTTAGACTTGGGTCTATCGATCAACTAGACAGGAATAACCATCGTTTCTGGGGATTTATTCAACAATTTCTGACATTTTACTTTAATCTCCATCGGTGAGTGAGCCAGCGCAGTTCAGCAGAGCAACCAAAATACAGAGACTGAAGCTTTTGGTCTATCGATCAACATGATCAAGATCTATGTTAGATGTAGACTTCACTTATTACTGATTGGAATGTATTTCTAAATTTATAAGTTTTGGGGAAAATGGTGAAAAGAAATGATAACATACTACTGATAGATACGTGAATTATTTTTTTTAATACCCATTGGCATTGCTGCCTGCTCTAATAAATAAATAAATGAGTCACGGCCTATATGGACTGCAGATAAATGCTGATCGACGCCTAGCAGAACAAGTACGTACCAGTGCTAGACTAGGGGGTTGAAATCTAAGCAGACGACGGAGCATAATGTAGCTTAAGCATAGAATGATGATGGGTTCAGCGAAAAGCCCAGAGAAAATAAGGGGGACATATTCAATCCCGAAATGCTTTGCGAGTGGTCACAAAATCGTCTCGGCGCAAATCACCTAAGTCAGCCGTCTGGTGAAATCGCTGATAACAACAATCACCGATTTGGTAATTATTTTAGTTTCCTGAAACTTGCATTTGTAAAGTTTTAAATATCAAAGTATGTTTTCATATTTATGTATATCCCTCAACATATTTTTTAATGTTATCTTTGATATCGTTGTAGTCATATTCTTTCATATTCGTTTCTTGATCACTACTAATTTGTTGTTGTATTTGATCGGCATTTGATTTCGTTGTCATGAACAATAAAATATGCGCGCAGCTCAGTTGCATGCGCGTATCGAGTTGACCTTCCTTAGAGCAACACGCTTGTGTGTTGCTGCCCTCTACGTTCGTTGGCTACACGGTATGATTTTTTTTCTTTAGCCTGGGCTCTGCGCTACCGTGACGTCAGCCTTGCGAACTATATAGGCTAGCATTTAATGATAATAATGAATAAATAAAAACAAATAAACCATTTCAATTCATTAAGCCTTTAAGGTTAAATTGTTGCAGGAATATTTATTTTGAGCGGATGCCCGCGGTGAAGAATATCGCATTATTCGGGCAATAGCTTTTGATGGCAACGCGATATTCTCACTATCCCCTTCCCCATCTTACTCGGCCTATTCATTTTTGGGCGGTCGTCCCCGGCCGGCCGGAAATGCCCGCCCCCCCCCCCCTCAAAAAAGACGAGAAATTGACAATCGAACGGAGAAGAGGAATGAAAGTCAGTTTTGTTGGTCATTTTAACTCTTAAAACATAAAAGAAATATCTCTCTCTCTTAATTAATATAGATTTTGTTGAGCGGGAAAATGACAATATTGCCTTAAAGTTTCTCCTTGCACAGCCGAAAGTTATGACACTATCACAAAGTTTCGCTTATTTTTTCACAAATCAGTCGATAGATCTACGCACTTCTCACTGAAATGCATATGAGAGAAACGATGATATCCCTCTAGGCCCTCAGCCATATTTTTCTCGATCGGCTTCTCGAAGTTGATTTATTTTTTGAAGGGGTAGTCCTAATAATCACTTCTTAACTTTATATCCTTTCAAATTATAAGTATATATCTCATAAGCCTTAATTAGATAGTGCGAGCGCAAAGCGCGAGCAATTTTTTTGGGGGAAATTTTATGTATAGTTTTGTCCTAAAAAAGAACATTCTGGGCAATGTTTGGGATCCTGAACAAAGTGTATATGCATCTATGCGAGAGCGAAACGTGAGAAGAAAATTTTCAATATACGTTTTGATCTGATCGAAAAGGGATCTGTTGCTTTCGAGTTAGTCATGAAGACATTACATGTTTCAACAATCAAACAATGCGAGCGTGAGATGAATTTTGTTGACATTTCTACGTAAAGAATGGAAATTTCAATCACTTTTTATAATAAAGGATAGGCATATATCTCAACAATAATGCGAGCGCGAAGCGCGAGCAGAAAAATGAAACTTTGACCACTGAAAAACGGGACGCTGTTCATGTTTTGTAAATCATGAAAACAATGGATGATTGGTTATCTTCCTATTAATGAAAGCGCAAGCACGAGCAGAAAACTTTGGATATTCTGATCTGAAAACGCGAGCTGATTATTATTTCATTATTATTTTGAATTCGGACTGGGAAATTCTGAGGACATTCTGTCATCATATGAAAATTATAACTGTACTCGTATTCCTCTTCCTAAGCGCGAGGGGACAATTTAGTTATAAGGAATTCATTAAAAAAATCTCATAAACCTATCATGAGCGTGAAATTTGTTGATATCAAGTCCTGAAAACTGTACATGTTAAGCACTTTTTTAATCATAAATAGGGTGCACGGGTCAATATATTTCAAACAATTAATTCGAGCGCAAATCTTGAGCCGAAATTTTTGATAAACTGTCATGAAAAGATTGTGAGTAGTTAAAGAATTAATAGAGGTATACATAACTCACCATTTAAAATGCAAGCGCACAGTCCTACGTTTTGACAATCACACCTGAAAAGGGATATTTTGATCACTTTACGAAATACACGAATACAATAAGTACTTGTATTGGCAAATCAAATAATACGAGCGCTTAGCGCGAGCAGAAAATGTTCATATTAAGACCATAAAGAGGGCATTTTACAAAGCACTTTTTAAAAAAATCGAGTGGTAAATCAAACGAAATAATGAAAGCTCGATGTTCGATCTAGTAAAACACGTTTTGTGAATTGACTTCAAAACTTAATTCGGCATCACGCTCCATATCAGCGTATTTAGCAAGATATGTATATCATAGAACAGGCAATGTGAGTGCAAACCGCCAGCGAAAATTTTATTTAGTGACATGAAAGCGGATTTTTTTCTTCATTTTCTAAACCTTCCCCTTACCTTTTTTTTATTCACTTGGTTCCTCCTCTTCATGGGTGTCGATCGGTATTCTTGGTTGGGGGGGGGGGATGATTGACACAAATGTTCTTGTGGATGGGGATATTTCAACATTACCCCCACTAAAATCACAAGTTAGGACATTTGGGAGTGGTTGATATGCATGGTGTTCTTGGAAATTCCTTCATTGTTGTAGTGTACTATACTTGTATATTTTTTTTTGAAAATTCAATTTGTGTTACGAACCATTTTTCAGATGGGGGGGGGATTGTGAATCAACGTTCCAAAGGCGCTCGATCACAATATATATATATATATATATATATATATATATATATATATATATTTACATATATATACATATATATATATATTTATATATATATATATATATATATATATATATATATATTTATATATATATATATATATATATATATATATATATATATATATATATATATATATATATATATATATATATAATATATATATATATATATATATATATATAATATATATATATATATAACTCATGAGGAGGGTCGATACATGTATCTCACTAGAGAGCGAGCTGAAATTTCTTTATATTCTGACCTGAAACCTTGATATTCTAAGCATTTTTGGTACCAATGGTTAAGATGGGTATCTAGAAGAACAATAGATGCGAGCGCGAGCTGAAAATTTTGATATTTTGATCTGGAAAAAAGGACACTTTAATGGAAGATATATATCCAACAAAAGATTATTGTAAAATCAAAGTTCTTTTGAGGTTTAGAATTGAAAAGTGGACATTATATTTAATCATGAAAAGTATGGGTTTTTGGTACATGATGCGAGCGCGAAGCGCGAGCTGAAAATTTTTATATTCCAATCTGAAAAGCAGACATTTTTAGCATGATTTTAAATCAAAATCGAGTTGGCATCTCAATCTCGCTTGCTGATTTCAGTGTAGCATTACAATCTTATTTTATTTTTACTTTTGGCACATGCGGAATTATTGGGGGGGGGGGGGGAGCAAAACGATATGTTTACCCCCCAATATTTTCATTGGTGGGGCGATCGCCCCTGCCCGCCCCCCCCCCACCGGATCGACGCCTCTGTGTATACAACTTCTCTCTTAAATCTAACCTGACTGGCAATATCTTTATTCTTCTTAATGCATGATGATAAAATGCAGATTCGGACCAATTAAGACTAGCACAAATTACAACCTGTGTGGCTTCTCGTGCGCCATCGGGCTTACCGTCATTCCTTTATTTATCTTGCCACCCTTTTACTCCCGTTTATTTTTCCACCCTTTTGAGTTAATGATTTATTGAAATTAATTTATTCACCACTGGTGGGATGGAACACCCTATCAACAAAAGTTGATTTTCGTTGGGGTCCTTTTATGTCATGTGTTAAAAAATATCAGATACATAAACATTTCATTCTTTTTCATTTTGAACCTCCACCCATCTTGCGAGGGAAACAAACTGATTGATGGCATACTATAATCATCATGATCAAACTTTTCATTTTTTCATCATCATTATTATAATTTTTCTACCCTAAATTATTGGGGGGGATGATAATACAGGCCATCCCCCCCACTTGAAATATTGGGGGGGGATATATCCCCCATCCCCCCCCGTGATCGACACCCGTGCCTTTTCCTTTCCTTTGGCTCTTTTCCTCCCCCTTTCCTCTTATTTTTTTTCCATCCCTCTTTTTTTTCTCCTCCAATATGGGGGGGGGGGGGCGGCCCCTCGATCCGCCTATATGCCCTCACTCACTATGTATTTGAACTATAGTATATTCCGATTTTAAATGATTTGACAGTATAAGGACCAACTTGACTAAACATGATGGAATTTCCACATAATCCGGGAAGAAGAAAACTTTGTTTGACGGGAGAGTGAGATTTTTTTCATATATACATAAAATACAATTGAAATAGTGAGTGGGTGACGTCATCAGTCTTCTCATGCATACTGACCATGCACGATGTGGCAAAACTTTACAATGTCACAATCTTCTTATTTTGGGCCTACATCTGATTTTGATGACATTTTCAGTGTTATGCTTGTTGGACTTTTCTCTTTTTATTGAAATCAACCTTAGTTGGGGTGGACTTGTCCTTTAAGTTCTCCGCTCAAAATGCAGTTTAATGGTTTAAAATTATGTGTATCAAATAGGAACTTGACTGTACTTATCTAATTTTTATTCCATAAAGATATTCCTCTTTGAAATACAATTCTTTTAAATCTATTATCCATCAATGTGACCAATCATGTTGAATTCTTTCCCGTCTTCAGTTAAGGAATTTCAATCAATTAACCTTTTTCTTTCTTTTAGGATGAAAGGAATCTTCCTAATTATAACATGTCCTTATTTTTTTCAATTTGTATTTTTGAACACATGCCCGCTTGTAAATATTTTTTCAATGCTTTAGACGTTGTATTTCAATTAATTATTATTAGGATATATTGTAAGGTGGTTGTTCAGTAGGGCCTATATAAGGATTAATTTCCTTCCTGGCCGCAGTCCAACTGAGCAACGATTAAAATTATATTGTATTTATTTAACTTATATTAATGCTTTGTTCGAATTGGATTTGAATGTCTTTTTATGAAAAACGAGGCATTTCAGTAAGGGCAATGCATCTTTGTGAATAGGTTATGTATTTCATTAAACAGCCGATTTGAGCTCGAATCGAAAGCAATAATTTTTTATTTGGATGCATAGTGATTAGAAAGACTTGCTCTTTGCTATTCTCCCACTCCTCATGCTATTCACCCTTTCTCCCTTCCTCTTCTTTAGTCTATACCAATTTCTTCCTCTCTCCCTTCATCTGTTTCCCATCTTACCTCTCTTCTCTTATCACTATTATCATTATTTATTTATTTATTATTATTATTATTTATTTGTTTTTTTTTTGGGGGGGGCGTCAATATGAAGCCTTAGGAGCAGGCTGCTGAGGAGGCAAAGGCTTATCAAACTTAAAATTCCAAATCGACTAACTTCGAGAACAAAATTTATAATTTTTCTTTCTTTCTTTCTTTCTTTCTTTCTTTCTTTCTTTCTTTCTTTTCTTTTCTTATTTCCTTCCACCCCTGCCCCTGCAGGCTATACAAATGCAGATCGAGCCTGTCCCATTTTTTTTGTCCAAAATTATCTAGGAAGATTTTTTGTCGAAAAATTAAGAGCATACGGATCTCCCAATGACTGGTGGAAGAAGTTAAACTATGCCATCTTGTGGTGGCTTTGGTATCAATTCTAAGTTGAAAAGTCCCTTGGTCAAAGGTCTTTTGTCATGCGTATACCTGCTAGGAAATCTTTGTAGCCATAAAACGTATAAGTCGACTTGCCGCAACTACAATGTGTGGTAAACGCACTTCGAATAGCGTCAAGTGCAACATTGTGGAGCTGGTACATATTTACGTGTTTATATGGCCGATTGAACAAGTTCACTTTGCACTGACAGGGACAGACGAATCAGTTGAGTTAGAATAACTTCTAAAATCAATTGAAATTTCTTGAAGATATGGCTTTAACACACCGTAAAGGAGTTGGAACCTTTCCATGATGTAAGTAGGTCGATTCCCAGAGGAGAAAAACAATTATGAAGTGTTCGTCTGGTCCGATCTGCTGAGTGATGATTGATGTGATGATGTGAATTGTGATGATGATCTGTTTGGAATTGGAAACGAAAATGAGTTGAGAATGAGAATTTTAATTTGGGTTGTACGTGGTTAATTGAGCTGTGCCGATTTATTCATGATTAAACTCCTTGTTTGTAATTGTATTCTTAAATTCTGACTGTCCAAGTTGTACAACTGTCTTGAAAGTTATGGATGGGGCACTGCAGTTCGAGCCATGCCAATTTGCACACAATTTATTTTAAGAATTATCATGAAGTTGATAGGGCCTATAAAAAAAAAAAAATTAGTCACAGTTCATCAACTTCATGCACAATCAACTAAAATCATGAATATCAGATGGGAGACAGGATCCTAGAGTTCATATTGCTTGATGGAATTATTAATTACTCTAGTCTAAAGTACTAGTAGTCCTAGGCCAATGCTGTTTTGCTGGTATTGTGATTTTTAGTATGGCTTAGTCTTGAGGACGCAATGATGATGATTTTTTTAGATATGTCATATACTTCTTCATCATTGACGTCAATGATGAAGAAGTATATGACATATCTAAAAAAATCATCATCATTGCGTCCTCAAGACTAAGTATGGCTATCAAATGTGCGCTTGGCTGAAAAAGGTGTCATAAAAAGGGTGACCTTTATTAAATTCCACACAATAGTTTTGCAAAGATTTAGAAAAGAATTCAAGCAGAAAAGGTAAAACAATTGCAATATAACACTTCTTCTTCAAGCTACATTGACTGCATCCTTCAATCCTGAAGATTCTCGCAGTGTCAGATGAAGGTTAATGGGCCATAAAATCAGTCGGTACCACATTTTTTACTATAAAGTCACTTGTTTGAAGACCTCCGCTTACAAATTGGCGATATGTCAAATTTGGATTTTGTCAGAACGTGTGCAAAAGCTAACAAAATCTGCAGATGTTTTGTCAATGTTTTCATGAATGGAGACCCTTTTTAATTAAGTTACTCTACTAGATATTTTTACATGAAGGAGGGGGGGGGGGCACGTCTGCACATCTAGAATAATATTTTTATTATTTCACAAACATTTTTGTCTCACCTGCGAAGCAAAGTGAGACTATAGGCGCCGCTTTTCCGACGGCGACGGCGACGGCGGCGGCGGCGGCGGCGTCAACATCAAATCTTAACCTGAGGTTAAGTTTTTGAAATGACATCATAACTTAGAAAGTATATGGACCTAGTTAATAAAACTTGGCCATAAGGTTAATCAAGTATTACTGAACATCCTATTAGAGTTTCATGTCACATGACCAAGGTCAAAGGTCATTTAGGGTCAATGAACTTAGACCATGTTGGAGGAATCAACATCGAAATCTTAACCTGAGGTTAAGTTTTTGAAATGTCATCATAACTTAGAAAATATATGGACCTAGTTCATGAAACTTGGACATAAGGTTAATCAAGTATCAATGAACATCCTGCATGAGTTTCACGTCACATGACCAAGGTCAAAGGTCATTTAGGGTCAATGAACTTTGGACGAATTGGGGATATCTGTTGAATTCCCATCATAACTTTGAAAGTTTATGGATCTGATTCATGAAACTTGGACATAATAGTAATCAAGCATCACTGAACATTTTGTGCAAGTTTCAGGTCACATGATCAAGGTCAAAGGTCATTTAGGGTCAATGAACATTGGCCGAATTGGGGATATCTGTTGAATTCCCATCATAACTTTGAAAGTTTATGGATCTGATTCATGAAACTTGGACATAATAGTAATCAAGCATCACTGAACATTTTGTGCAAGTTTCAGGTCTCATGATTAAGGTCAAAGGTCATTTAGGGTCAATGAACTTTGGCCGAATCGGGGGTATCTGTTGAATTACCATCATAACTTTGAAAGTTTATTGGTCTAGTTCGTTAAACTTGGACATTAGAGTAACCAAGTATCACTGAACATCCTGTGCGTGTTTCAGGTCACATGTCCAAGGTCAAAGGTCAATGAACTTTAGCCGAATTGGGTGTATCTGTTGAATTACCATCATAACTTTGAAAGTTTATGGATCTGATTCATGAAACTTGTACATAAGAGTAATCAAGTATCACTGAACATCCTGTTCCAGTTTCAGGTCACATGATCAAGGTCAAAGGTCATGTAAGGTCAATGAACTTTGGCCATGTTGGGGTTTTTTGTTGAATAACCATCATATCTCTGTAAGTTTATTGGTCTAGTTCATAAAAAGAGGACATAAGAGTAACCATGTATCACTGAACATCTTGTGCGAGTTAGAGTAGTATGCAAAGTCAGCACTGCTGCTATATTGAACCGCGTGATGCAGGTGAGACGGCCAGAGGCATTCCACTTGTTAGTTGATAATGTTCCCTACTATATTCTTATGAATAAGTGTGCCAAAAATCTCAACATTTTTTAGAGAAAATATACATGTATGATTTTCTTGGAAAATGCCTCAGCCAGTCATTTTTTAGACTGAACAAAACAATGGTGACCCATGTCTGCGCACCCATTCACTTTACACACGATTCAGGGATTTTGGTGAGAAAGAATGCATTTTGAGGCCGTCACATGAATTGCCAGGAATTCATTATTTTTTCACCATTTTGAGTCGATTTTTAATGAATACCTTTCTATGTATTGCATAGTGTGTCAGGTTTGTGGTCATTGCATATCTTCTTTTACAAGAATCACGCACTTGTTCACTGCTACCACCCTGCCTGTGGTGAATCTACAGGTAGGACTATGGTATGCCAATGTTGTACAGAGCACACACTTCAAAAAATCATTAAAATATCACTTTTGTGACCAAAATTACTAATTTTCATACAGTTGCAATTTATTTGACATTAGTAACTTGGGAATAATTTTTGTATTCACCAGAGCGCTCAAAAAATTGAATTTTGGGCATATTTTTGTGTACGCCCTCTATTGGCGGAAAGTAATATGGCAAGAAAATTTTCATTTTTTGATCTCTATTTTTAATTAAGAAAAAAATGATTTAAAGAATCAAATTGAAATAAGAGCCAAGTAGTATGAATAATAGGTGTAATGAAAACTATCAGTGTAAAAAATCAAGAATTTGCCCCAAAGAAAAAGAGAAAATAAGCCAAACATTGCCACCCTTATTTTGCCACACATGGAGATATAACTGAGAACAAGGTTATATTACATGTATAACCTTGTTCATTGCATTGAATGAGTGGAATCACGCAGATACACGTGTGCGCAGACAAGGAGCACTGCCCAGACAAGGGTAACTTACTTGTAGGTCGTTTTTTTTCTGTTGGTGTACAATTAGATTTTCAAGATATAACTTTTTGAGACATTTGACTGTATGCAAAATATGGTACCAGTAACTTGAGTTATGGTCATACCATCATACCTTAAAATTGGGAATGTTGTTAATATCAGTTTATTGATGGGGAGGAGGTGATGTCTAGTCATTTAGGCAGATAAAACACATTTTTCTAAAAAATCATGCAATAAATGTTCAAAAAAATGATTGTAAATATTTGTGCAGTGTTCAACAGTTAATTGTCTGATATTTCTGTCAATTTATTAACATTTTTAATTGATCAAAAGTTCCTGAAAATATTGTCTTGTCTGTCTCATTTTGACAAACAACCTGTCCCTACAAAGAACTCTACAACAACTGGGTAGATCTGGGGGGTGTTTCACAAAGATTTAAGTATGACTTAAGTCGCACTTAAATTCTGACGCGTACATGATATGCAACGCACGATCTCATTGATAGATACGCAGTAGTGCGTGTCCTCATGACACGATCTGACCAATGCAGTCAATCCTTTCATATCGTACGCAACTCAGTGTTTAAGTGCGACTCTAAATCATACTTAAATCTTTGTGAAACACCCCCTTTTGGTTAGATCTACAGACTACAGTACATGTATATATTGAGAAAACTAAGGGCCAAAGATGTTTATCTCTGCTAAATGTATCTGGACATCAGAGCACCACCCTTCTATTAAAATAGATCTAATGAACTGCAATCATATTCTATGGCAGGCTTATGTGAAAACATTCAAACAAACATCGAAGTTTAAGTTGAGTTATTGACGCCCCCAAAGAGTCTATGATTGCTCCATTCAAGTTTGCTATTTAAAGCTGATGTTAGTTTGGCCAATTGCCTTATGTACACGAACTACAATGCCGAACTTTGCAATGGGGCTGGAAATACATGTAAGATACATGTAGGCCAGAGTAATAACTAAAAAAAAAAACAGTGCTTGCCCCTAGTGTTGTAATCAAGTCATCGCCGACTCGGGTCTAATACATGTACGTGTGACTTGAGTAGTATTCCATGACTTGTTCATATTGACATTTGTACAGTTGCTTGACTGGCTCGACTCGACTGGAACCTTAAAATGACTTGACTTGATCCAAATTTAGTGACTCTTACAACCCTGCATGCCGGTGATCTTAATCAGAGACGTGAAATAAAGAAAAGATCGACAACTCAATACAGACTGAAAAATGATTTGCTACCAAAATTTTCAAAGGATAATAAGTTTCAAACCTTAATCAACCAAGTGGATGTGTGCCATGGAAACAAGACTGCCAAACAGGATTTCAAAAAAATTTCCTTGCTTGAATTTGCTGGCCCGTAACATGGTATGGTAATGTGTCCTCAAAATCAATCTCATACATGTACCTGTATGCTCTCCTAGAAGTAAACTAATGTAAATGTAGATGGAGGGTGAACTCAGAATGACAAAAACCTGTACATCCAGGACAGCACTGACTTCACTCAAAGAAATCTCGCTTGTGCCTCTTTATCTAAATGATACAATTGATTTATTCAACCAATGAGATACAAGGAAAATGGCATGGTCACCAAAAATGAACAAACCCTATTGATGAACATGAGCCAATAAAAGCATGGAACGGTATCATGATGGGGATCTGAATATCAATGAGAACTCAACAATGAGACCATGTGGAGATGGGTTAGAAAACAAAGGAATCATGACTGAGGAAGCATTTGAATGGGAGATTGGAATGCAATGTACCTGGTGTAATGGTGTTGCTATGTCAGAGATAAAGGTAGATCGTGGAGATGGAAAGAAGGATGAGACCATGACAAATTGACAATGATTGTTATTGGAAATGGAATGAAGGATGAGATCATAACTTGGAATGTAAAATAAACATGTGAGATGTAAACATTAAAGTACATACATGTAGAAAGCAAACATAAAGCTGGGGAGCATTTCATCAATATTTTCATCCGACAAGTCAGATCTGACATCTTTCCATGATTTTGATTCCTATGGTAACTGTCAGATAAAATAGGACTTGTCGGATAAAACGTCCGACAAGTCCTTTCATGAAACGCCCCCCAGGGGAGCGTTTCATCAATATTTTCATCCGACAAGTTGTCAGATCTGACATCTTTCCATGATTTTGATTGGCTGAGAGGCAGCGTTCTTATGGTAACTGTCGGATAAAATAGGACTTGTCGGATAAAATGTCCGACAAGTCCTTTCATGAAACGCCCCTAGGACTCGACATTGGCCAGGGGCAGCCAAAAATGAGAGTCGGGCCACCAAAATTCTGTAGAAGCCCACACTTGATGGCCCAGTCGGGCTACCAAAGTTTTGATAAATTGCAATGTTTTCTATTGTGTTAGGGCCACCAATAATATGAAATTGATGATCTTGGTGAACCTATCGGGCCACCAAGTAAAAAGTTAGTGTGGAGCCTTAACATGTAGGCCTACACTGTAAGAAATAAATCTAGCAAATTAGACTGTTGCTTCTTCCTTCCTATTTTTCCTTCTTCTTTCTTCCTCTTTTTCTGTTGATACTTCTTACTGCAGATGTAACTTAGTCAACATGGAGACGTATGTATTTTTCCATTCAATAGGTTTCAATAATAATTCAAAATATGGAGGAACGAAAAGTGGATTCTAAGGACATAGATTGTTTGGAGGAAGTATCGTTTGGAAATGGGGGTATCGGTGTGCTAAAATTATATTTTAACAGGGGTGTGCCTCACAAAACTCTAAAATGAGTTAAACTTTCCTAGTCTTGGGAACTAGCTGTTCATGATCTATGGAGCAAAGTGAAAACAGGGTCTAGGGAACCGTACAGGTAATATGCATGTAAATCTAGGGCAGGGAAAAGATTACATGGGGCCTCAGTGCGATGTCACTCCCTAAATGCTTGAGCCCCCATACCCCATATCCCAATTTGATGTAATGTTAAAGCTTATCCACAACTTTGGAGATTTAGGCATTTATAAATCGGTTGTGAAAGTAGACCCTCAAAAATAAAGGATTTTTGTTTGCCTGATATGGGTCTTGAAAACTGCATTACTGTATGTGCCACAAAGCAGCACACCCCCAAATATGCAAGTACATATATGTTCCCCCCCCCCTCCTGATATGGGTTTCGGAAAATTATGTCGTTGTCATTAGGGCTCTGTAACACAAAGGTTTGCGATGAATTGCAAATATGAAAGAAAAGCACTGATTGGCTCCTGGTCAGTATTTCAAACAGAGTGCGCATGCAACAATGATCGTGATTGGTCATTGGTATTTAGCCATTGATTGTAAACCTTTGTGTTACGGAGCCCTGGGTCCCGTAACAAAAAGGTTAGTGATTGGTCGTACGCTTGATTGTCACGATTGATTGTACATTGTAGTCAATGAAATCAATCGTAGAAAAATGTTCTACGATCATTGCTAAGCTTTGGGGCCAGTAACACAAAACTTAGCAATGAGCGTAGAACATTTTTTATGATTGATTTCATTGACTACAATGTACATTCCATCGTGAAAATCAAGCGTACAATCAATCGCTCAAGCGTACAATCAATCGCTAACCTTTGTGATACGGGACTGTCACAATATCAGTTAGTCGTCATTTGGTAAGCAGCTGTTAAATATACATGTATTTACAGTCTTTTATACTGCAATATCATTACAAACGGTGTACTGTGCAGATTGACCTGAAAAGTAAAATCATTATGTAGTCAACGATCCAACATTTTGCCCTGTGAAATTAAACTTTGGTTCATAAACATTTCATCCGTCAATGGTGTTTACTTTAACAAAATGGGCAAGCCATAACTGGAAACTAGACAGATTAGTTAATGGGTTAAATGTCATTTTTGACCTTGTGGGCAGGGACCAAATGGAGGGTTGACAGAGCGGGAGTAGTCCAAATGGCAATTTCATTCGCACCATGTGAAGAGTTACCAGCACCATGTACATGTAAAGGGAAGTGCACACTGTGCTTTACTATAATCTATTCTATTGGGAACTTCATTTTAGGAAAAAAAATAATGGAAATGTTAATGGCAGTTTGATTAAAGCACCCCCTTATCTCTCATCTTGGTCTAATATGATTTATCATAACAGGAAGTAGAATTTTGGGCAAGTGTATTTGATGAGGAACTATGAACTCTAAATTGCTTTGAAATTGATATCTGGGTTCATTAACATATTTTGTCATATGAAATATAAACACCAATTGTACATGTACATGTACTGTAGTTGCAGTAAACAATGATTTTATGAGAAAGTCATTGTTACTCCTTATAAAGCCCGGAGCGATTGTCGCCAGAGTAATTGTCGTGTCACCATAAATTATACCATAAATTATACCATGTCAGTAGATATGGTGAGGACTCCTTATGGTGAAACGACATTTGCTCTGGCGACAACTGCTGCTAGCTTTATTTCGTCTAAAGACATGTAGGGTTAGGGTTGGGTTTCAAATCATTTAGGGTTTTATGTTATACCCTTTTCATAAACCTATCCTCCAATTAGCCGCCTAAGAGTAATGCGGATAATTCAATAAAAATTGCGATCACAAACTCCGAAAATAAGCCGCATTATTTTTACGAGCGCTTGTCCTGAAAAAGGCGGATAATCGTCATGACAACTGGACATGCCCCCTCCGATGCGGTTGTGTTGGCACACCGCACCATGGCAATTATCCGCATTATTTGGAAATGCGTTCATAAACTAAAAATTTTGTCCCGATGCTGCTATTATGTGGATAATAGCAACATCAAAATAATGCGGATAACTCTGGTCCTCCTCCAATTTTACGACCAAATTATGCTGCTATTAGCCGCATAATTGGGTTTATGAAAGGGGTATTAGGTTAAAGGTGAGGTTTCGGATTGGCCACAGTGTCAGTTCCAGGGGTGAAGTTGGTCATTCGATTAATGTTTCAAATTTACAGCGGATCAATTGTCGCTCCAGGGAGCAAATGTTATGGAACCATGATATTGGTAAACCTTTTTAAGTCTGTTCTTAGCTGAAAAAATGGAATTGAAAATCACCAAAAAATGGACAAGCACATTGTAGGATAGTGTAGGATTGCTTTGAAAAGACCCTGCACCTGGCAAGAACTCCATGTTTATTACGTCATTTTCTGTGTAATTACATGTACAAAGTATGCTAGTTGAATCATTTGGCATGGGATTTTGTTCAAACTTATTTTTGACTCGCATGCATAGCAAAGTGAGACTGTAGGTGCCCCTTTTCTGGCGACATCGGCGGTGTCGTCAACATTGAAATCTTAATCAAGGTTAAGTTTTTTGAAAAGTCATAATATAGAAAGAATATGGACCTAGGTCATGAAACTTGAACATAAGGGTAATCAAGTACTACTGAACATTCTGCCTGAGCTTCAGGCCCGGGGGGGGGGGGGGGGGCCACTTACATTGACGAGTGGATACCATGCAGACAAAAAAACACGTAAAAAGGATGTCTTTCTCACGATAGGGCACGTGACGTACATAACGTGATAAGGGTGTCAAAAACACAAAAATAATGAAAAAGGGTATCTATTTCGCTTGTTTAGGGTCAATTAGCGGGGATGATAAAATAAAATAAAAATATTTTATAAAGGATGTCCTTTTTGCCCCAACACTTCGCGTTTAGAGTTTGATTTGCGCGAGGTGTAGAAGGTAGGGTCGTACTAAACCAAATAAGATAAAGCCGACGACCGAAGGACCTGTAACAATGAAACATTCCTGTACTTGTTTAGGGGTTCATTTCAGGGAATATTTGAGAGGATCGTTTTGTTTCCAATACTTGTTAAGGGTAGGGTTTTCGGAATATAGAAATTACGTGTTTAGGGTGCTTTTCGAGACCCCATGGTCGAGCATGGTATCCACTCGTGAATGGAAGTGGCCCCCAGGGGTTTCAGGTCACATGAGTTGACCAAGGCTGTGATCATATTTGGCTTATTATTAAATAGGATTACATTCAGATATGAATCTTTGTGAAACACCTCCACCATACTCACTGTAAATGATGAGTCTGCAGGCACAGACCCTGGTGTCTCCAGTCTCCACGCAAAGACTAGCACATACAAAACTTGCTGTTTCAATTCAGGAGCGAAAGGGCATGAGTAGGCTGCACATTCAGACCCTTAATTCAAGTGAAGGGGGTCTGCACAGCAGAATAGTAGATGACATGGTGTAAGCAATATTCAACCCTTCATTTCACATCAAATTAATTTTGCTACTTTAAACTGGATTCAAGCTTTTCATCAAGTTCATACATGTATGAGACAGCAACATATATTTTTATGTTTTTTACGTAGTCCTTCTGTAGGCTATGTTCTTTCTTCTAGCATCTCTAAGATCCTGGCTGGCCAGCTCAATTTCCAAGAAATGGTGGAGGCCAATTCGCTTTGCGGTTTTCTTCCAATACTGTGCTGCACAATATGAGCCTCATCCTCAATTCTGTAAATAGGTGCTTTCAGACCCACTTTAAATTAAAAATACCTGGTATGTTTTGCCAATGTGAAAGAAAATTAATAATAGCAGTAATATTTTAATAGTTCTTGTATAGTGTATATCCTACCATCTAATATCTTTTAAGGCAGTTCCAAATGTCTTGGATATTATTATGCTTGCTTTTAATAGCATGTTGAGCCTTGTAATTACATGTACTTGTAATATGCCCCAAAATAATGCCCGCAGATTAGTCGCTGCTTTGAATTTTTTTGCAAGAACTTTGCTCGCCTGGATTTTTTCGAGGTAGTGGTTCATTCTCTCATTGTGAAAGTGAAAATAGAATAGGGTTTGTTTTCATTAAGACTTGTTATACAGGCTGTAATATAAACAAATTCACATTTGCTATTGGACAATTGGATTGAAGGATTTTTAGTAACTTTTTTTTTATTGTTACAAGTTTGTTATTGATTGTTTGCTTTTATTTCTGAATTCACATGCCCAAGATATAAGTAAACAAGGTAATTAAATACAGTATACCGTAAGTAAAAAAAAAAATTCTTTTCACATTTGGTACATGCATATTTGAGGTACGAAGAAACAAAATCTAAGTTTTTAAGATTTCAAAGTATCCAAAGAGATTACCGGTATGCGGAAATATGCTGTTCTTGATCAATTCATCTACAAATGTTAGAAAGAAAGAACGGTCCCGACAATATTGGCAACTTACACACTCACATTCCTCACAGTCACAGTATACACACACAGCACTGCCATTACATTGCAAACTACGATACAGTACCAGTCATGCCAGTACATCTTATCAAATTATGATCTGTGTCTTTCCCAGCGTAGGAGGAAGAAACATTCACATTTCTTGCATCACAATATCACAATCAATTTCGGAAATTTGATGTCTTAGCATGAATTTTGGATACAGGATTACACGAAGGTTCAAGAAACAAAGAAATTGACATTTTTTCCCGTTGTTTTTTTACGGCTTCGTGCTGTCTCTCTCGTGCGTGGTTTACATGGTATCTTATGAAAAGCAAACAGGAAGGAAAAAAAAAGCTGGCGCGAAACGGGACTTTGAATAGCGCCAGCTTAAGTCGCACTATAACCACATTACAACGCAATCTCTAAGCTCACTCAACTCTCGCTCAGCGGTGACAAAATATTACTGAGTATGCTTGGCGTCTCTTTTAAATTAGCCAGGGAACTTCACTACTTTGAATCGAGAATAAAGTCAAAATTAGTGTCATGAAGGTGGGTGCGTTTGTTATGGACAACATTTAATTAAGATCGTAATAATCGCTTCCCATTACCCGCGGCTCATACCCCTCTAAACGACATTGCCTGGGCGGCTATGCCCGGCCACTCGATGTGTTGTGAACTGGCAGACATCGTACATGTACGGGAGGGGTTACGGTGGGCTGGCTCAGACCTGCACCGTGTATTAACCGCACCCCCAACTTTTGCTTCTATCCCGCCGAGAAAAAGGTGCGGTTAATACACCGTTACTTACGGTAATAATTGTTATAGTTGCACTACTCATGATCTATGTTGCCGTTTAAATTTGGAAACCGTCATTGAGCACACCCTAAGTCTCCCTGAGTACATCAGAATTTCAATTCAATTGTTATTCTGATTCAGTTTTATATTGAATTCAGTAGCATGAAGGAGCAGAGTGTGGAATCGGTTTCGTTTTACATGAATAATACAAAATAGTTCTTGATCGATCCATAATTGTGGATGATTGATATTAAGTGGAGATGTCAAAATGATATCATTAATATCAAGTTATTTTTTTTTTCATGTAGAGTTCCAATGTATTCACATAGAGACACTAGTGCAACTAGTTGTAAGCCTCTATTTGACTATAAACTCACAAGAGCATAGGAGATCAGTCACGCATATTGTATGGAAGAAAATTACAATTTGATTGAAAGAACAACTTCAAGGAGACGTCAGTTAACATTGCTTTTTGAATTTTCAGTTAAGTTGGTTTCAAAGTGCAGTCTGCATGTAATTCTGCATTTGCATGTAGAGGCTGTTTTGTTGTTTTTCCATTTAATCTCCTCTCACCTCCTCTCTTTAGGCTACAGAAATAACAGATTTGACACATTTTGGTTAGATATGATTTTGGATTGTATTTTTGCATTGGAGGCTTGATAATAGTATGATATAGGATTTGTATAGCGCATGTATCCACCTTTCTAGGTGCTCAAGGCGCTCGCATATTACCCTGGCTACGCTAGTCTATCTATTCCGGTGCGCACAGCTTTTAGAGGAATTGCTTCCTGCCGGT
This sequence comes from Lytechinus variegatus, assembly GCF_018143015.1. NCBI lineage: Eukaryota > Metazoa > Echinodermata > Echinoidea > Temnopleuroida > Toxopneustidae > Lytechinus > Lytechinus variegatus. The sequence goes on from NC_054743.1 coordinate 62,411,284, forward strand.
ACCCATTTACCTCACCTGGGTTGAGTGCAGCACAATGTGGGTAAATTTCTTGCCGAAGGAAAACATGCCATGGCTTGGAATCGAACCAACGTCCCTGGGCTTGAAAGACGAGAGTCTTTGCCACTATACCACGACGCCCCCACATGAGACACGTGGAGGCTTGAAGGTGGTTACCTACTTTCATTTTATCATTCTTTATTTAATTTTTCAGACTTCCATGTATAGTGCTGGGCTCGAAAATAGCAGTGGCCTAGGGCAACCAGAAATTAGAATTGGGGCACAAAGATTATGTGAAAGCTCACACTTGAAAGTTTTGATATTAAAATCGTAATATTTTCTATTGTTTTTAGGCCTTTGGGTCACAAAATTTGCTTTGTGGGCCACCAACAGCATGAAATTTATATTTTTGGTGGACTGAGTGGGCCACCAAGAAAAAATAGGTGACCAGTATGGAGCCATGTACATGTACACATGTACATGTTCACTGCACTGTAGTATGAATTCATCAACATATAAAACTGGTCATGATTGCATTGTTGAGAGACTTGACCATGCCTGCTACAATGTACATATTTTGATTTGATAGTGAAATGATGCATCCATTGAAATGGTTAGTTTCAGTTTATATCAAAATACACCGTGGCGGAAGTCCTGTTGCACTAGGTGCTTTAACACCTGGGTGATCAGAAACATACCTGATACTTGATAAGATAAGTCATATTCGTCTACATTATCTTTCTGGGGCCCGTTGCATAAAACTCTTTACCTGAGAAAACGCAGGTTTGTTTTACCGGGGTTTTTGCCCTGTGTTAAAGTCAATGGCAGTAGGGACAGTGATTTTCCGTTTCAAAAAATTGCTTTTTCGTTTTCAGAAAATCTTAAATTCCGTTTAGGCATGTCAGAAAACGGAAATTCCGTTTCCCCACAGACTTTGTATGTCAAGGAAAAGTGACGATTCCGTTTACCCATCCCGTAGCAATAACAGCATTTTTAACCTCAGGTTAAGATTTGATGTTGACGCCGCCGCCGCCGTCGGAAAAGTGGCGCCTATAATCTCACTCTGCTATGCAGGTAAGACAAAAACTGCCACATGAAAGATGGCTAACGCAGACATGCACATGTGGGACAGTACTCAGCAATTACACCACGTTTTAAGAATCATTTGGAGTTCATTTTTCATGAAATTGATACCACAAGTCCACAACTAGCATTATTCTCAAGACCAAGTTTGACAGGATATAAAAGGAGATGAAACTATCAAAGCAAAACCACATCAAACAATCTCTTTTATGGTAGTACTCGGTGCAAATGAGAACATTTCATGAAAGCCACTTTCCGTTTCAAAAGGCCATTTCCGTGAATTCCGTCCGTTTTCCGCGATCGTGGCAAATCACTGTCCCTATGGGAGAAATCGGACAAACCTCAGTATTTAGTTTTTACCAGATTTCTCAGGTAAAAAGTTTTATGCAACAGGCCCAAGGTCATACTTGTTGGTTACAAAATTGTTTTTCACATTCTGGCATTGCAAATCTTTAGTATTAAGTAATAGTTACATGTAAGCATCATAACAGAAAAAAAAGTTAGAAAAAGAAAATAGGGAAATAAACAAATTATCAAATTATGTAAGCAAAAGAAGTAAAACAAGTAGAACCTCTGAAAAAGGCAGGGCGTGTGTGAAGGTTAGGGTCCCTTTTGTGCCAATTAAATCTCTGTTTACATGTACATAGAATATTTATAAACTAAAAAAAAACTATACAAAACTACAATGCCAAGATACATGTACAGTAATGAACAAAACAACAATTCTACAGATATACATGTACATGTATTAGGGGCAGATCCAGGATTTTCCAAAGGGGGGGGGGACACCCAAAGGTTTTAACCTATAAAAATTTAAGGCAATTTTGAAAAAAAAGCCTCATCCCTTTCAAGGAGGGAGGGGCACACTTTGGTAAGAATGGCATGTTTACATTAGACATTTTTATTATGGCTCTCAAAGGGGGGGGGGGGGCATGTGTAATGGGTAGAGAGAACAGAGTTAAGATGAAAAGAAATGAAAGAAATGAAAAATGGTCAGACATAATAATATTACATGTAGTACAGGATGAAGGCATGGCAAAGGTACATGTAAGAGCACAAGAAATGGGGAAAAGATCGGCTGTCTGACACTTTGCAAAATATCCAGCTACATAAAAGTAGATATAATGAGATTCTTAAAGGTCAAGTCCACCTCAGAAAAATGTTGATTTGAATCAATAGAGAAAAATCAGACAATCACAATGCGGAAGATTTCATCAAAATCGGATGTAAAATAAGAAAGTTATGACATTTCAAAGTTTCGCTTATTTTTAACAAAATAGTTATATGAACGAGCCAGTTACATCCAAATGAGAGAGTTGATGATGTCACTCACTATTTCTTTTGTTTTTTATTGTTTGAATTATGCAATATTTTAATTTTTACGAATTTGACGATTGGGACCTCCTTGCCTGAAGCACAAAATGTTAAAGTAATGGAATTCCACGTGTTCAGGGAGGAATGCTACTTCATTTCACATGACAATAACGAGAAAATCAAAATATTTCATATTTCAAACAATAAAAAACAAAAGAAATAGTGAGTGAATGACATCATCAACTCTCTCATTTGGATATAGCTGGCTCTTTCATATAACTGTTTTTGTGAAATGAAGCGAAACTTTGAAATGTCATAACTTTCTTATTTTACAGCCGATTTTGTTGGAATTTTCAGTGATATGCTTGTTCAATTTTTCTCTTATTCAAATCAAGTTTTTGTTGGGGTGGACTTGTCCTTTAAGTTTTCAATTCAGGCTCCCTTAAGTCTCTTGATCTGATAGTTTATTTTTTGGGTGTGAAAATATTTGTAGGCCCTATGTGAAAGCAATAAGACCTGCTTTATTGCACCCTTACAATAAGTTTAATGATAAAAGTAGCCAAATTATAGAAAAATTTCCGTTTGATGAAAATCCAACAAAGAATAACAAGAGTTATGAATTTTTAAAGAGTGTTTATTTTGTCACATCACAGACAAGAAGCTCCACCGTGATTAGTAGTCACGCAATATATATTAAAAATATGCCATTTATAAAAAGAAATGTTATGAAAGTTATGGTGCTGGGGTTATATCACAAACATTTCATACCTACATGTACTTCTGTGGGAAAAAGTATTTTTATTTCCTTTGAAAAGATCAGAATTTCTGAAATTTATATTATACATGGATGATATACATGTAGGGGAGCTGCTGACATATGACATCACAAACTACAATTTGAAAATTGGGCAATTCCATAAATATGTATGTCTTACCCCCTATACATGTACATGGGACCTTCACGAAATTTTCTGTCTCTGATTTCTTGTCCTTTTGACAGTCTGTAATGTTCTCAAAGGACTGTGACTTGGTCAGTTTTTAAACCTTGAGAAAAATAGCGATCAGACATACAAAAATGTGGATATAGAAATGCCCATTTCATTACTATCTTGTTCTTTTAATGGAGTTTTATCAAACCTTCACCCATATTTCTCTTTATCATACTTGTATTAAAACCAACATATCATCAACGCGAGCTTCCTGTTTTAAAGTGAGGCTGGCCTATAGATTTACATGTACACATATGTCAGCCTTTGCGGCATTTAATCAAATAATTAGTACGTAGGCTCACTCAGGACCAGCCTACCTGTAAGTCTTGAAAGTGGTTTCCTTTTCCTGACAAAGGTATTGATTTCAAATGGAATTAAATTATATATTTTTTCTCAACTAATCATATTTATATCTGGTTGGAAAAAATTAAAGGAAGTGTTCCAAAATAATTTAATGTCATTTTTTTCTCTACTGATCATATTTATTCATCTGGTAAAAAAATTAAAAGGAAGTGTTCAAAATCAGTTTGATGTCATTTACCAGCATGCAAATAATTTTATCAAATGATATATTCACAATACATGTACATAAATGATAAACTAGTTCATCATATCAAATGACTCAAATTCAACAACTGGTATTAGACCTGTGGCTTTCATGAAGTGTTCTCATTTGCACTGAGCACTACCATGGAGAGATTGTTTGATGTGGTTTTGTTTTGATAGTTTCATCTCCTTTTATAGCCTGTCAAACTTGGTTTTTAGAATAAATGCTAGGTGTGGTATCAATTTCATGAAAATGAACTCAAATGATTCTTAAAACATGGTGTATTTGCTGAGTACTGTCCCACATATGCATGTCTGCGTTGGCCATCTTTCATGTGGCAGTTTTTTTGACTGACGCACATATGTGGCAGTTTTTTTTGACTGACGCACATATACTCCAAATGATTCTTAAAACATGGTGTATTTGCTGAGTACTGTCCCACATGTCTGCTTTGGCCATCTTTCATGTGGCAGTTTTTTGACTGACGCACATATTTCGCAAAGTTCATTTTATGGAGCTGTACCAGATCTAGATCTAAGATGATATATGGACAATTAGACTGTGTTCAGACTTTCATATGAAATCTGTGTTTACTGCAACTACGTTTATTAATATCTGCCCGCTACCAATGGTATAATGTGAAATAGATGAATCCAACTGTTAAACATATGCAGTTTTTACTTTTGTTTTGATACCTAATTGCTTGCTCTCCACAGTATGAATATTAAAAAATATTGATTTAGGATGTATGTGTTCATAATTGTGCACACCATATTCTTAGGCCCCTCAAAAAGTTTGTTTGCTGTAACCCAACCATCCCACATCAAACCTGCTGATTTGTTTATTCAAATGAAAATTTGACAAAGAAAAAAAATGTGCCAACGGACCCGAATTTTCATGGTTTTGCGTACATCTTTTTTTTTAGTCTAACACTCTCCCAACTGAGGAATTTTCGGCTTCTAATTTCAGTGGTGAATGGCAGGCAAACATCGTCCATTTTATACAATTGAACATACAGTACTCTGAACGGAGGCTCGAGTGTCTCGCCAGAACCCTAGATCTCCATGTGATGTGTATCGTTCAAATGCGTATGTTTTACTTGAGGAGTCCCTGTCTTATGCACAGCCTCAGAAAGAAAAAATGACCGATCTATTCCCCCCCCCATCCACTATACCTTTTTTGGGCCTTACTGTATACTTGTAGTACTACATTGGATTTAGGCTGGCTTTAATAACTTCTGTATCATTTATCCTTGAATGGCTGACCATAATAAATATTCACCACCTTTATTCAAACAAACAAAACAAGTCTCCCAAAACTCAAACACTTTTTTAAAAGGGCCTACTCTAAATGGAAAATCTATAAAAATTACCAGGGTTTTTGTGTGCATGCGTGTGTGAGGGTGTACAGTACATGTTTATGTGTTTGCATTTTATATATCTGCTGATAAAGTTTGTTAATTTTGTTAGTTTCCTGTTTCTAATTGTAAATTTTGTCAATGCTCTTGTTTTTCGGGGCCATTCTCTACAAGCAGTTTGCTTTTTTTTATGGTCCTAGCCCTATTTTGTATTATTTATTGCATAATTATGTACACTGTACAATTTTTATGGTTGATTGAATTGAAAGAATACCGGTGTAAAAGGCCTGTATAAATCTGATATGAAAGGGGATACTCTGTCTTGCTGATTTTTTTTTAAATACTAGATTGAACACTAAAAGGCTTAAAATATTAATGGCTTGTGTGATCATGAGTCACATTATTATCTCACGTGATGATGCTACGTATGTATTAAGCATGTAGATAATCCGTTATCATAGTCATGTGTGTATAGTCCTAGTACTTTAGTAGCCTTGTCATTTTATACACGTTGGCATTACTACAGCTGCGTGCAACAGTTTTGTGTGTGTATTCGCTTTGGTGTACAAACAGTATATGTGTGTGTGTGTGTGTAAGAGTTCACAAGGGGAATCCCCTCATTCAGAGTTGAATTGTACAATGAATGTACATACATTTGCTTATTGTATACAAGTATTTCACATTTTATTCGTGAGAGGCAACTGGGAAGTGTTTGAGTACAAATACTCACAAAACAACTGATCGTGGAAATTATAGTGAAAACTTAAACTGATCACTTGGTGTCAGAAGTAATCTAGACTTCGTTGTGCTGTAGGCCTATTGACGGTGGTAATGGTAAGTTGTACAAATTTTACAGGCAGTGGGTCTAGTCAATTTTTAGTACACAATCACATACTAGTACTACTACTAAGTACGCACTAAAAACTGCCATTTTCTCTATAGATCGTCAGGACAGGCCTACATGTAGATGTATGTGTAGCGTGCATATAGGTACATTGTAATTAGTCTCCATACTTGTAGAAAGGATGTGTTCAGTTTATATGCATCGACTTGACATTTTTTTTCAATGTACATTTTTAGTTCTTATAACATAGAAATCAACATTTTTGTATTACCAATGTCTGCAGTGTCCACTTGAATTGGCAATCTAAAATATTTACCATCTCGTGCTATGTCATAATTACTATACATGTACATTTAGACCTACATGTACATATGTACGCATACAATTATGCCTCCTTGGTGGTGTTTCATAAAGCCGTTCGTAAAGTTATGCACAACTTAGACTGGAACATGTTCTTATACATAAGTCAGCTACATAGGGATATATCATATAGCACACAAAAGGGTCACCAGTCATTCTTAAAGTCATTTGTAACTTATGAACAGCTTTATGAAACGGGGCCCCTGGTTCATATTGTACTTGCCTCATACATGTAAATGTGAGGATTCTTTCTTTTTCTTTTTGAAAATTTTAAAATAACATGAATTTTGAAATTTAATTTGTAATCTAAATCCATGAATATTATGATTCATCCAGTAAACTTAAAAATATCAATCAGCTATTAATCTTTTAATACTGGAAATTTGTGAAAATTGCAAAGTTGAAACTCAACTCTTTGTATGTACATGTAGTTGCAATGTTTCACCAACCACTGTTGGCTTCATCAGGTTTAAACACCAGCATGCATTTTCAGTATCAAAGATTAATAATTGATTGATATTTATAATCTAAATAAGGTTTGCAAACACCAACAATTTTTTATTTTCATATCCATACATATATATTACAACTACATGTATGTAGGCCTATGTATTTATTTCTTATTTTGACTGTCAACAGATTTTACCTTGATATACATGTACATGTAGTCATGTTTTTTTTTTCTTTCAAAGCATCAACAATATCATGGAACTCTTTATTAGATCACAAAGCATAGAAAGCTACATGTACAGTATGTTAATGTATTATTAATTTTTAGATGAATGAGTACTGAGTTGCAGTAGGCTATTTAATCGTCACTATAATGTGTATACATAGGATCACATGTACATGTACATTCATAACACATACAGGCTCCACTTTTGCACAGAACATTGGGTGATTTTAAGTCCGGTGAACTTCAGCGTTAATGTTGGTGTTTATACATGTACATGTAGTGTTGGAATACCTATTCTGAGTTTGTAAAACTGATCCAGATCACATCATTGACATCTCAACAACCAGTGAGTGACTTTTCAGGACTATCTTCAATCTATGTTTGGTGTTATACTCATGTAAAAATTGACCAAACACCAACACCAAAAGATCAACACCGAACTTGAAATCGCCCATTGTCTATTGCAGAATACACTTACATGTAATTGAATAAATGATTAAATAAAAACATAAAAATTTGATACCATTGTATAATTTGATTTTTTAATATTTTTTTAAAGCAAAATATGACGCCAAACATGCTACATGTATTGGTAACCAAGGTACAAATTGGTTGGTATGCAAATGATACCCTTCAAGTGATTTGACATAATTTGTTTTTATGACGACCCTGTCTGGGGGGTGTTTCACAAAGATTTATGGTTGACTAACAGTTGCATTTAAATGTCTAGTTGCGTGCGTTTTAAAAGGTATGCCATATGATGCCAATTGTCAGATCATGTAAATGCGCACTTCTGCGTAATTTGTCAATAGGATTGTGCGTTACATATCGTGAGCGCGTCTGCATTTCAGTGCGACTCGAAGTCATATTTTGAACTTTGTGAAACACCCCCCTTGACTCAATTTGACATACTTACTACATGTACATCTACAGTATGTATTTCTATGTAGCGCATAGGCTACTGTACATTTGCAATAATAGACATGTTTCGTGCCATAGGCCTACATGTACATTTACCGGTATATAGTACTCATTCGAAGTAATAGTGCTCAGAGGCGTGAGCTTCTGTACATGTATTTACATTACATTAAAGTACATACATGTAACACGTACGTGCACGAGCCATAGACCCAACGTCAGCTTAAAGGGCGACGCCATATTGCCAGATTCTGGCCAGATTTGGCGCGCGCCCTCACCCGGCTAACGTTGAGCGCCATTCATCTATACACTAATTCCTCTTGATTACCATTGATAAAAACCTCGTTCAAATCTTTTCCGGAATTATTATGAATAAGCGATTGATGTTTTTCCGTTAATCAAATATCCGTTATTATACCCATATTTTTGTGATATTTATAACATTTTTATTTTAATCACAATTTCAGTCCAAACGCGGGTCAGTTTTTGAGAACCCACGTTGTTTGTGCATGCCCACGTATGGCCTTACGCGTATTGAACGGAATGATGTTGGGTCGAACACCAGAATATTGTTGTGATTGTTTGTTCCGTGTTTGTTGGGGATGAAGCTATGATGGCGACCAGTCACCTTTGACAGTACCGCCAAATCGTTAAGATTAACTAATTAAGGTCAAGGTGAGACAAGAGAAATGAGCAAGGCGCTTTATGGGGGGGGGGGGGAGAGAGAGAGAGAGAGAGGGGGGGGGAGTTAAGAGGACCCAGTGGGGATACAGTTTCATCATCAGTGCAGGGCGTCGATGAACAACTTAATTTTTTTTCTTCAAAATGTGGAAAGTGACAGAAAAATCAGAAAAAAGTTAATTGGTTCTTATTTTTTGAAAAAACCCCCAGAATTTATCAAGATTGCTGTTTATTCTTCATCATGGTTGTAGAATTTAATAAAGTATAATTCTTTCAAAAAACTCAAATTGTGATTAATCGTATTGGATTTATTTCACTCTTTTCTTTCGCCTTGTTTTTTTTTCTTCCAAAAATCAGGGAGATGAAAAATATGAGAGCTAGGACGTAAACATATGGACTCCGTAACACAAAGGTTTACGATGAATAGCAAAAATGAAAGAACGCTTCTGATTGGTTCTTAGTCAGTATTTTGCGACAAATGCACGTGTAACATTGATCTTGATTAGCCAATTCATTTAGAGATTATTGATCGCTAATCTTTGTGTTACGGAGCCATGGTGAAGTTATGACGTTGGAGAGGGCGCAGCCCCATGCACTTGCAGATCCAGATTGATTTTCATGGGGGACACTTAGAGTGCCCCTATATTTCTTCAGTATTATTTTCACACGCAAAAAAGTCAAAGAAGACATCATGCCACTCATGCCACCGACAGCTGCCGCGTCAAAGGGGGGCGGTCAATTATTTTGATTTTTTTTCATTTTGTCCTCGATAGGGAAGCCGGGGGGGGGGTCAATTCATTTTATATACATTTATATTGTGTTTATATATGGGAGGGGGTCTGCTACTGAGCATGTTTTTACAAGGGCTTAATATAACAGAAATGGCACGATTTAACACAATAAAATGTATCATGGAGGTTTATACTAAATTAATACATAATTAATAATTGTTTTAATTGAAAATGAAAATAATGAAGGCACCCATAGATCTTAAAAATATCTCATAAATACAGGCCTAAACCTGTATGAAGTTGAACAGGCATAAAGTATAAATGTTTAGCTATAGCTGAATTGATCCCGCAACCAAATAATGTTGGCATAAACTAGCTGTTATATCAGTGGCGTAACGACATGAACGAGCGAAAAAAAATTGGGGGTTATACACGATATGGCGTATCGATCAGGCAAAATTTAAAAAGAATTTAGTAAGTTGCAACCGACATGAGCATAATTTTGATGTTTTGGTAACAAAAATCCAATTGAACAAGTTCACAAGATTCTCTTTCTTTTTCCTCTTTTTTTCTGAATTGGGGGCATATGCACGACCCCCCCCCCATTAAATTATAAAGCACCACTCTGTTCTGCCACTGTCTAAAATTGGATTTAATCTTTTAGAATTTTAATCTCTTATCTAATTAATCTAAAGGGATAAGAGTAAGACAAAAAATAGTTGCAGATTACTTATTTCAAAGTATTTTTACTTAACTCCCCAACTCTGCTCTTGCTGCACTGCACGTAACGGCCCTCCACCAAATTGCCAGGCCGACTCGCCCCGTGAGCAAGTGACCGCGTTCGCGTAAGTTCACCCGAAGCCATGACTAAATTCTGACCATAAACATCACCTAACTAATCACTCTCTGACAATATTTCAAAGTGTATTTTATTACAGTCGATCCTTTGGGCCATTAAACGATAATATTTTCAATGTTATCATGACAAATAATTTTAATGAGATAGTGGCATTGTAGAAAAAACAAATTTATAAGCACGAAATGGCACCAGATATATCATCAAACATACAGCGCAGCGTTCGGGACTGGTGAGTGGGACGGCTCGCTTGGTGTTTTCGCCCCAACGAATTCGGCGAAAACGTTACCATTGCGCCGTGCGAATGTTAAATCTGCGGCTCTCAATCAGAGACTTGAATGTCTCTTTTTGCATTATCGAAAATAAATCATAGACTTTGTTTGATTTATTTACAAGTAAGTTGCATATCCGTCGTGATAATTAGGAAAATCCATGATGTCTTCTTCTAATTCTGAAAAAACTATGTCTTGAAAATGCCTATGTCAGAAAATTGCCGGAAATCGTAAAAACTTGCCTAAAATATCTCTTTTTGAAAGTTCATCCATGGTCTGGAAAAAAATGTTATAACTTTTGTAGACGTATACCGTAAACAAATACATCCTCGATCACTGAAATAAAGTGTTTGCTAAGCTTTTGTAATTCAGGCCATGTTACCATGACAACTTGGGAAAACCCTTATTTTTTCGAAAAAAAACTTTGGTTTTAAGGGTCATTTTACAGACATAAAACTAACCCAATTTTGAAGAATTGTGTTTAAATTTCACATAAAATTAAATTATCTATGTTTATACTTTCGTTTATGAATATTCATATTTCTTATAGAATCTTAGTTTTTGATTGGTCAATGTTTCAGTCATGGATAATGACAGAGCGTAAAAAAATCTGAAAATGCGCATTTTATCGGCAACCAACAAGCAAGATGGCGGAACACATTAAGTTGGCGCTTTGCACGTACGTGGTAAGTGTACATTACTTGTTGCCAGGATTGAGGCATGTGTGTACTTGTGTATGTACCGTAGTTTCACTTCCAAGCCTGACAACATGTACTGTACACAGGTACATGTATGTGCAGCAATGTGTTGTGTATGAATTATTTGTCTTGTGTTGCCTTCACATCTGATGATGATTGTTCATAATGGATATTAATTACCGGTAATTTAGATGCATTAAGTGATTTGCTGACTGTATCTCTTCATTGTCTTGTATAGTTTTTGTTCCAATATTTTCTTTTGTTTGTTTTCATACAGGTATCTTTCAAAAAATGTGAAGTGTTATAAATAATTGAATCCGGTAGATAATATCATCGCATTGAATGAATGAATTGATAGAAAAAAAGATTAAAACTTCATTGTAAATGTACATGGAATTTGACATTATTCAGATACATGTATTTACTAGGGTTGGGAATTACTTGTCAATATAATTGGTTAAATTCAGTTTAAGAAGTAGCTACATGTAGCTACCATCTACATAAATTGTTTTGATGATATTGATGAGATTTTTACTTGCACTATTCATCTGGGCACTTGACAAGTACAACAAGTACGATAATATGCCAATGGCAGTCTGTACTTTACAGGAAGAAGAAGAAGAATTGTTTTTGCCTTTTCTGTAATTGTGCGGTTAGAGATTGAGTGAGATGTGTAAATTGATAGAGACTTTTGATCTGGGGTCCGTTGCAGAAAGAGTTGCGTTTAAACGCAAGTCAAAATATAATTTGCAAGTCCCAAATGCACGCTGTTGATTGGTTGAAATTCAAGTTGCGCATGATTTTTAGAGTTGCAACTCTTTCTGCAATGGGCACCTGGTAAACAAGAATGTGGTGATGTACAGCGGGTGTACATGTGCATTGGCGGCGGAAGCCAAAAATTTCAGGAGTTAAGGTTCTCAACCAAAACATTTTAGGGACGTAGGAAAATAAATTGACAAGCAAAAAAAAAAAAAAAAAAGGTCTATGTACATGTGTGTCAACGCGTCACCTCCCCATGTCGACCCGCTTTACATATCGTCAACATGATGTACAGTAAACTTGAATCGGGTGCACCAGCAACAGGTTGTGAGTGAATGTGTTTTCAAGTTGGTCGGTAAATGAGGAATCGATGTTCACACGTGCGCATTTTAGAGCTGTATTGAGATTTTTGTCTTTGGCTGGTAGTAATGATTATTCTGTTTTCATTTATTCTTTTTGCAGTATGGCTCTAGTAGAGGAAGGTGTAAGGCAACGATTACGACAACGCTTTTCACATCTCCCTGATCCAGTCTTTGATGAATGCCTCAGAACTGTGAGTACACACCCGAAACACAAAGCTATAAGCAATGATCGTAGAACATTTTTCTACGATCGATTCCATTGGCTACAATGTACGATCATTTGTAGATATCAAGCTTACGACTAATCGCTAACCTTTGTGTTATGGGACGTAGGTGCTTACATAGCCCTGTTTTACAAAGAGTTACGATTGATCCGATCCATCGCACCAAGGCCAGGTGCCTACAGAGTCTTGTTTTTTACAAAGAGTTATGATTGATCAGATCAACCTCAAGTATATGGATATTCATCTATCATATTTTTGTCCTGAAGAAATTTGCAAAATGTCCATTTTAAGCAGAGAAGCACGCTTCTCTTCTTAAAAAAAAGAAAGTTTTAAGAAAGCGATGGATGTATGAAAATAGGTTGACATTGCTGGCTTTTCATAGTTGTGGTTGATTGGATCCATTTCAACTCTTTGGAAGACGGGACCAGGTGTCACAAAGCTGTTTATTAAGTTATGCACAAATTTACAAATGAATAGACTATGGCAAACCAAGTGTGTGTCTAATTAATGTGTTGCAAGAAAGTTGCAATTGATGCAAACATTATTTGGGTCCCCAAATCAAATCATCTGCTTCGTGCAACAAGAAATGTTAACCGATTCCCTACATGTAGTGCTACAGCTATAATTGATTATCAATTGTTATTTATCACAAGTATTTTCTTGCAAACTTCACCTATTTAAAGCGCATGCGGAATGAAGATGAAATATGGAGATTTGAATGTTGACTTTCCTTATTTAAGCACATTTTAAATGCATGCAGTGCCGTGCTCTGCCTACTTAAGATGACAAGAGGCTTTGATGCTCTTCTTGATTAAAAAAAAGACAAATTGTATATTTGATGTGGATGTTCTCATGATAATAGAGCAGTAATTGGAGAAGTTGAATTATGCCTCTAAATTATTTCAAGACTTTGACTACTCAATTCTGAAATTACCATGAGATATGTATAGGGATTGATAATGGTTCATATTTTACAAATTAATTTCATGAATCCATAGTCTGCAACAAATTCCATATAGCATGAGATGAATGTGGTTTTCCTTATTTAAAATTTTTGTTTTATTTATTCTTTTTGTTCAGAATCCAACCAACCTTAACCTGTGTATCACTCAGCTGAAAGAGAGAAGCCAGGCTCAGGAACGGAGAGACCCCATGTGTGCTGTGACAGCCGGAATGGATCCGGCGCAACACTACACACAACAAGCACCACCACAGCACCGACAGCACCACCAACCGCACCTACAACCACAAGAAGAGGCCTCGCAGGACGGCCGATTAAACAGCGACGGCTGGTTTGAGCTCACCTGGCCTCCAACCATGAACGCGGGAGGAGACAACGTAGACCCGCCACCCACCAGGACGTCGGAAGCGAACGAACCGACCAGTGGCTGGCAGGGGTATAGAGATTTATACAGTTACCGACCGCCTCTTCAGGTCTCAAAAATATCTGTGAACTTACAGGACTCTGGACAAAGAGCTAAAAGTCCCGGCCCAGTCCAACCTACAACGTCCCCTTCACAGCCTAGCAGAACTTATGATGCGGGGAATGGCAGTAGAACGCCGGGCACCCCAGACAGTATCGGACTCGAATCGAGTATAACCTTGCCGAGTATATCGCCCCCTCTTGTAGACAGGACTCCGTCGCCATCTGTTAACCCGTTCTTCCCGCCCATCGATCCTCATGCTTTACGTGCCTCACAACAATCAAACGGACGGTCATCCCCTGCAGCGGGGTATCAGTATCCGAGAAGTGCCTCGCCAAGGCACGTCCCAGTCAGTCAGAACACCAGTACTGCGCCTTCCCATTACAACTCACCGGCAGCACCGATGCCCATTGTGGGGCAACCCAACGTGGCGACGTCACATCCTGTCGCTCCGCACCAGCGCAATACCCCAGAGCCCAGACAGGACGTGAGGAGGAAAACCTCGCAGCCGGAGCGTTGGGCGGAGGTGTACTCACCCCGCCCCGAAAGCGGCGTTGAAGGTGGGGTTGGTGTTCATGGCGCTGCGAGACACAGGACACAAGTGCAACAGTCGTACCCAACCTCTTCCCAGAGACCAGCAACCAAAGGGCCGGAGAGCATGGAGCACAGACATAGAATGGGGAGTCAAGAAGAAATTAGATATAACCAAGGTATGTCTGACAATCTACAAGCTATGATGAGATAAGATCTTTGCATGCAAAATAATTATGATGAAATAATAATAATATGAGCTATTTTGATATTTTCTTTGATCTTGCTCTCCTTGTCACCTTGAACCTTGAAGAGTAATCCCTTTCAGCACCTTCAAAGCTATCCCGCGATGAAAACATTCTGTGTTTCAATGCCATGGTTAAGTAATTTGAAATTTCACTTATAGGTGAGGGTGCACCATGCAAGTAAAAATTGCCGCTTGTCTTACAAGAGTCACACAATCGATGCTAGTAATTTATTTTCATAGATGAAGTATTAATTAGTATTATAGCCATTTATAAGCTTTATCGCCAGGGATGACAGAGAAAAATGATTATCGCACTGATCATATTTTGAGGGCAAGGTCAATTTTCTTTGGAGCATACTCCTATTACAGCAGAGATGGGAAACGTACACAACAAATTTTGTAGGCATATGAGAGGGGCTTTGATTGCAGTCAAATAGGCAGCTCTGGCCATGGTCTTTGATGGCCTTATTTACTTGAGCCAGGGTGCTACATAAGCACTTTCCTGATTGCCCGGGGCAAGTAAAAGTTAGAGTCGGGCAAGTCTTTTGAAGTAAAGACCAAAACTACTTGCCCAAATTGGGCAAGAAAAATTCTCACAGTAGAATGACCAACTTTCTTTTGAAAAGGTAAAAGTTTTTTCAAGGATTTTTCGGTCAAGTGAAATAGATATTTGGACAAGTATATTTAAACAATTTAAAGATTTACTTGCCCGACTGGGCAAGTGCTTCTAAAAAGTTATATAGCACCTTGCTTGAGCTATGGATTGTGATGTATTTTTAGGGCAACAATATCTTCATACATTTAGACTTCACAGCAGTTCATTCTGCATTTGCTTTTTTGTGATTGCAGCTTCTTTCGGTGCTTTTTAAGTGGAATGCTTACATGTGCTTACTTTCCATACATGTACATGTATGTGTCTACAGCTCATGGTATCAAGATATGAACCAGGGGAATATCCCCAAAATGGGAAATCCCTTGTCTGACTATCAAGGATGTTATTGATGTAATTTACATAGCAGACAGTGCTGAATCTAGGTTAAGAATAAAGAGGAAGGGGGGGGGGGGGGGTTGGGTTGACATTGAAGCAAGAATGCTAAGTGTGTGGAGAATCAAACAAACCTTGTATCTGTTGTCAATTACGTGGTCGTAACTAAATATTGTAATATGACAGTCAATTAATGTATTATTACAGCTTCATGTGGTTTTATACAAGTGGTGTTTTTTCCACCACCTACGAGTTTCTATAACGACATTGGTAGCAGACATGCAGGAAGTTCAGAGGAAAGTCCCTAAAGAGTAGACTAATTTAGAAATCCAATCTTTTTATGTTGTTTACAGTAGCATAAAGAAACAGTTTTATATCAGTTCAAAGGGGGAATTTCATTCAAGATAGCGCAAAGGTTTCAAAGACTCTACATACTCTTGTAAAAGTATTCAAAGTTTTCCATGACAGCGGTAACAGTTGTATACCATTTCATAGGGAAAATTTTATTCAAGATTGCGCAAAGCTTTGAAAGGCTCTATGATTACAATGGAAAATTTTGCACAACAGGAGTGTTGGATACAGAGTTTAGAAGCAGATTCCCCCATAGGGAATTTCCATGGCATTGGGAGCATGAAAAGGGAAGTCCCTGTTATTAATATGGTAGCAATAAAAGTACAAATTAAAAGAAAAAGAAATCTTTTTGACATTGCTGTCTAGAAATAAATTCAAGATTATAAATACTTGTTTTCTTCAAATAATTGACAATTGAACTGCACTCCTATGATCACAATGTTCCATGTTTATTCGTACAGTCATACAATGTATTTCCCAGGTATACCAGTAAAAAGCTAAGGATTCTTCCCTGGAGCACTCTATTAAAGGTCAAGTCCACCTCAGAAAAATGTTGTTTTGGATCAATAGAGAAAAATCAGACAAGCACAATGCTGAAAATTTCATAAAAATCGGATGTAAAATAAGAAAGTTATGACATTTCAAAGTTTCGCTTATTTTTAACAAAATAGTTATATGAACGAGCCAGTAACATTCAAATGGGAGAGTCGATGATGTCACTCATACCCTTTTCATAAACCTATCCTCCAATTAGCCGCCTAAGAGTAATGCGGATAATTCAATAAAAATTGCGTTCATAAACTCCGAAAATAAGCCGCATTATTTTTACGAGCGCCCGTCCTGAAAAAGGCGGATAATCGCCATGACAACTGGGGGCGTGCCCCTCCGATGCGGTTGTGTTGGAAAAGGGTGACCTTGTGACCGCACCATGGCAATTATCCGCATTATTTGGAAATGCGTTCATAAACTCAAAATCTTATCCCGATGCCGCTATTATGCGGATAATAGCAGCATCAGAGTAATGCGGATAACTCTTGTCCTCCTCCAATTTTACGACCAAATTATGCTGCTATTAGCCGCCTAATTCATTTTCATTGGGTTTATGAAAGGGGTATGACTCACTATTTCTTTTGTTTTTTTATTGTTTGAATTATACAATATTTCAATTTTTACGAATTTGACGATTAGGACCTCCTTGCCTGAAGCACAAAACGTTAAAATAATGGAATTCCACGTGTTCAGGGAGGAATGAAACTTTATTTCTTATGACAATGACAACAAAATAACAATATTTCATATTTCATATAATAAAATGCAAAAGAAATAGTGAGTGAGTGACATCATCAACTCTCTCATTTGGATGTAACTGGCTCGTTCATATAACTATTTTGTTAAAAATAAGCGAAACTTCGAAATGTCATAACTTTCTTATTTTACATCCGATTTTGATGAAATTTTCAGTGTTATGCTTGTTGAATTTTTCTCTTTTTATTCAAATTAAGTTTTTGTTGGGATGGACTTGTCCTTTAAATACAAATGTTCCTCAGAGAAATGCCCCCAAAATGCTTAGGGTCCGTTGGAGACAAATTTTCTCATTTCCTCATTTTATGAGGAAATATTATCCCCCCCTTATTCTACATTTAATATCATCACTGGAAAAGAAGTTAAAAAGTCATGATTTTTTTTATTTTACTGGGCCATTTTTAGAAGCTTCTCTACTTAATTTTTATTTCACTGGAAATGTCAATATTTCTTCATATGTTCTGGTTATCCCTCTTTTTTTGAAAATTCAATTCAATTTAATTCGTATTCAATTCAATTCGTATTTATTTTTTACTCATGAAAAGAAATCAACAAAGTTCAAACATATAAACAGATTAGATGAATCGAATATACAATAAAATCCAGTTAACATGAGTGAGGGCAGTGGCAAGAAAGGACGAGCCTTATAAACGCCAACCCGAGATACAATAATGAAATAAATTGAAATAACACAATTATACTAAAAATTAGGAAAACAAAAATACCGTACAGACCCCAGACAAAAACAAAACTACGATACAAGAGCCTACAATATTAATGCAAATGATAATGATCCAGTAAGAAAGTTTTATATTTCTTTTTGAAAACATTTAGAGATTTACTGTTGCGAATTTGGCAAAGGATCGGAATTCCAAATAACAGGACCCTGATAAAATATTGATTGTTTATACAAAGAGGTTTTAAAAAATGGCAAGTGAAAGTTTGATGCATTCCTAGTCATATGCATGTGTATGGAACTATTTGTACAGAAATATTGCAACAGTGTCTTCGGTAAAACATTATTATGGCAAGAGTACATGAAAATTGCAATGTTGAACTTAAATGTAACATGTAGATTACTGATAGAAAAAATTGGAAAGTGGTCACTTACATCGGACAGCATGTAGGGACAGTGATTTTCCGTTTCAAAAAAATGGCCTTTTCCGTTTCAGAAAATCGCAAATTCCGTTTCAGCACGTCAGAAAACAGAAATTCCGTTTCAGCAAGTCAGAAAACGGAAATTCCGTTTCCCCATAGACTTTGTACACACGGAAAAGTGACAATTCTGTTTACACATTGAATAGCAAAATCAAAGTGCATACACTCGCACTGGCCAAAATTTGTATATGCTACTGTACCAACAACACAATAGAATCCGTTCTAATCGGATCTATGCTGGTGTATTTAATGATTTTTCAAACTGATTTAGCATGCATACATCCTCACCTTTCACATAATTAGCGTTATTTTACGGTGAAATTAAATTTCATCGATAATTTTGGGGTTTTTTGGACATCGTTATCATCAGTCAACGACTTTCGCCAATCCGCCATCTTGGATTTTAAGACCACGATATCGTGCTGTTACATCTTCAAACGTAGAGGGCAGCAACACACGACCTTGCAGTTGAGCGATCTGAAGCGATGTGAAGCTCAACCCGGCCGGCCGGGTATGATCGTGGGGTACTATCGAGTCGTGTGCTGATGTCGAGAGCAATCACGATGTGTGAATTGTCATGATTGTAGCAAAGTGAGATCGTGTTTTCTGGGGTTTTGTGGCCATTTAATATTCTCATTTTGTTGTTAATTTGGAGTAATTTCTGTTGCTATTCTGTGTATTTTTTTGGGAAAATACGTTTTCCGTGATTTTCCGTTTGAAATGCCACTTTCCGTTTCAAAAGGCCTTTTCCGTGAATTCCGTCCGTTTTCCGCGATCGCGGAAAATCACTGTCCCTAAGCATCAGACCAGATAAAATGATGTTATCATCGTCTGTTATTATGTTATCTAAAACAGATCGTCGTGTCACACAAGTGGTTTTAAAATTAATGGATGTAAAGAGTAGGACAGAGCAGTGTCAATAGATGTATTTACATAGTCAACTTTATTAAAACTTAACAAATCTATATTAAAATCGCCTAACAAATAATTTTCTTTTCATTGCACAACTTTTCAAGTATTGTTTTAAGTGAAAACATATCAACAGATTGTCCAGGTGACCTGTAGACTGTAAACAAGAACAAATACATTATTACACATACATGTATTCACTTCAATGCATATTGCTTCTATATGTAATTCTTTCACACTTACATGTACATGTAAGTCTGGTTGACTTTTATATTCAATGTCATTTCTAATATAAAAAGCCTACACCACCCCTTTTGCACGTTCTCCCTTGACCAATAAAAGTATAACCATTAAAGTTGTATATTGCAGTGAGAGCATTATCTTGTAACCAGGTTTCAGATAAGCCACTGACTGGGAATTTCAGATTCAAGCAGCTTAAAAATGATATTACATTGTCACAATTTTCCCACTAAACTTCTACAATTAATGTGCGTATGAGAAAAAAATCTTTTAAAACAGTATCACTAAAGTTCCGGTTCAAATTCACATTAAAATCATTAGGTGTAAAATATGATTATGAAAGTGATCTTTCCCTTTAAGATAGCCAGCTTTCGCTTTTGAATGTAAGAATAGATCAGTGGTTTGGATACATAGTTCTAAAAGCAGATTTGTTCTATATGATTGGGTTACATCTAAATATAGGGAGTCATGTAACATGAGACGGTTGTACATTGTATGAGTGGTATATCCAGAGGAGGGGGGCACGGGGAGAGCATAATCAAATTTTTGTCTCGCCTGCATCATAGCAGAGTGAGACTACAGGCGCCGTTTTCCGACAGCAGCGGCGTCAACATCAAATCTTAACCGAAGGCTAAGTTTTTGAAATGACAGCATAACTTAGAGAATGTATGGACCTAGTTCATGAAACTTGGACAGAAGGTAATTCAAGTATTGCTGAACATCCTGCCTGAGTTTCAGGTCACATGACCAAGGTCATAGATCATTTAGGGTCAATAAACTCTGGCCAAGATGGGGGTATTTGTTGAATTACCATAGACTTTATAAAGTTTATTATGGATCTGTTTCATAAAAATGGACATAAGAATATGATTAATGACTAACGTTACTTTCGTTCCTCAACTTCTAATCTTTTAGAAGAAATCACAAAGGGAACAAGCCTTTGCTCATGTACGTGTAGGGTCGACCCTGTGGAATTTGAAAACCCAGACTTTAGCGACCACCTTCGTGGACAACCTGGGGTCCGCAACACAAAGCTTGGCAATGTTTGTATAACATTTTTCTACAATTGATTGCATAGACTACAATGTACAATCAAATGAATCAATCATGAAAATATGTACGATTAATCGTTAACCTTTGTGTTAGGTGACCCTGGAGATATGTAGCTGTAAGCTTTTTTGTCAGACTACCATTTAATATATATTCATTCTGTAAACTTGCTATGAAGTTGTTTTCTTTCTGTAATTTGCTCTGAAGCAGCTTGAGCATCTATTCTAATTAGGAAATTGCGTTATAAATCTATTATTCATATTTTCATAACACTTATGCTTTGCTACAGCTCTGATCATGCACCAGAGCGCAAGGAAAGAGAGACTAAGAAAGGACTTAGACGAGGAGCAGACGAAACTAGAGAGAATGAGAGCAGAGATCAGGAGTATGGAGCAGGACCTCAATACAAAGCGATCTCACCGATCTCACTTCCCATCGGTTAGTCTTGATACTATGTCCCCAGTGTTCTGTCTTCTAAGGCACAGCGCACACTTCACGATCCGACTTAGGGTGCAAAATTTGAACAAATCGCACTTTGCATTAAATTTGACAATTCTCAAGAAGTAATATTGGCAGTGACATACATGTATTTCGTAAGCATCTATAAATATTGAGAATGATGTGTAACGATTTCATCCATTGCAGTTTCATAATTTTCGTCAGACGTTCAAAAATGTTCTTTGAAATTTGCTGTCACTTTATATAAAACAACTGAAGACGCAGTTTTTGATCAAATCACATTATGCATTAAATTTGACAGTTCTCAAGAAGTAATATTGGCAGTGACATACATGTATTTCGTAAGCATCTATACATATTGAGAATGATGTGTAACAATTCCATCCATTGCAGTTTCCTAATTTTCGTCAGACGTTCAAAAATGTTCTTTGAAAATTGCTGTCACTTTCTACAGAAACTGAAGAATCAAGTTTGTGATTTCCTCCGCCTCAGTATTTCAATTTTCATCGGATGAGCTGTCACGTAATGTGTAAAATCTAAAAGAACACACTTCAAGAATGGAGTTGAGAGTTCAAATAAACAAATGTTTTTTTCCCCAGACCATATTTGTTGGTTCCTTGACATTTACTCCGGCGACAATTGCTCCGATGGAAAATCTGCACATTAAACCAAACATAAAAACTAACCTCAAGAACTTAATAGACCATAACCCTAATCTTTACATTATTCCGAACGAAAAACTCTATTACAATCCTTATTCTAACCCTATGCCCTCTGAGATATAAAGACCAGAGTGGTTGTCGCAGGAGCAAATGTCGTGTCACCTATTTGTTATCCCTCTTAGGATCTCTTTAATATTGTGACGTTTAAATGGATTTTCCATTGATTTTTATTATCTCCACAGAATGAAGAACTGAGCAAGATGAGAGAGGAGAAGAGACAACTCCAGATTGATATAGAGTGTATGAACAAAGAGATTGATATGTTTAAAAAGCAAGGTGAGTTCTATATAGTCTGCTGTGCAAACCCTTCACTTAACTTACAGGGTCTGAATTGCAGCCTACTCATGCCTTGTGTAGCAAGTTTTTTTTGTATGTGTTAGTCTTTGCGTGGAGACACACTTGTTGATCAAAGTTTCAATCAGTTCTATGCTACCATTCACCATTACAAATCTTTCTATGATACACACTTCATGAAGGGAAGGCTATCTTAGAAATAAACTTCTTTGAATTAAACCATTAAACATGATGATTTTTTATAAATCAAAAACATTTATGAAAGTTCAGACAAAATGGGATTAAAATACAAATAAAAAGTTGTCTTCTGTCAAACAGAAATTGGCATATACATAGAAAGGAAAATCTATCCAATTATTTTAAAGACAGAATTGATTCTGTCTAGTGGTACAGCACACATTACTGCAGTGTGATGAAAGGCAGCTGTGAAATTTAGGCCCAGCCTAGGTAAAAGGCTCCCAGAGAGGGATTTGGACCCATGACCTCTGGATTACTAAACTAGTGTTGAGTTAAAGGTCAAGTCCACCTCAGAAAAATGTTGATTTGAATCAATAGAGAAAAATCAGAAAAGCACAATGCTGAAAATTTCATCAAAATCCGATGTAAAATAAGAAAGTTATGACATTTCAAAGTTTGGCTTATTTTTAACAAAATAGTTATATGAACGAGCCAGTTACATCCAAATGAGAGAGTTGATGATGTCACTCATTTTTTTATTGTTTGAATTATGCAATATTTTAATTTTACGAATTTGACGATTGGGACCTCCTTGCCTGAAGCACAGAATGTTAAAGTAATGGAATTCCACGTGTTCAGGGAGGAATGCTACTTCATTTCACATGACAATAACGAGAAAATCAAAATATTTCATATTTCAAACAATAAAAAACAAAAGAAATAGTGAGTGAATGACATCATCGACTCTCATTTGGATGTAGCTGGATCTTTTATATAACTGTTTTTGTGAAATGAAGCGAAACTTTGAAATGTCATAACTTTCTTATTTTACAGCCGATTTTGTTGGAATTTTCAGTGTTGTGCTTGTTGAATTTTTCTCTTTTTATTCAAATCAATTTTTTGTTGGGGTGGACTTGTCCTTTAAGGGGCATGTAGGTAGCATGAAAATGTAACTTCTACACATATGATCATCGATCGTTGATTCTTGTGTAAAGGAATATTTTTTTTCAATGTGAAATTGCGAGGGTCCATTTTCAGATGGCTGCATTAAAGCTCACTAACATTGCCGAGTCGGCTTGTATTGAAATACCTGACCATTTCGGATGTTAAATGCTGCATATCACAATAAAGGTTTGTGATTTTTCCCCTTAGGTTTTACCAACCCGCACAGCCAGGAGTATTTCTATGCTAATATTGAACAAGGCCCCACTGGTCCTATACCCCCAGGCCCACCGATAGTCCCTGGTAAGTAGATTTATCATTGTTCTCATTATCATCATCATGGCAATTATCATCGTCATTATCGTCATCATCATTGTCATCGTCAACATCATCATCATTATTTGCATTATGGTTATCATCATTGTCATGGTTAAAATTTTCATCATTCTAATCATTCATCATCATCATCATCATCGTCATCATCATCATCGTTATCATTATTGCCCTCATCCTAATTGTTATAATCATCATCATCCTCCTAAAGTTTGATAGTTACCCGCTCTTGTATCATCACCATATCTATCATCATCTGTACCATCGTCGCTGTTGACGTCGTCATCATTTTCATCAATGTCATTTTGGCTGCAGCGATGTTGACAAAAGACAAAAAATATGTCTCTACAGTCATGGGCTGTGATATGAATGTTATCTTTGTCCTTCTGAACTGTGACCTAATAATGCTCATTAACAAAATATTTCTGGAAATTCATCCTTGTTAAATAATTGTTTATGAAAATAACGGCATTATCGTGGTTTATGTCACCAGTCCATTCACTGCCGTTTATTTCGTCAACGGTGGTGACTTCTTTCCACTGCCTTGACTTTGTACACAACGAGCGCACACACACAAGAAGAGAGGTGACAAATTTCACGATAAGGCCAAAATAACAAAATTTTGACAGATTCTCACAGGTTCTCAATCTCCCTTGGGCTTCAGTACCGTATAAATCAACCTGCAACATGCTAGCAGTATCTTAGCTGTGATAATCCTGTACAAAAATGGCTCCTCCAAACTCAAAAGAATCATCAAGAATTCAAAACAGATTTAACAGTACTAACAAGTCCCTAAACCCAACCACAGCAGCGGAAACAACTATCGGCTTCAGTACCGTATAAATCAACCTGCTAGCAGTATCTTAGCTGTGATAATCCTGTACAAAAATGGCTCCTCCACTCTCAATTACCAAATGAATCACCAAGAATTCAAAACAGATTTAACAGTAACTACCAAGTCCCTAAATCAAACCACAGAAGCTGAAACAACTGTTTATAAAAGTAAAAAAAAATCCAAACCTCTATTATTCCATAGAGAATGAAGCATTCTAAGAATTTAAGTACAGGCATTCAGCATGGCTGTTCAATTATCTGCCTGCTTTTTGTTCAGTGTAATACATTGTAACAATGAAATGCACATAGCTTCTCTTTTTTAATACACAATGGCAGTGCAAATTATGAGATTTGTATGCATGTACATTTAGTCAATCAAACATGCCATCTAATTCAAGTTTATCCTTGATTATTTGTAAAAATACAGAAACAAGAAACAAAACTAACCTCTTTGCCTTCCTTAGTGACATAATCAAAGTCTAAAAATGTCAAGGATGCCTTTGCAAGAGGGAAAGCCTGATCTTCACAAACAGCCATGATCATTGTGTCTTTTGTGTGACTGTTGCTATACAAGGCATAGTATAAGGAGGTGCTAATATACAGAAGTTTGTTACTCATTGTGAGTTTAGAATAAAACGGCCAAGTCACTTCTGTGCTAATAATTTTTGGCACTAACAAATTACAATGCAAACAAATCTAAATTAAGGTGAACAAAAAATGGAAATTCAGATGTACTTGCGTCATGGTCATTGTTATCATCATCATCATCGTCATTATCATCATCATCATCATTATCATTTTCATCAGCAGCATCAGCATCGTCATCATTGTCATCGTCATGGTCATCACCGTCATCACCGTCATTATAATTGTCATTATCATTATTTCTATCATCATCATCATCGTCATCATCACTGTCATCATCATTTATCATCCATCACCACCATCACCACCATCATCACCGTCACAGTCATGATCATCATTGTCATCATCATAGTCATTGAATTTGCCATCAAGACTGTCATCATACTTTTTTCTTCATCGTTATCATTCTCATCGGTATCATCAGCATCGTCACCATTGTCATCACAGTCATCATCACCATCATCTTGATCATCATCTCTTACATGTATCATCATCATCATGGTCATCAGCATCTTCATGAATGTCACTGGTGGGGGGGGGGGCGTTGAGGGTGTTGAAACTTTAAGAAATGCATATGTAGGCCTAATATCAATTGATTTGTGAACTCGTATGAACATAAACTCATATTTTCTCTTTTGTATGCACTTGTTCAATTGTTTTCACTGTAATGTTTGGGAAGTATTTTCAGTTATTTTTTTTTCAAAGTGATTTGTGAATGAGAAATATAATTAGTAACAATAATCATTTCATTTTCTTTTTTTATGAAGTTTCAGATCCAGTGTCACCTCCAGTTCTAGACCCAGACGAGGGCCAGCAGTGGTCCTGTACGCACTGTACCTTCCTCAATCATCCCTTCCTTGATAAGTGTGAATGTTGTGAGATGCCTCGGGATAGTGCCTGAACAACGATCGTCCACAAAGACATCAGATCAAGAGACCCCTAGAACCTCACGGCCAACCAAAGGCATCTCTTGAATAGAATGATATATTATAAGTGGTTCGTTAAGCCCATAAAGACGGAGATTGACAAAGAATAGGAGTCAGGAACCTGCTTGGAGGATCACCCAGCTGTGGTAGCGTGTGAGTGTGATTAATGAGAAAAGTGTGACATCTTGCCAGTGGTGTCGGTATGTGCTGTTTGGGAGATAGTCCGAAGCTTGACGTCCGCAAGGATTCCTGTGACCTTAGGTGGTGCTGTGAGATAGCTGATATTCTTAGCCATCATTTGCTTGTGAAGAATGAACTGCGGAGGATGTCATCGATGGGAGATGCATTTGCTGCTTTAGAAATGCTACATGAATGCTGCTATCATCAGTCAGTAATAAACTGAAACAACTCTTTGCAAACACAGAAATATCATTTGAAGCTACAAGCAATGCCCATGCCAAATGGAAATTCTCTCTTAATGTTCAGATCCTACTGGATGATCCCCAAGCCATCACTTTTAGTTTTAAATGAAGAATGACGAGCGATTGATGACAGTTCTTGATATCAGAATATAGATATGAGGCATGATGGTTTGTTGGTTGTGTAGTTGTTCTCTAAATCAGAACGTTTCGGGTTCAAAACCCAAGTTGATGTGCTAGTGCCTTATGGAAAGGCATTTATGTGTATTACCAAGCCCCTCAGTGAGGACCTCATGAAATGGTATCCCAGGGCAACCATTTCATGAAGAGTGTCAGCACAGACAAGTTGTCATTCCCTCACAGTTTCTTCTCAGTGACATTCTTGGTTTTGATGGGCTGAGAAACACTGGCTATTGTAATTGTTGACCATTTCCATGGTAACTTAGAGTGAATGACAAGTTTTCTTTGCTGACATTTTTCATAAAATGTCATGATTTCTTTAGCATTCAGGCGGGTGATTCATAAGCTGTTCATAAGTTATGAGTGACTTTACGAATGACTGGTGATCCTTTCTTAGGTGCCATTCGATAACAATGAAAATTTGGTGTGTGTCATTTACCAAAAGAAAGATGATGATTCGTTCATACAGATGCCTGTAATATACAAGCAGCTTTATGGAACACCCACCTGAAAGGTCAGAATTACAAATGATTATTTCTTTATTGATGAGTAGCTTTAATGTGAGAATTTGGCTTTTGATTTCTGTAAAAAAAAGGGCATGTGGTCCACAATACATACATGCATCCTTCCTTTAAAATCACCATGTAGGATGTCCCCTCTGCGTAGCAAGAAAATTCAGGGATAACTGAAAAAGCCGACTTCAATAAGCCTCTACCAGTGTCTACACTCGATGTAATACAACTCAAGTTACACATTTTTTTATCCAATTTTATTTTTTTTCTGAAACTACAGTGTGGATCGATGAATTTTTTTCACTTTTAATTTAGAATTGTTTTCCTGGAAGCCAAAATTTTCTGTTGTGCCATTGAAAAGGAGCTCCTCTGCTAAATAGTGATCATTTTACCTGTTTGTAAATTTAGTTTGCATGCCATGGTGTCCAAATATGATAAAAGACAGTGAAACAATATTGTACCTTCTTCTTTAACAGTCATTAACGAATGATATTACGGTCCTTTTCAATGTATAACGGCCACCGCACACCTTACGACTGTTCGCGATCCGACTTTGGAACAAATCGCACTTCGCTCATTTTCTGAAAATGTGAATGGAACATAACATTTTTTTGAGGTTAAAATTAATTGAAAGAATACTAATATAATCATTTTGAAAGATTTCAAGCCTGTACTTTGGAGTAAAGGCCAAATTAGTTTCAAATTGTAGCCAATCGTACGACTGCTATGGCGTCATTACGACTAGATGTTAAATTGGCTTTTATTCTAAGAAGGATGACAGCATAGTCACAAATTTGAACATAGGTATTCGTATGATGATTTAGAACATTACACAGTAAGATATTCCAAGTCTCAATATTAGCATCAAATTCAACTACGTTTTATTTCAAAATTGAGTCGCAGACTTATTTCCAAAATTGAGTCGTAAGGTGTGCGGTCGCCTTAACACTGTAAGGTGTCTATGCATGATGCTATGCAAAAATGGTAAAAACGTTGAGAGAAAATTAAATACACATCAGAATAATTGATTTAACCTGCATGTACATGTGATGAGGCATTCAGAATAAGAGAGAATTCCAGAGTGCTGGTGGAGCCTTCCTTAAAAGCCCGATTCCCATATGACGTAGTCTCGACAGAGATTTGAGACAAAGAATTTCTTGAACCGGAACAGGGAATTTGCTTGGGTGAATGAATGAATTGGGACAAGTTCTTGAAGATAAGCAGGGGCAATACCATGTATGCGTTTGAAAGTTCTATAAAGTGACTATTACGGTAACTTTGCCATCCAGTGGTAACTACCATGGTAATGCTGATCAACAGCCAATCAGAATCGAGGATTCCATGCAAGTTACCATTGCATGGCAAAGTTACCGTGATGGTAACTTTTGTGGAACTGGGCCAAGAAATATATATTTGATCCTCGGTTGAATGCCTAGGGTACACACGTGCAACTATGAAATGCAATTTTTTCTAATATGGATGTGCTTTTCTGTAAAGGGTTTCTTGTGGAAATGGCGCTGTTTTCAGAGATTTGTTTCTGAATGAATAAGTCCGTGTAACAAGTGTAACTTCTGAAATGGCTTCCTGTTCTAAGAGATGGGCATTATTCTATCACTAAAATTGATTTAGTTTAGAACTTAGTTGGTATATTCCCTTTTGTAGGTGCTTCCTTCTTTAACTCTGTACAGCATGAAGCAAGAAACTTTATTTCTTCAATATTCTGTATTATTAAGCAATATCTTGAATTATCTAGTAATAATGATGATATTAATATTTACATTTATATAGTTCTTAATGCAATGATTGTAAGCACTGCATACCATTACCGTGGCTTTTGCATGGATACCCTGATCGGATGCTTGAGCATTCAAGGAATTTCTTCCAACCGGGTACCATACCTGGGTGGAGAGTGGCAAATGTAGATAAATGCCTTGACAAAGGATGTGGGTGCTTGGATGGGATTCGAACCCCAGACCTTATGGTTCAAAGTCTGGAGACTTATCCTATGAGCCACAATGCTTTAACAAGTGATAATCCGCTTTAATGTTGCGTGCAATATATTGGAACAACGTGCTAAGCACTTTACAGTGGCTGTCATCGGATCGTTGTGTCGGTGCAGGAATGCCTTTTGCACCACACTTCAGCGCACCCCACATCGGTGCAGAAAAGCCTTTATGCAGTGCCTTTATGTGCGCTACTAAGGGCATTTCATGCACGTAAGGCGTGGTTTTTAGGGCGTTCCTGACAAGACGAGATTAAGTCTTGCGTGTGCATAATTCATACACTTTCGTTACTCCCTGATTCCTAGCAAGATTTCCAAACCCGTTTGCTTGGCCTACATCCTTCTCCAAGCCCCATGTTCCATCATTTAGATGGTGATGTTATACCATGGTTTCCTACAGTATAATGGTGATGAATGAATTGAATGATCAAAGTAGAAAAAAACCCAACATATACCTTGTCAATATGCCTGTAAATTTATATATCAACATGATTAGAATTTATAAGCATTCTTTTATCATAATTTTAATGAGAGTGCTAATTATTGAGACCTGAAATAACATACATTATTGGCAGAATCTAATATTTTTAAACTATAGCTTTATTATACATCCCCGATTGAATTAGTAAACCTTGAATATGTATGTCATAAAATTGAACGAAATTATTTCCTTATTTCGGATAGATTTCATCGGATTTATAGTACGAAATCTGTCTATGGGACCTTAGATATTTAGACTAAATTATATTGATAATGGGATATTGCATTGAATCTGTGTTGCTATGTCGGTGCTTAAATCCTTAAGGAAAACTTGGTTGTGATCCTTCTCACATTAAAATTATAAGGCATCCAAATCCAATCTATTAGATATTATTCTTACAGTGCTCTCATGATACACAATGTAGTAGTATAGTGTCATGTTGGTGTAAGACATTTCTTGGCATGATGTAGTGATTTGTTTCATCAATGCAAGAACACCCAGGCACCGTGTATTTGTGCCTTGTCTAAGGGCACCCCTGTGTTGCAGCTGTCGGACAAAGGTATGCCCATGGGTGGTTCACTCTCAAATACCAGAATAGCTCTTTTGCATTGCGAAAATAGCTCTTTGCCCGTCTTGCGACGAGTCCCCTTTGATTTGGTCAGAGGAATGCAGAAAAAACTTGATAATTCAAGAGCAAATTCTGGCGTTACTGTGGAAGGAAAGATGTTCACCGATATGTCAGGCATGCATGGGTTTAAAGGGCTGTCATACTTGTAGCCAGTGCATGCCCATGTACTTGCTTGTTTGGCAAGTTGTTTTTTTTTCACTGAATTACACCTCTTGATATCACAATTTTCCTTTTGTTAACAAAAAAATAATGATTTAATATGAATAATTTGATTTCTTAATATTTGTTTACAAAGAGTATTGAAGGTTTTATCAAGCATGGAAAAGTGATATCAAGGATTTAGAAATATGAAGAAATGAGCAAATAGCTTTCCATACGCTCACTAGAAAGTCCAGATGTGACAGCCTCTTAACACCATGTTCAGAAAATACTTTGAAGTGACCAATGCATTCTAGACGTTGGCATTGCTGTCTTATAGTGTAGTTGTGATTGATGTCCACTCTTTGTGAAAGTCCACCCTACTGAATAACCACAGGGCCTGTTTCATAAAGAGTTACAAAAACTATAACTTTGGCATTACGGTAACGACCATGGTAATAGGGCTCAGCAGCCAATCACAATCGAGGTTTCCATGCTAGTTTACATTAACTTGAAAGTTACATCAGTTCTAGCTTTTTTGTGAAACAGGCCTCTGGCATAAAATACAGTGTGCAATACAGCATGGCTAGGAGTAGAAAAAAATCTCTGTTCAAAAGATGTTTTCCCCTGGTTGCCATGTACGGAAATGCGGTGCTTAAGGCGTTCTTGCACCAAACAATACGACTTTCTCCTTTCTTCCATATTGCATTGTTTGCTATTATATTTACAATGTACTGTTCTATATTTTTCAAAGTTTCCTATTTTTCATGCAGAGATTTGCAAGAATTCTACATCACATTGGTGTGTCTGTAAATGCGTTGAAGGGTGAACAGGGCCCTGTCTTACAAAGAGTTGCGATTGATCCGATCAACAACTACGAAGGAAAGCCAGCCTTGTTGAACACCTAAAATGCATGTTTGTCCAAAATGTTTTCTAGATATGATATCATTCATACATTCATAGTTGTATTGACAATTTGATGTGCTCCCCTTTGAGTAAAAAAGAGCTTTGTGCAGAATTTCGATAGAAAAGTTATGACAAGGATGGCTTTCCATATAGTTAAGATTGATTGAATCAATCGCAGCTCTTTGTAAGATGGGACCCAGAGTCGGTGTTGTCTTTGAAATCCTGATTGTGGCAGGGTTAGAACTTACTAATATCAATGGAAAGCAGTCTGATTTTTATAGGCTATTGGAATGCTGTAATGATGTCTAGGCACTATCAGTGGCCCGTAACACAAAGCTTGGAAATCATTGTAAAAGAATATCTTTACGACTGATTCAGTTGTATGATCACTCACTCTCCTTTGTGTTATGGAACCCAGGGCCCCCGTTACGATTGATCCAATCAATCGTATCTCTATGGAAATCCATCAGTGTCAATTTTTTCTGCGGGAAATTTGCAAAATGTCCTTTGTAGACAAAGGCAAACACACCAAATTATCAAGTGAACAATGGATTTATTAATATACGTCATATCTAGATAACATTTTCAACTATCGCGCATTTTGGATGTTGACCTTGCTGGCTTTCCATAGTTGAGATTGATCTGGGGAGCATTTCATGAAAGGACTTGTCGGACGTTTTATCCGACAGTTACTGTAGTAACAGTGCTTCTCAACCAATCAGATTCCAGGAAAGTTGTCAGATCTGACAACTTGTCGGACGAAAATATTGATGAAATGCCCCCCAGATCAATCACAACTCTTTGTAAGACAGGGCCCAGATCTTTCTTTTGCTTGCATGAGAAGCATCAGGGGCAGTGTCATCACGAGTTACACCTGACTAAAAATCATTCTTAAGTACCTTTTGTACACAAGATATTTAATTGGCATGTCCAGTCTCCTAGATTGATATGCAGAAGAGCATCTCCTTTATGCAAGATCTAAACCAATGCAGCGATGTGTTATATCGCTTGCAACTGGGAATTCAAGTGTGAGGTTTCAGTCAGACCCGATGCTTTTCGAAACAACCCCTGGTCTACTCTATTCACGTGCAGGCGCTAATTCATTTTGCAGTATGTTGAAAGCAGTCTTAATTTGCAGACTATTAAAGCGAGGAGGATATGACTTTTGCACTGAAGCTCAATTGACACAGCAAGTTGATACTTGAGCTAGTCTTGTGTCAAGATGTATTTGATGATTAAAGTGTCAATTAGGGTCTGTGCCTGCGTACTACTTGTCTCCAAGTCTGACTTTGGTAAACTGCATGAGAATGACATCTTGCTTGCGTTAGCAAGCTGTACAAAGTGGTCCACAGACCTTCGTTTTATGCTATTTGAATGTCTCAAAATCTCTGAAAGAGTCTAACGTGAACACATTGAAATCTTTAATGTGAACACGTGTATCGAGGGAGGCGGGAAATCATCTGTATAGAAAAAACATTTATATATATATCTATAGACATATTTATGGCATGAAATTTAATTACAGATGTGAAGTGAAAGTGTTTGTTTTGAAGGCATTCCTTTCAAATCCATGTCAACGTGTTTTCACCAAATGGTAAGGGTAGAAGTGGTCCACTTTTTCTGATTTCATTCTGTTAATACCCAAGTGCATGTGTGTCTATGTATATTGGAGGCAGGCGAGATGACTCTTTATATGATGTACTTCTGCTTCGCTAGTAATGGGCATATCTTTGCTAGTATTTATCTCTTTCATTTACAAAAAATGCAACTGGATGATGAATATGAGGGATAATGATTCTGTATCAAAATTAATGTTATCAAATGATGTTATAATCATGAAAGCATATATTTTTGTTGGTTTATGATTAAGAGAATATGATTATGTATTATTGAATAGGAAGATGATGAACATGTAAACATAAATTGTGTAACTTTTATCATATTATTCGACGTTGTAACATTTTGCTGATGGAAAAACTCTTGAAGATGACTAAGTTGGATGAAATAAAGCATAAAAAAGATGTATATTGGTTAGATTGCTTAATTACTTATGTGGTATGCAGTTATTTGAGTGTGACATTGTTGGCAGACAATATGAATGTCACTTTTTTGCAAGTTAGAAAGATAGAGACATACAAACTGACAGAGAGACATAGAATAGGAGATTAGCGACAGAAAAGATGAGAAAGGGTGAGAGAAGAGATTACAGAAGACACAGGAAGATACAGGAGAAAAGTACAGGATAGCGAGAAATAAATATACATTTGTAGACAAGGACATTAGTGACAGAAAAGAAGATAAAGGGAGAGCACAATAAGAGAAAAAGAAAAAGAGAAGAGATTACAGAGAGAGTTAAAGAATGAGTTTATTTCTTGCAGTTCATAATACATGCATGCAAGTTGCGCCCCTATACTGGGCGTCACTCCTACGCGGGATAATGAGAGATTGGTCAGTTACAGTGTACATGTCTTAAGGCCTCCGCATGATACCTTAGACCTCGTTCACGATTCAATTTTGGAACTAATCGCATTTTTATTATTTACCGAAAATGTGAATGAGAAGTATCTTTTTTTCTTGAGGTTCAAATTAACAAAAATATTACTAATATAACTGTTTTGGATGATTTCAGGCCTCTATGTTGGAGTAAAGAAAAAAAGAGGAATATGGTTTCAAACCGTAGCCGATCGTACAAATGATATGACATCATTACGAATATTATTCAATTTACTTTCATTCTATGAATGATGGCAGCATAGATTTGAACAATTGCATTCATAACCGATATGTTGGCTCAGTTGGTAGAGCGTCCATCTCACAACCTGGAGGTCGGGGGTTCAAACCCCGGCCACGTCAGACCAAAGGACGTTAAAAGATGTGAGTTGCTGCTATCCTGTTTGGTGTTCAACGATTAAAGGGATAGAGCCTCGTTGATCTGGCGCTGCACAGCGGCTGCCGGGCCCACGATCCATTGGTCAAAGCAAATTCTATTTCGAACAACAAAATATGGATATTCATCATTTTTTTTCATATGATGATTAAGAACTGTGCACAGTAAGATGTTCTGTGTCTCAACATTCGCATCAAATTCTGCTACGTTACATTCCAAAATCGGGTCGTAAACCAATTGTAAGCTATACAGTGTCCTTCACGGAAGAGTTGTCAACCCATGAACCTCTCACCGTAATGAACGTTGGCAATGCATGTATTATGAAACGCACAAATTGAAGAGATAAAGATATGAATATATCACCAACGAATGACTGATGAATATCTAAACTACGCCAAAATGCGACAAAAAATAAAAAATATGAGCGGAATACAAAAAACATAAGAGCACACGGATACCACATGTTTGAGTAATGCGTGAATATACCGTCTTTTAATAGGATGGTGTCTACACAGACAGTTTTTAATCTAGCCACTGTCGTCTGTACATAATTTGCAACAAGGAACATCCACAACTCTCCTCCCGTAACGTACAAGAAGAAAAAAAGGAAAAATAAGAGGAAAAGGGGAAAACACACTGTCCAAATCCGACAGTGACATCAACCATAAGGTTTCAGATATAATATTTGATATAATATAATTCGTAAGAGTCATTTATCTGTTCTTTTTCCATTTTCAAACAAGAAGTACAATGAAAAGAACCACATATTAAACCGATTTGGTATTATGATACATTTATATATATTTCTCTATACTTATATCTAAATATCAATTAGATTTCCTAAGGTTCAGCTATTCACATTGTCGCACCATCACCATCATTATATTGTAGCATTTATGAATCATATATATTTATTTTTTATATATATATATATTTATATTTTCTCTTGCAAATTTCTTCTTTTTTTCTAAACACACATCAATTATTACAATTTTCATCAATCGAATATGAATAATCTGTGATATACAACTACATCATTAGATTGCACAGTATGATGAAGGGAAAATAAATCTGGATTTTTAAAAATCCCGCGCCCTTCGATTGAACAACACTGATGTCCAAAACGCAAGTTTAAGCATTAAGCATACATGAAAACAATTTTTTAAAGAAAAAAAATAGAGTCGCATCATGGCAATGATCAGTTTCTACTCAACTTCACTCGTCACAACCAAAGTGACAACTTCCCTTCTAATATAGCAACTTCTAGCTGGCATAAAACTGTCCTAAAATCCTCATGTAACTTCCTTTTACACGAATACACTTCATATACCAGTTGTATTGCTGATAAAGTATCTCAAATTTTGTAAATTAGTTGTTTCTTTGGCAAAGGCTTTCTTTGTTTAGAAATTATTCATATTATCAAAGATATTGAGATATGCTACATAGGCTTTTTCAAGGAGGGAAAGGGAGGGGGGGTTCAAATAAAGATGCTAATCAATATTGCTTGGGTACATTAAGAATATAACATGTGCAAATCATTGAAGACTTGAAAATTGTTAATTTACCATTAATAATTTAACATAAATTTGCAACGTCCAGTGTATTGCCTTAAGAATAACAAATCATTTCTTTTCAAAGTTATCTGCAGTTAGAATATTATTCGACAGGATTGTGCATTGTGGAGTGGGGCAGAGGTTGACATTTCTTGAAAATTGTATTTTATAACTTTCTTGGGAAAATAACATTTTTATTTGAATTTTTTAGACAGGCTATTTATCTTTATATTTTATGAATTTGATAAAGCTAAACTGGATCAGCAGCATATCAATATTGATCTTATTTAATATAATTAATTTCACTTTTGAAGATAACAAAATGCAATCTACAAGATCTTTTAACAAATCAGTTGTAGCAACACAATTACAACAAAAATTTTTTACTGGGGCATGTCTTACAAAAAGTTGTGATGAATTCAAATCAAACTTAAACTGGAATTAACTGGAATTAATCTTAAATCATGTTTTTTAGAGATAAGAAATTTAAGCAATCATAATCGATCACAGCATTTGAATCGTCTTCTGCATGTATTATTTGATTATGGTTGATATTTTGATGCAAATGTGAAATGAAAATATACAGTTGGTTAATAAATACTGTTGAAAGAAAAAAGAAATGAGTTTCATTTGAATTTATCAAAACTCTTTGTAAGATGGGGCCCAATAAATAAAGCCTGTTGATAGTCCTAAAGATATAGTAATTCTGATGGAGTGAAAGCATATCATCCCATAATGGTAATAAACAAATTAAAAAGGAAAGATGTGTCACTGGATGGGAATACTAAAAAGCAATGAAGTTCATAAAGAGTTCAGTGCCTACAATTTTTTACAACGACATACATTTTTCATCAAATTTCCCAATATAAAAACTGGTGCTATTGGAATGCCAATAAAATGAATTAATCTTTAATAGTTTCCGCAGAATAGCACTGCAAAATAATAACATTTAAACAGTATTTTCAACCATTTTGGAGAGATGGAAATAGATTAATACAAAAATATGGATAGTCAAAGAATGTAAGATTTGAATAGGTATATGTAGCTTTGGAATGTAAGTTACATCATATTCCATAGACAACTTCTGTTGGTATTTGGCAAAAATCCAGAATGTTTCAGTCTTTTAATTAGAACACATAACTCCAATGCAACAACTAATATCTTCATGATCTATCAGAAATATCAAATAAAATAGCAATATATGATTGTGTAAAACGTACATTTCAATTTTCATCAATATCCAAACGTATCATGGAATGGCTTGGCATAAAGGAAATTCAATAATCATTAACTAAAAAAAACAAATACAAATCTTGCAAGCTTCATGATCTATCATTCCACCAACATTATGCATTATAAGCAAATTCCAATAATAATCTAAATAACGGCACTTACAGATGCCTCGACAAATATATAGCTAGACATTTAATCAACAGAATCATATATTCTCGCTAGTCTAATGTTATCAATGTAAAATTACAAACAAATCAGATACAAAATGATTGGCAGATCGGGACACCAAACATATTCAAATTTCATCAATATGATCAATATTTCTGTGTAACGTGCCGTAGATACAAATAACCGAATGAAAAGAACTGTATTATGCAAGAATCGTTGACATGACGTAATTAAAATGAGCCATTCTATGCTGCACCGATGATTAAGTTCAGGTGAGTGCGTTTGTAAGCTATGGAATGTTGGTTGAGTGAATGTTCGTGCGGTGTATGTTACACGCTATATACATACGAGTGCTGTACAAGGTTGCATTCGCAGAAGTGAGCGACAAAAGGTGACTGGATGCTACCTCGTGAGAATAAGAAAGACTTAGACACCAGAAGACAGACTCGTCCTTGAGTGGAGATCATTACAAGATATGTGAGCTATGAATCGTTACTTAAAAAGGCATTGGTTAAAATTGATTTGACAGAAACAAAATCTGAGCGACAAGGTCTCACTTATTACCTCTGTCTGAGATATGTTGCATAAATGAAGCCCTACATAATTACACCTGAATATCATTATTTAAATGCTTTCAAAAAAATGACCAGAAACACCGTCCCAATTTGAGCCCATAGACTACATGTGTTGAAAGGAGAATCCACAGCATCAAAATCAAGTGATTTTTTTCAGGTGCAGATTTCTTGATAGTGTCTTTAGGAATTCATTTTTTTCTTTCTTTCTGGGTGTTCTTTTTCATCCATATGAACAACATTGCATACAACACATATCAAAGTTTGGGAAGATTTTAAACAAGACCTTTGTAAATATTAACCAATGTCTTCAAGCAGCTGAATTGTACTTGCATCTACAAACGCATCTCGGAATAACTGAACAACATTTCTGCTATCAAATGATTTTGTCAAAATAACACAAAACATTCTACACGATAATCTCAAATGGTCAAAATGGATTTTATGGGTATTGTTTGAAATGCAACATTGTAGATGACTGGATTATGTGTGTATTTCGATATATATTTCATGGACAAAGAGTGGGAGGAAATATCAAAAGAGCAGTTGATAATAACGATTACTTTAGATATGTCTCGAAATGTCTTGCAGATGGATAACTTCAACCAATTTCAACCAATTGGTCAAGTCATTATTTGTAAATTAAGCTATTAAAAGAATACAGCTCAAATGAGTACACTTGTCATGCACTTTGTATATTTGGAGCATATTTAAAAATATATAACTATGACAATACAATAATAGCTGGGATTGTAGCTTTTATCTGTTCAATGTAGAACATTTAATCTATCTGATTACTATTTTGAAATGATTTGTATATTTGAACCATAAGAACAGGACCGAAGTTCAATTCAATAATGAATTAATCAAAATTTAATGAGGTATATTAATGCATTTTGCTTGCCAAAGAATACTTTACTCAAGTAATACATGTGTGTATTCGATTAATTACTTAGCATTTTACTTCTCTTAAGCAAATTTCAGCCAAAATTCACACTGAAAACATTATGAAAGTGGCTTGGCAATTGCAAAATAATTTGAAAATCATGTTTCACACAAATTCTGTCTGCCAATGAAGATATTCAAAATAATTGACTTTATTCTGTTTGATAGTATCTCAAATTTCTAACAAAATATTTGAATACCGGAATGGGCTTAGTATTTCATTGTAATAAAAGTCAGAAGTTACATATTTCTTCAGATTTACATGTACCCTATTACATTTAAGTTCTAACAAGACCATATAAGGAAATACGCATATTAACTCGAAGGCAAGAAAGTGGGTCACAAAGCAGAATGAAACCATCTGTACACTAAATGCAAAGAGATTATGAGAATTAAATCCTTTTAAAATTGATATTTGAATACCAATATTTATCCCCCTTCCAAATCCTTATAAAATTGTTCACTACTGTGGATTTCGGTAACTATTACCAAATCACAAAACTCCTCACAACCTGGAAATTTATAGAATGACTTTATATATTCAAGTCATCACTAATTTTCAAACTTTTTAAAAGCAAACTATATGTATACTTCACAGTAGGGATTGAATTAGAAACAAAATTGTAAATTCATGGAAATACATGTTCCTTCATTTATTATAGCTCCTTATTACTTTGAATATGGAGGAAATCTTTGAACATGAATAAATAATGAAAATACTTTTGTAACTGACTTCCTAAACAGTTTACTGAAAACAAAAATAGATTGCACAGCAGTTCGCGATAAATATCGGTAGCATGTAAATTTTCGAATACAAATTAAGCAGTTAACGATTCTCTCCTTTCAAAAAATGCTCTCAGAAATAATATACCACCAGGGTAAAGTTGAAAAAAAAATAAGAAAAGAAAAAATAGGGAGAGCTTTCTGAATTGATGATGCCTCTGATTAACTGGGTATATACACTGTATATAAATAATTAGTAAATAAAGGAGATGTCAATTAAATGTTATCATTATTAGTATGACATGAGTAGGACATGAGTATTTTTATGGCACGTAGTAGGGCAGAAACCTGAGAAAAGCCATGCTAAAACTGAACGTAATATCACCTGCTTGAATAAAGCCCTGGTAACTTCGGTTTGAATAAATAAAAAAGTGATTTTAAATCGTTTACCCATTCCCCAAATTCCAGGTCGACCAATGACTTCTCCTCTCTCCAACACAAAAAACACAATCCCACAACACTGGCAATTTCCAATTCAGACTCGCTGATTAATTCCAAGAAGATATATAAATCAATTTCAAAGCCACAAGCCAGATTGCCTGTTTGAATACATAAAATTGCAACTGCACAAATTAAATAAAACTAGATTATTTTTTTTTACATAATACATGGCATAAATGTTATCATATTCTAGTATAACTAGCATATTTTTTTCCAACTCAATTTTTTTTTATATATACAAAGCGCTATTTACAGGAATAGTATATAATTATGAACATGTTTGCATTTCTGCAAACGGTGTATTGGTATGAAGGATAATTCGTTTTATTTGCCAAGTACAGATATACTGTAATCAAGGGGGAAAACAAATCTTGAGAAAAGGGGAAAAATAGACCAAATGCTAAAAAATATCATACTTCATCCGGCAAAAAACATGGATAAAGACAGTGCGTTATGTGACCTCAAGCACAATGAAATGAAAAATAATGTGAACATACGATGTATATATTTCACAATGTTGTCTATACAAGTTGCACATCATAGCCATAAGTGCTGTGAATGTCATTTTTTTCAGCACAATCATACAAGATAATGCCTCTCTTTCTCTCAAGTCTCACGTTCGTATATGAAATACTTCTATAAACTACATATATTGAGACAATTCTTATGTACAGTATATTATTGAAATATAAACAAACATCAAGGACAACAAAAGTTTGACATGTATTATTATTATTTTTTTTTGCAAGAGCACGTTGCATGTGATAAAAGTATCGTCACTGCAAACACAACGTGAAGACGATGCAAAGCATTGCCGTTGAATTACCTAGAACACTTTTAAGTATAGAAACTAGAATGAACATGTAAATCCAGTTCTAAATGAAAATATGAAATCATCAATCTTCCATAGCAAAACTACCGCTTGGTGTCAGTATGAACTGAAAATGCTGAAGCGAAATCAACTTTCCAAAGAGAAGAAAAGGATTGGATGAAACAAGCAACTTTGTTCAACCGCACGGAAATTCCTATTCTTCCGAACCATAATGGAATGTACATAATAGCAGCAAAAACCATTTCATCCACGAGTTGTGAAGCTGAAGATGGAAGTTACAACGACCTACGACTTCTTAAGAAAAAAAGGGAGAGATTAAATAGCAGAGAGAGGGAGAGAGAGAGAAGAGAAAGGAAATTCCACTCTCAAAATTGTTTTTGTTTTGCATTGTTTTGAGTGATAATTTGGTATATAAATTACATATATATGATATTGTATACGACTAAAGGGAAGAGAACCACACTAGGGGAATATCTAGGGTTACACCAATAACTCTAGTCTACCATCCATTCAGAATCATGTATACAATTATATACTTTGGAAGAAAATCAGGACCCAAGTATTCATTCGTAAAATTTGCTTAGAAACAATCACAAACATTATCTATGATTTAATTAATACACCCTACTTCTCCTGAATAGCTACTGCATCTGTCAGACTAGCTTTGAATTCACCGGATTTCCGTCGAGACTGCCCCGCGTCGTCGTCCCGCGAGGAATACGTCTCAAAATCTATGTCGAGTATTGCCTGAACCCGACGAGTGTGAATGTAATCGCTAAATTGTAATAGCGTGCACTGGGAGAGGCTGAGTCTACCGGCTGTTCCAGCTTTAGATCACTCCCCCTCTCTGTAAATCCCATCTGACGGCGTGTATGCTCTGGCTCCTTCTCTCGACAGCTAATCAAGTCATGCATCGGTACATTGCTAACCACCATCCATCACGTTACCATGGCAACACACCTACCTCCGCCACCGCGTCATCCATTCTTTTAGTCACCCCCGCAACAAAACAGGTTGTCTGAGCAAGCAAGCGTGTGTGATCTTGTGTTTATTGGAAAGTCTTTGCTCCTGACCTCCTCCAACTCACAATACTAATCATCGTCCGAAGTTTGACAATCACCGTCTTGCGTGATCCATCCTTCATTTTTTTTACGAGAGAGAACTGATAAATACAACCATCTTTACGAAAACTCTGTTCCTCTCAGTTTTTTCAAAAAGCAGTTGCATCGAAAACGAAAACCGTGACGCCGACGTGAAGTGGTAAGTGAAATGCTCTGTCGCTCAAATCCTCGGTCCGACCGCGCAAAGAAAAATGCCCGCACCGCTCCCGTCGCTGGGCGGACGCTACACGTATGTCAACCTCGCGCCCACCGCCGCAACGAAGATCCTCGATGACTGGGATAATAAAAGTGGTAAATGAAATCCTACCCCAGGTGTGCAAGCTGCAGTGTGTTAAAATTGATACCACTTCTTGTCTTTGTACTTTTGCATGATTTGGTTAGCCGCCTGTTGGAAGTTCTCTGCATTCGCCATCATCTGGGCTGTCCTCTCTTCGAGTTCGCTCAACTTTTGACCTCTCTCGTACAATGCCTGAAATAAAAGATGGGACATGTATTCATTTATTCATGAGAACACCAACATAGCGACAAAAAGACGTGATACCAAAGTACAGAAAATAGTCAATTATGGTAGCTATCATTCCCCGGTGGGTGTTTCATAAAGCTGTTCGTAAGAGCAACTTTAAGAATGACTGGTGATCCTTTCTCGTGGAAAATGGTATATTCATTGACGACGGTTAAGCGCGTAAGAAAGGTTCACCAGATGTTCTTAAAGTCGCTCTTAACTTACGAACAGCTTTATGAAACAGCCCCCTGGACAGTTTGAGTGCATATATGCTCACATATCACGCAACTGTTACAGATTGTAACATTTGTAAAACCAATAATGATGATAATTGTAATTATTATTTACCCAGGGTAGCCACTCTCAGCTGTAAGCTATTCTTTCAGCAGGCCCTGCATAACATAATATATTATTATTGCCCTTCTCCATTCTCATATGTCGAGCGTGCCTGACAAGAAGGCAGAAGGTCCCATTTTTAAAAAGTCTTTGATATGACTCGGCCGGGATCGATCCCACGACCTCCCGTTCATGAGGCGGGCGCTCTACCACTGAGCCATCATGTCCATAGTATTCATATTGTAGTATATGTTGGATAACTTTTTAAAAAGCCGATATTGTCCAAATTTCGTTCATGTTGTATCTTTCATAAGCTCACCGTACTCCTTCCTTATGCTATAATAGCGAAGAAATGTTTATTCCTATACAATTATGAATTTATGACTTAAAGGACAAGTCCAGCCCAACAAAAACTTGACTTGAATAAAAAGAGAAAAATTCAACAAGCATAACACTGAAAATTTCATCAAAATCGGATGTAAAATAAGAAAGTTATGACATTTTAAAGTTTCGCTTATTTTTAACAAAACAGTTATATGAACAAGCCAGTTACATCCAAATGAGAGAGTCGATGATGTCACTCACTCACTATTTCTTTTGTTTTTTACTGTTTGAAATATGATATATTTTGATTTTCTCATCATTGTCATGTGAAATGAA
The DNA here is from genome assembly GCF_018143015.1 of Lytechinus variegatus. Taxonomy (NCBI): domain Eukaryota; kingdom Metazoa; phylum Echinodermata; class Echinoidea; order Temnopleuroida; family Toxopneustidae; genus Lytechinus; species Lytechinus variegatus. The sequence goes on from NC_054743.1 coordinate 62,454,780, forward strand.
ATTTCATTCCTCCCTGAACACGTGGAATTCCATTATTTTAACATTTTGTGCTTCAGGCAAGGAGGTCCTAATCATCAAATTCGTAAAAATTGAAATATTGTATAATTCAAACAATAAAAAACAAAAGAAATAGTGAGTGAGTGACATCATCGACTCTCTCATCTGGATGTAACTGGCTCGTTCATATAACTATTTTGTTAAAAAAAGGCGAAACTTTGAAATGTCATAACTTTCTTATTTTACATCCGATTTTGATGAAATATTCAGCATTGTGCTTGTCTGATTTTTCTCTATTGATTCAAATCAACATTTTTCTGAGGTGGACTTGACCTTTAAAGAGACAGATAAGCTGATAAATTGAACCTCTACGATTAGAGATTTATGTCACAATTGGCTATCCATGGTTGAACCACATCTTTAGACCAGAGTTTAAATTAAACCTGACTTTAGAATACAGGCCTATATTTCTTATTCATTGGCAATAAGGCTGAATTCCCCATATTAGGAGATTCTGCATTGTGGATGAAACATCTCAAGCACCTTGTATGCAACATGCAACTTTATTAAAAGCACCCTTGAGAATGCGATACTTACAATTCTGGCCTTTGCAACCTCTCCCATGGCCCCTCCTGCCTGGGCCTTCACCCCTTCGAGTCCCCCTGTCCCTGGAATGTGTCTTGCAACGCTCTTCGATGGTTTACCCGCAGTCTCACCGACTAGGAACGAGAACAGAAAGAAGATTATCAGCAGGGGGGTGTGTTTCACAAAAGAGTAGATCTATTCAAATATCCTGACGCGCACATGTTACACACACTCTCATACGCAGCAGCGCTTGTCCTCTTGGCATGATTTGACCAATGCGGTGCTGCCTTTTATACTGCAGGCAACTGGGAATATAAGTGCGACTTAACTCCACACTTAAATCTTTGTGAAACATCCCGGCCCGAATTCACAAAGGTGGTTTTGAAAACCCACCGTTGAGTCCATGGTTTATGCAGATTTCCTGTATAAATTACGTTCATTTTACCACGTATATTAAAAAATGTCCAATGCTTGTGCCCGCTTTCGTCACAGTGCGCCAAATTGACGCCTGTTGCCATGGTTATCCACGCTATTTTATTCATGAGTCAACTGTTTTGAATTAATGAGCCCACTCTTCAAACAGTGGACTCATGAATAAAATAGCGTGGATCTAACCACGGTAACAGGCATCAATTTGGGCACTGACAAAAGCGTGCATCAGCATTGGACACTTTCTATACATGCGTTCGATATGCGCTAGATTAAGCATAATCTATACAGGAAATCTGCATAAACCATGAATACAACCATGGGTTTTCAAAACCACCTTTGTGAATTTGGGCCCCCCTGTTGTGTTTGGTCAAGACATTGCTGCATTCGGTCAGATCATGGTGAGAGTATGCCCAAAGGAGGAGCAGTATAACATCATCATCGATGATATCATGCATTCAATATCGCTTGCACATTGGCACTTGAATTTTAATCATTAAGACGTATCTCTTTGGGTAACATGCAACATACATATCGCTGCTTGGGGCTGATAAAACTCGTATCTCAAAATTCAAATATTTTGCCTCGAAAGACAGGTATGAGGAGACTGTTTTCAGACAATATGAGACTGCCACCATTGCTTTATTTTTAAAATACAGCCTTTTCTATAAAGCTGCAATCAAAAGTTTTAAATTTTGAGATATGGGGTTTTATCAGCCCAGCCACAATATGCATCAAAGATGTGTAATAAATGAATTTGGCCTTTTAATGTGAACATTACAACGTGGGTCATACCACTGCTCCGATTTCTGAATAGTCATTTGAATACTCAAACATCGTGAATATTATTTTTTTTTATACTCTCATACCCCCAAGGGGGGGGTTAGAGTTAATTAATCTTATCTCATCTGTATCTTCCGACTTACAAAGTTCTTCCCTGTCTAGCGCTCCTCCACCACCACCAAAGAGTCCCTTGAAGAAACCTTTACTAGGTGCTTCTGGTGTGTTAACAGGTAAGAACAGATCACCTAGCATATCATGAAGGTTCTCACTGAAATCACAAAAAAGAAAAAGTCAGGGATTCAGTTTCAATCCAATTCAATCCAATAGACACTTGATATAGCTCCCTCTCCTTTCGGTTACAAAGCATTCTACACACACTATTCCATGTTCGGGCCACTAGAACAATATTATTATTTGTTTGGCATCACCTGTGCCTGGGAGGCGAAAAGCGAACTAAATCACTCTGACCCACATGTCTCTCCCGATATAACTGATTGGGGGAGTGCAGGTGGACCATTACACTGGGGTTTTCCTCTTCTCTTTTACGAATAGTTGTTGGCTCTCCTCTACACGGGGCCTCCATTTAACGTCCTATCCGAGGGACGTTTACACACAATGCACTGGCTTCAGTCATCCGCCCGGGGTGGACTCAAACCCACGATCTTTGGTTCTATGGGCAGACGTGTTATCGAATGAGCCAACAGTAATTCAATACCTCAGAATGATCAGCTTAGTCCGTGCAATTCATTATCCTCTTCAGTAAAACAGATGGAATAAGTAAGTAAAGCAAACGCAGCCTGGACTTCAGTGAAGATAAAAGCATGGTTATGGTTGGTCGAAACTACAATGTAATATCATTAGATTAAAGGTGATAGATAACCCCTATTTTTGAAATAGGTATGTGTGTGGGATTGTGACTAGGATTGACCAGAAAATAGCATCATTTATAGATGAAGAGATAACAGTAACCATTAAAAAAGGAGTGATAAGGATGAATACTCCTTTCTTATCATTTTTGCCTACATTAATGTCAATGATCACATTCAATCTATATCATCATCATCATTGCCATAATAATGATCATGATTATGATGACCATGATGATGATCATGATCATCGCCATGATGATGATGATGATGATGATGACGATGATCATCATGATCATGATCATCATGATCATCGTCATCAACATTATCATGATGATCATCGTCTTTGTCATCGTTATCATAATCATCCTCCTCCACATCATCCTCGCCATCACCATCACCATCATCATCATCATCATCATCATCATCACCATCATCATCATCATCCTCGCCATCACCATCACCATCATCATCATCATCATCATCACCATCATCATCATCATCATCATCATCACCATCTCCATCACCATCATCATCATCATCACCATCATCATCATCATCATCACCATCACCATCACCATCATCATCATCATCATCATCATCATCATCATCATCATCATCATCATCATCATCATCACCACCACCACCATCATCATCAATCCCTTAGTTTCTTACCTCGCTTCACTGCATATTGTAAACCTTTGTACCTCTGTGGGTGAGCATTGATACAAGCCTTTACCGTGTGAGCTAAATTGGAATGTTCTGCCGATCCTAGAATAAATATCAACAATTAAAGAATAACAATATTGTTACAAGACAGAGAACTTAAAAACCCACAAATAATACAAGTTTAATTCCAAAAGGGGCTAAATTCACTTTCGAAAAAAATTGAGTTTTAACATCAAATATCTGTATCTTAGATATAACACTATTTAGAAGGTATGCAAAAATTGAAAAATTTTTTTTATTCAAATAGGAGCTTAATTCAAAACATTGTTCTCCAAAAGGAGCTAAATCCACTAAGTCTTATAGTTATTTAGGATTATTGATTTAACCACACATCTCAAATTCTAAATTATTATGGGGGTCCTTGGTTCAGCTGTTATATTTTTTTAACTATAACAAATTGGACCCCTTTAGAGTTTTATTTTTGTTTATTTACTTATTCATTATTTATCCATATGCACCAATTAACCACACAAGTTTCACTGAGTTTTTGTTAATTCTTGCATCTTAATTCCCCTCTTTTTGTAATCATTAATGCATTTTCAATATACATGTACATGTATATCTACATTCTTGTATAATTTCACCAACTATTTCAGAATTTCATGCATTGCACCCCTGTATATTTTATGTCAAGTTATCTACAAACATCTAAAACTAATTTTATTACACAGGAGTTTGAAAAAATGATCACCAAACACATTACGTCAAGGTCAAAGGTTTAAGGACAAAGGTTGAGGTCAAGTCCACCCCAGCAAAATGTTGATTCGAATAAATAAGAGAAAAAACAAACTACACTGTAACAAATTTCATCAAAATTTGATGTAAAATAATAAATTATGGCATTTTAAAGTTTCTTTTTTTTCACAAAACAGTGATGTGCACAACTCAGTGACATGCAAATGAGTCAGTCGATGATGTCCATTACTCACTATTTCTTTCGTTTTTATTGTTTGAATTATACAATATTTCTTTTTGTTTTACAGATTTGATCGAGGGACCGACTTGACTGAACCATATAGTATTAAACAATGCTAATTCCACATGTATAGGGAGGAATTAATCACTGTTTCACTTGACAATATTTCATATAATAAAATTACTAAGAAATAGTGAGTGGATGACGTCATCGGTCTCCTCATTTGCCATAACTTTCTTATTTTACATCCAATTTTGATGAAATTTTCAATGTTATGCTTGCTGGATTTTTCCCTTTTTATTAAAATATTTTTTTTGTTGGGGTGGGCTTGTCCTTGAAAGGTGATAGGTTACCTGAGATCTGTAAGTGGAAGGTATTCTTTGTCTAGTAGAAGCCTGAAGCTAGGTAGACTGTAAGTCATAATATGACCATTGGCTACATAGCACGCCAGGCATACGCTGTCTGTAAAACAAAAACAACAAAAGATATATCATAAGATTGTGATGCTCTTTTTTTCTTCAGCCAAAAATATGCTTTCCACACTGCACATTTTTTCCTTAACCCCGGGAAATTGGTAGGGCTAAAGGGGGGTCTTAGCCCCACCAATTTCCCTGGATTAAACTTAGCCCCCTTCATTTTCACACTACGTTTTAGCAAAGTGGGTTAGCACGGTAAATAGTACGTACTATCTGGCCCTGCAAAAAAGCAGTGTCAGCCTGCTTATTGTGGTGCTAGCACCAGAATTGCGGTGAAAAGAGATGCAGTGTGAAATGAAACTGGGCTAAGGAAAAGTGAGCATTAGCCAATCACAGAAGTAAAAATTGCACATTAATCGTGCTCTGTATGGTAAAATTATCAATATTAATGAGCTGTGTGATAGTCTGGGGTTAAGGCGTTGACCCCGGCTAAGCAGACAGTATGGGGTTAAGAAAGACAGTGTGAATCCAAAAAAGATAGTATGGGGTTAAGGATTTCATTTCATTTCATTTCATTTATTTCACCTTCATGTGTAAAAACAATAAAACATATATTTACAAATCAAAATGTACAATTAAATTAGGAATTGATACATAAGGTGTGGACCCGGGGTTAAGGATAGTATGGGGTTAAGGAAATGCAGTGTGGAAAGCAAAATATGTTATCAGTTACAGTTCATTCATTTCCAATTATAAAATTACAACAATCCATAAAGCTACATAACAATTGTACAAAAGAGAGCTGTATACATGTATTATAAAAGTCTTGTATATGATATAATAATAATGATAATAATATAGGTTATTTATATTGCGCACATATCCACCTTGTTAGGTGCTCAAGGCGCTCCTATATTACCCGGCTAAGCTAGGCGTTCATAGCACACACAGCTTTTTAAGGAATTACTTCCTACCGGTACCCATTTACCTCACCTGGGTTGAGTGCAGCACATTGTGGATCAGTTTCTTGCTGAAGGAAATTACGCCATGGCTGGGATTCGAACCCACGACCCTCTGTTTCAAAGTGCGAAGACTAATCCACTGGGCCACAACGCTCCATATGTACGTATATAATAAGTTTTACCATTTTAAACCCAGAAATAGATTTTGTCGAGATATCTTCCCCTGAAACAACAGGGACATATACTACAACATAGTAAATGTATTGAAAATGCCAGTCAAATCACAATGAACAGCTGAGAGGTCTTTGTCCCAAAAATGGTCAAATGGAACAGCAGATGGCCCTAAGATTCGGAGCTGACAAAAAATTGCATAATAATAATAATAATAATAATTATATTCCGCATTTATATAGCGCTTAATACATCGGAACGACGTCTCTAAGCGCTTTACAGACATATTATTACCCCGGTCATCGGATCCTTGCATGCCCGCATACAATGTATGCACCTTCTCCACTCCCTGGGGAGCATTCCAACAAGAGTTCCAAGACTCAATTGCTAGGCATACTACATAGGCTTTCACATCCTACTGGGTACCCATTTAACACCTGGGTGGAGAGTGGCAAAGTGTGGATTAACGCCTTGCCAAAGGATGCTAGGCCATGGTGGGATTCGAACACACGACCCTCTGATTACAAGGCGAGAGTCAGAACCGCTACACCACGACGCTTCCACAGAATTATACAAGCTGACGCTGCTGTTTTGACTCACAGATTTGACAAAGGCTACTTTGTCATGACAATAGATTCTCAGCATTGTAGAAAGCGTCTGCATAGTGGTTGTGAAAATTCCTATATATTCAGTCTTCGATTCAATTCAATTCAACATTTATTTCCAAATAGAAAAGCATTAATACAGTTTCTGTAAGCAGTGCTTGTGACGAGTGCACCGATCAATTCAAACGTCAAGGTCATGGTATGAAGGTCAACTTACTTTGCATACTGATGACATCACTGCGTACAACATAAGATGATTCTGATATTTTCGTTCTGTACACACAAGTCTGGGAAGGTAGTGATATTACCTATAAAATTGGAAATAAATATAAGGAAAACTTGCATTAAAAGCAAAATATGAAGTGTACACGTTATGCATTCAATGTTGCCAATTTGCTTCGAATTCAATGGTAAACAGCTTCACTACTTATCATGCAAAAAAGCTATACAAATAATTTATTGGGGAGTTGTTTTTTTCAGATGAAGATGAAATAAAGTTAATGTCAGGGATGTTCTTCCATTCAATTCTGTATAATTTATTTAAAGGAAAAATCATTGCAATTATTTGTTGTAAAGATAATATTTCTCAGACTAAAAATGGTAATTAATCTCTCCCCTGAGAGTGTTTCATCGCCAGAGGTGGTTTCAGACCATCTCAAAGTTTGTTAGTTTCAGGTATTTTCTGATCTGGAAATTTACCCCGATCAGAAAATACCAGGCAATATTGGCAATGTGAAAGCAAATTACGCGTAATCTCCCCGAAAGAAAATACCCACTAAATCGTAGGTACTTGACAAAATTACAAGAACTTTCGCGGGGATTTTTCCAAGGTCGCATGTATTTTGGCAATGTGAAAGTGATTTACCAGAACTTTTAGCCCAGCATGTAGTTGGGCGCGGGCACCGTGGGAGGCTGCTGAGCTAGTGACTTTGAATCTCGCACCTTGCCTGCTTATCAGACCATACTGCCCATGCTCTTAACTTCAGGAACTTATCCTGAAGGGTATGTTTTGGGGCGGTGTAAATGCAGAAATAATGGGTATTTTTTTTCCTAAAAAAGGTTCTAGTAATTTAACAGGGATTCTTATGATCAGGGCGGTTTGAAACCACCTACGGTGTCTTCTGACAACTTTCATTGATTTTGATTAGCTGAGAAGCACAGTTTCCATGGTAACTGTCGGATAAATCATAAAATTGCCAGATAAGATATCCAACAAGTCCATTCATGAGACCTTCCCCAGGGGTCAATAGGTTATGATAGATGCGTTACCTTAGCCTCTTTCTCTGAGCAGATGACGACGAACTGACGATCCGCTATCTCCGTGGATGATGAGGGAGACATTCGACTTCTTTGTAGTAACGGCTCTGAAATCAAATCAAAACCAGTTGAAATGAAGAACACAGTAGCATGAATGCAGCAGTAACAGTAACCAAACCAACAACAAATTACAAATGATGTCTTGTAAAGACAGCATAATGAAAGCCACAGCTGCACAACTAATCCCAAGACAACAATAATTGCAAACATGTTATCTAATAAATTAGGGTACTGATATGATTAAAACAAAAAACAAATTCTATCAGCTATTAACATAATTTTTATATTGAAAAAAAATTGATAACGATTGTTTTATCAGTGGACATAAAGAAAATTGCAACTGGATGTATCTATAAAATATCAAAATAAACACTTCTGACAAGACAAAAGTCACATTGTATCTTTTTCAATACTTTTCTTTTCTCATCCCGAATTTTATGAACAAATCCTTCAACATATGTCCTTCTTTCTTCTTGCGATCCTCTTCGTTGCAAAAGTGTCAGAACATTCATTCCCGTCCCCATTCCTCTCTATCAAACCTCAACAAACTGATTGATCCATGCCACAATTATTCATCATAAAAGTCTGTTTACATATGACTTACTTTTATCTCTTCCTTCCCTGGTTTCTTTGTTGGGGTCCCTCCACACATCGCATGCTGGTGGGACCTGAAGACCGTTACAGTCTAGGAAGGCTATGTGTAATACACAGCCTTTCAGCCTGAATACAGTACCTACATTAAAATGAAAAAAAATCCATAATTTATTGTTCGAAATACTCCGAAAATTTGTTTGCCCAATTGATCGTGGGTCCGGCAGCTGCTGTGCAGCGCCAGATCGATGAGGCTCTATCCCTTTAATTGTTGAACGCCAAACAGGGCAGCAGCAACTCCCATCTTTTAACGTCTTTTGGTCTGATGCGGCGGGGTTTGAACCCCCGACCTCCCGGTTGTGAGACAGACGCTCTACCAACTGAGCCGACACACGGTTTATAGAAACCATCAAGAATAATTATTAAAAACAATGACAGTGAAAATCCACAAAAATGAAAATCCATATCTTATTGCTAGAAATGATATCTGAACCAGAAATACTCTGAAAATTCTTTTTGCCCAATGGATCATGGGCCATGGCACCAGATCAATTCAGACCCTGGACTGTTGAATGCCAAGCAGGGTAGCAGCAACTTCCGTCTTTTAACATCTTTTGGTCTGACGTGGCTGGGGTGTGAACTCCCGACCTCCCGGTTGTGAGACGGACTCTCTACCAACTGAGCCAACACACCGGTAGAAAATTATATCAATAAATTCTATCAAATTCTATGAAAGTTCAAGTTAATGTTAAGTAGTGGGGAGAGGTGTCAATTTATGGATTTAACTATTTTGTTCATCGATATAAAAAACTAGATAGAGCTCGTCTCATGTTGCCGCCCATCAACCTTGAAGCTACATGAAACGTACTCCATGACATGATTTGCAGTTTATGGGTACCTACCAACATGTAAGAAACAACCCGCAAACGCAAGCGAAGAAAGTATGGGCACTTGAACTTTTGGAGTACTTTTAAGTGTTTCCGGAGGTCTCAAACAGGCGCGTTGTTGCTTTATCTGATTTTATGATATCAATTACTTTTATTAGCTAGAATGAAAATTGACTACATATTGATGTTAGATCATAAACAGAAACAACAAACATTCCAGTATATAAGAATATAAGGACAACTCAGGTGGGTGTTTCATAAAGCTGTTCGTAAGTTAAGAGCGACTTCAAGAACGACTGGTAATCCTTTCTTGTAGTACATTCATTGGCGCGTTTAGCACGTAAGAAAGGATCACCAGTTGTTCTTAAAGTCACTCTTAACTTACGAACAGTTTTATGAAACGGCCCCCAGGTGTATGATGGTTCATTTCAAGTAAATCCTAAAAATAGATATATATTTCTGCGAGTCTCATTAATGACTTGGTCAGTTTTTCATTCATTTTGGACACTTTTGGGAGGAATTCGGGATCATAATTTAAACACAAGTTGGGCTCAGCTTGTACAAGCAACGGCAAACCAAATAATGATGATTATTATATACTAGAATTCATCAAGGAGAATGGAGACTTGCTTACCACTTGGTGTGACGATGACCGGTTGGGATAGCCTTTGTTCACCAGGAGGTGGAAGATTTACAACAATACCAAGCACTGAACCTAGAGTAGTTCCTACCCATAGACATGGACAAGTCACAGATTCTAAAAAAAAAAAAGAAGACGCAAGCCATGTAGTTTCATTTGAGATCTTTGGTCTCTAATTGTGAGGTGGTTAATTTGAAAGATGAGAGGAGTTAACAGAAAATCCTGATCATCTGCATTATTTTAAAGGGTTGACTGAACTTTGTGTAATCTCTCATTGACTGTGTGTTATAAATACATAGTCTTAAAATATATACGTTTTCAGATATCTACTTATACTGCATAGAATAATTTGACCTATTATTGTTTTTGTACATAGACAAACTAAAATGTTTTGAGAGGAAAAGTAATTGTTTTGCTACTTGGTAACATAATTATTGTGGAATATATGTATTGAGTAGTTAATTAGCATGTTATCATTCAAGTGGGTCTATACTGCTAGACTACACTAGCATTATGGATCAGGAAATGTGCCCACAATGAGTAGTTGAGGACTTGAGATGGCGCTATTGGTTCGTTTCTGCTTTAAAAGACAAAGGAAAGTTATCATTTCAACTTACCTATCTCATCAATTTACTTACTGAATTGCCAATTTGAGACTTGCGTAGACTTAGTGATCTTATTTACTATTATTAACTTCCTTATTCCCGGTCCAATCTCTTTTAAACTTTCACCCTTCTTGTTTACTTTAATTTTCTTTCACCATTCATACAATCATTTTTACTACCCAGGTAATATTCCCTTTTGATTGACAATGTGAGGTTCACGAAATTGGGCTTAGATTGTCTTCAAAATAATTGAATCTTTGTAAATTATTTGAAATAAAGTACAATCAGAGCCTTTTTACAAAAAGAATCCAATCACACAGAAATATTTCAGTAGTTTTAAACTGCTATTGCTAAATTATCATTGTAACAATTTTTATGAAACGGGGACCTGGACTCACCTTCTTTTCTTGTGTAGGACTCTGAAAATATAAGATTCTGGACTCCTTCCCTAGTCTCCTTCTCCAGGCTCGACATGCTGGAGCTCCGTGAGCGTGTGAATGAGCCCTCACTACGATCTGCATATGAAACACCGGGGAAAGGAGACTAAGCACACAAGATGGTATGTGTGTGTGTGTGTAACGTGTGGAGAAAAAAACAAATCATAACAACTGGAGGCAAAAGAATGGTCCTCGTTTAGATCTATTCAACGGAAGACGTCTAATAAAAAAAACTAATGAAGTCTAATAAAAAAAATGTTTCAGGTTCAAGTGAATGATGTGGTATATTCAACTAAAACCAACATAACTGGTTCACAATATAAAACAATGTTATCTTTCACATATTCATTTAAATTTACCGTATGCTCCTTGAGAATTTGACGTGTGAAGCCACCTGTTCTGTATGTCATGTATACAAGACGGGTTATCTTTGTCAAACCTCTGCATTATAACGACCCCTCCACAAATTAAGACTATTGAATTTTAATGTGTTACTTATGATATGTGTTATGTGTAAATTAATTACTATATATATAAATAAACAAATAAATTCTTAATATACATTACATGTACACATATTATTTAATGATGTTGCAGAGTTGTAGATATATTTTTATGTTGTTGTTTAGTTTACGAAAATGAGATATTGGTAATGACAGCTATCTCTTGCATTCTTTAAAATTGTAATTTTGTTTAATGAATAATATATTTTGTTGATATGATTGATCTAATGCTTGTTGTTGGGTAACTGAGACTATGTGACTGAACAACTTTCTATCTCATTTTGGTAGCAGCAGTGGGATGTGTCTTGTTGGGTGACTAAGATGATGTGACTGAACAACTCTCTATCTCATTTTGGTGGCAGCAGTTGGTTATTGTTGTTGGGTAACTGAGACTATGTGACTGAACAACTTTCTATATCATTTTGGTAGCAGCAGTGGGATGTGTCTTGTTGGGTGACTAAGATGATGTGACTGAACAACTCTCTATCTCATTTTGGTGGCAGCAGTGGGATATTGTTGTTGGGTAACTGAGACTATGTGACTGGACAACTTTCTATCCCATTTTGGTAGCAGCAGTGGGATGTGTCTTGTTGGGTGACTAAGATGATGTGACTGAACAACTCTCTATCTCATTTTGGTGGCAGCAGTGGGATATTGCTGTTGGGTAACTGAGACTATGTGACTGAACAACTTTCTATATCATTTTGGTAGCAGCAGTGGGATGTGTCTTGTTGGGTGACAAAGATGATGTGACTGAACAACTCTCTTTCTCATTTTGTTGGCAGCAGTGGGATATTGTTGTTGGGTAACTGAGACTATGCGACTGAACAACTTTCTATCTCATTTTGGTAGCAGCAAATGGGATGTGTATTGTTGGGTAAATGAGACTATGTGACTGTACAACTCTCTATCTCATTTTGGTGGCAGCAGTGGGATGTGTCTTGTTGGGTGACTAAGACTATGTGACTGAACAAATATCTCATTTTGGTGGCAGCAGTGGGATATGTCTTTTTAGGTAACTGAGGATATGAAACTGAACAACTCTCTATCTTATTTTCGTGGTAGCAGAGGGATGTGTCTTGTTGGGTTACTAAGACTATGAGAACAAATATCTCTCAATCTCATTTGGTGGCATAGGTGGGATATATGTTGTTGGGTAACTGAGACTAAGTGACTGAATAAATCATTTAGATGGCAGCAGTGGGATGTGTATTGCTGGGTAACTGAGACTAAGAGACTCAATAACTTTCTACCCCATTGTGGTGGCAGCAGTAGGATATATTTTGTTGGGTCACTGAGACTACGTGACTGAACAACTCTCTACCTCATTTTGGTGGCAGCAGTAGGATATGTTTTGTGGGATTATTTATTGAATGATTTATATTGAATGTTTTTCTCTCTGCTTAGTCACTTGCCCTGCAGGTCTGTGCATTACTGGTTGCAAAGACTAACCTCCGTGTATGGGCACTGTCCTAACACATTTGCAAACTACTTTATTTGTGTAATATTGCATATTTTTGGGAGAAATGATACTTTTGGGTAATTAATGTTTTGAAAGTCATGCAAGAAATGGAAAATACCACAACCTTGAATATGGCCTGCAATAAATGTATATCCTATGATTAAATACTATTACTTTCCATGCAAACATTGACTATATAAATACATACACAATATCGACAATATATACTCCACGTTATTCTAAATAGAACTATGCCACTGCAACCAAGCCTGCTTGCTAAATTTAAAAATATTTCAAATTACCTACATCTAAATTCATTTTCATGCAATGCTGATTTGAAGATGGGGCAATACTATATACTGATAACTACAACTTCAGCCATTCTGTCGCAAATAAATCAATTTCTACACACTTTTAACAGAGGTTAAAATTGCAACACATCATAACCATTTCAGTATACAATAAATCTGAGGCTTGCATATTACACTACACATTATTTCAAGTCAAGTTGATTAACAAAAACTGCATTGACCATGCCCCAAATCACGGCAAAATCCATCTTTGTTTTTATGGCTCACTTCATTTCATCATTAGAAAAATTAAGTTGATTTTGCAAGCAGCAAGTCAATTAATTAATATTTTTCTTAAAAAAAGATATGCAATTTCAGGTATTCAATCTTAAGAAAAGATACCTGATTTCTCTAAATTGATAGATTATTTGACAGGTCTAAAAGATATATATGAGTTGGAATGATAGAATTGAAAATATAAAATATACATGAAAGAAACCGTTATTTTGCATCATCTTATAATCATCTTAAAAAGCAACCTTTTTTAAGAGTGAACTCAAATGCCTCACCATCCTTTCATATGAATAGAGTAATGGTGAAAAAAAACTCTTCTGGGAAATTTGAAGGGAAAATGACAGTTCCCTCTAAGCCCTCCCCCCAGAATACTCTTTAAAGATGTAAACCCACGTTGAAGAGAGAGATATTGCTACACTCACGCTTGCCACTTATGCTTGCTACGACAGACTCAACCAGAAGACGAAACCGGGGTACAGATGACTTTTTGTGACATGCATCGGACTGAGGGGGCGGGTCACCACTAGATTGGTTGGTTTGGGAAAGGGCGGGGTTCGAAGATAAGGAATTGGAAGAAGAGGAACGGGTCGTGGTCGAGGAGAAAGAATTGGTGGCAGAGACCGGTTTGTGTGCGGGCTCGCTGGTGGTGGTGGGGGTGGATGGGGAGGTGTTGGGAGGAGGGGGGCGGGGTGGAGGGGGTCGAGGAGGGGGTTGTTTGGGAGGTTGGGGCGGGGTAGAGGGGCAAGGTGATGTTTGATGGGGGTCAGCGGGGTGTTCAGGGTGGCTGACACCATTGACTTTGGGAGCTGGAGGGGAAAAGAACAAATATGATACCAAACATGACAAGATCAACAAAGACCACCCAATATAACAAACAACACAAAACAAATAAAACATCACCAAAAATGATAGACAAAACACAAACATGAAAGTACGAGGTGATACAATGAATGAATGAGGAATGAATGACAAATTTGGTGTTGGAAATGGAATTGGTGTTTGTGATGAAATGAGCAAGGGAAAGGGGGGTGGGGTGCCAAATAAAAGATGGAAAAGAAAGAAGGAAACAAAAAAATATATATCCATGTAGTAAATATTGGTAGAAGCTCGACAATCAACACTGTATAAATGAGAATATAAATAAGTGAATAAAAACATACAAATGCAAGTATCACCAAGTTGAAAGAAATGTTAGCAGTGATCACAGCAAAATTGATACAAGCCAAAAGATTTTAATCGTGAAAATTAGTGATTATGAAAAAACTTTCAATTCCTTTTAAAAAGTTATATCTAATCTAGAAGTTCTAGAGAAAGAATAGCTGTATTTCAAAGAAAAACATTTGAGGACTTTTTTATCAATGTAAATTCAATCTCCTGACAAACATTAGCCAAAACAGATTTTGATAACATATTTTCATGCACCTTAATAGCACGGCTAGGTTAAAAGTTCATTTTATTTTTTATCTATCATACAAACAGCAAATGATATATCTTTTACAAATCAAATTAATCAATAAAAGTAATGTGTTCTCTAGAAGTTCTACTTGAGGTTAATCTCACATGCAAACAGTAATGAAAAAAAAAGAATTCTAACTACTAAAAGCATTACCTATCTATATTGCTCAAAATGCATGTTTGTGCTTTTTAATCAGTTGCAGGCCATTAATTCAAACTAAAGCCAAAATGCAAGGATTTAAATCAAGCAAGCAAGCAAGAAGCAATATGAGGTAACTTATTATTAAAAAAGAGGTATCAAAATGAAATTAGAAAAAAAAGGATGGAGAAAGGCACAACACATGATGCAATATATTATTTTCTGCTTAAACACAAAGTAGGTTGTATCCTGCATAAAGTTATAATGATTTGTTTATTTAAGTAACCCATCGATTATACAGACACATGTACTTATAATCATTTTGTGGAGTTATCAAAAGTTGACAGGCTGTTGTATAATGTGTTATTGCAGAGTACTGAGTTTTGATAACAATACATTTTTGAATTCTGTATCATAAATCAGACAACACATTTTGAGAAGGGTTAGAAAACTACTAATCTATGCAATATACTTTTTGATATAGAATAATGTGAACAGGTGTACGCATCTGCCTGCAACTTTTCAACTGTTTCAACTTTTGGGTTTCTATATCCCTCTTGAATTTAAAATGTGTGTTCTTATTAGGGGTTAGGGTTATCTCTTATCTTTACCCATAATTCATCCATATAGTTTTACATTATCTATATCACATATTGTTTTCGATCACTCACGTCGCATGCTACACCCCTTTATATTACAAGTAATTTATCATTATTTAGTTATTAATATATATTGTAAATCAATCATTGGAATTGGGAGAGGAGGCTTCATGCCACAGTAATTCAGTTAATTTTTTTTTCTCTCCCTGGCATTCCAATGGTTTATATTTCTTATTTTGTATTGTTTATATTGAAATGTATTTTTGCAATATTTGCCGAATATATAATAATAATTATAACTTTCAAGAAGTTATGTATGAGTACTTATTTTAAGACTTATTCAAGTTGATTTTTATGGAGAATTCAATATAAAAAAAATACTGACAATTTCAGAGAGAGAAGAATAAGTCGAACGATGAAGGAAATTGAATTTTCATCTTTTTTTCAAATTATTTGAGCAAAGCCAAATGTAGCGATGAAGCTTTTTAATAATGCATATTTCTAAAATGGCTAAATGCTACAATTTCCAATCAGGATAAAATTTTATCTTATTTTAATGATTTCTACTTATATAAGTTGCCTGTTCTTGAAAAAGGAGTTAATGTACTTCATAAGCAGATAATACACACATGTATGTAAGGCATTTTAGCTGCTAATAAAAAGCTGTGTTTTGCACCTCTCCTTAACTCAAATTGCAGTTGGCAATAGTTGGCTATATTGCCTTCTTCTGGGACTTCCCTATATACGATGTACAAATGAAAGGGTAACATTCTGTCATATTGCACAATTTTTTAGCATTATAATGACATTTCATCAGTAATTATCAAGCATGTACCACATGTTCCTAACTTTGTAATGCACGATATTTAAAAAATTCACTATTAAATAGGAAAATTTTACATTTCCACTTGCAGAAAATGCTCGAAGGATTTCAGCTCATAAGTATTAGTAAACGGAAAATAAACATGGAAGTATTTTGGTAAATGTTTCTATTGTTGATATTTTACGGTGTGTGCATGATATAGTTAGCCTTAATTTTTCACGGCACTTTTCTGATTTTTTTCCCCCCAAGAAACAATGAAACACATTTAGCGCACAAGTTTCATCTTTAATGCAGTAGGCTTGATAATATATAGATATGAATGAAATAAGTAAATGGTATTTCACTTGCCAAATAGACTTTGGACTTGACAATATGATTACAAATGTAATTCTTAATAAGAAAGCAGACTGTTGATGAAGTGTATGTATAAATTGCATGATACCTGGCTTCTGTTGAATTAACTGTTATTTTTTTGTTCTTTTTGTTAATTGTAATTTGCAAAGCCATGTGCATGTATTTGTTGTTAGAATATTTGTTATCATACGATAGAATTTAGTACAACTTAGTTTTGTTAGATGCCATGAAGAATGTTAATGTCAAAATTTCCCAAACAACAAATTAGTGCATAAGGTATTAGATAAACAAACCAAATCAATGATTTGATCAAAAACAAACATACAAAAAATCTGAAATCAATACCAAAATTAAGATGCAAAAGGATGTAAGTATATAACAAAATAATTGTCTATTCCTTTTGCAATTGAACTGCAAACAAACTATTTTAAAATACACTTTGGAAATAGGAATAACTAATCTTTAATGGATATTTAAGGTAAGAAATAAACAATTTCATATTATATTACAAATTATAACCTGTTAGATTGTTAAAGACATATGATCTTAAGTGAACATTATAAATCTGAAGTGTCTGAGACATGTTTTGAAATGTTAACATCAAATATTTTGCTTAAATTGCGGGCAGAACAGTGTTTTACAAGTTCTTTAGTTTTATTTGGGTTATACCACACAAAAATTGTCATGATTATTATAAAGGTTACACAGATTTATCACTTTTAGTGTTCACTTAAAAATCATATCTTGCAAAACAATGAAAAGGAGATTTTAAAAAATCATCATAAATTCAAAAGTGCATTGTTATTTGGAAATGGGAAGTGTTTCTTAAAAGCTGTTCATACGGTAATGAATTCATATAAACAACTTGGTTATGGAAAGCCGAAATGAGAGTCATTTGAAATAAAATATTTCAACTAAATTTGTAATATCACCTATGACTAAGACTTGTTATTTGTTTGGGACCATTCTAAAGCAATGTATAATTTTAAAATATTTCAAAAAGAGGTCTAAAATAAATTGTGATTTTCAGAAAATATGGTCACATTTTGTTTGATTAAATATCAAGAGAATTGAGCATCTCATATTGGCACTTCATAGACAAGTAGGTCATAAGATCAAGCACTGAACAGCTTTGTGAAACCACCCCCAGGAAATAGAAAACAGATTGTTTATGCCATGTAATTTCATGTGAAGCCTTTCATATCACAAGTGCATTGGTAATGAGTATCAAATGGCAGTACATGTGTGATAAGCTGATGCCATTTTTGATTGATCCCGGAAAATAATAAATCACAATATGGAATATAAATTTTGTCATCCCGTCATGAACTCAAACAGGGTGAAGAGGCGTCCAGGGTCTCGTAACACAAAGATTAGTGATTGATCGTACGCTTGATTTTTCACGATTGATTGTACATTGTAGTCAATGGAATCAATCATAGAAAAATGTTCTACGAACATTGCTAAATTTTTTTGTTACCGGCCCCAGAATCTGACATGAAACATGCTCTCCTCCAACTTGAAAGTCCAGATGATGGATTTATTTCCATATATTGATTCAATGCAGATATGAGTATTTACTGATTTTACAGTAAAGTTTTATTTTCATATCTAGTTCCTTTGAAGACCAACAAATCTTTTCGAAAAGTTCATATACCAGAAAATATGGATGGGGAGAAGGGTATCTTGCCTTTAAAAGGTAAAAAAAAACCCTCAATAGCTGAAAAAAGAGCACAAGTGAATTGTTCCTGTTTTTTCATATTAACAGCGAGTCAATGGAATATATCCTCTTTTAGAACTTCACTGATAGTGGCATTAAAAGGCGTTAGGCTACATCATGAGAAAACATGGCATGTAAAAGAATGTAAAGACTATTAAAGAGTAAAAATGTAAGAAAATTCGAATCTTCAAGAATATACTGAAGTATTTAAAACATGTATATAAACTTCATCTTAAGTAGAAAAGATACAGAGATTTCAACATATAAAATTCACAAGCCAAGAAAAAAACAACAACAGAAAGACACAAATTCATAGCAGTGCAGTGCAAGCATACATACTCTACAGGAATCGGAGGTCAAATGGGGATGGAGGTCAAAGGTCAGAGGTCGGGAGGTCAATGCCCTCTTATGCAGGACAAAGGTCATCATGCTAGCCTCATTCCCAGGCGCAGGCAAATCTTGCTGAACGGAGGAAACGATACCATATTTGCTGAGTTTCTTGAGAGAGAAAGCCCTACGTAAAAGAACGATCTTTCGCAAACGTGTTGCTGTATTTGGGTAAAAATCAACCGGGGGGGACTCCGTATTAAAAGTGGACGAGAGAGTGGAGAACACTGGATGATGGATGGAATTTTGAAAATGGGAAGAGAAGAGACGGCCAAAGAAATTCTGAATGGTTTTTTAGTCCAGAAATGGTGTAGACTATCTAGTTTCCTATATATGTACATGAAGCATGCATTTTTTAATGGTTAGATGAAAAGAAATATAATCCTTATTATTTTATTCGTTTTTATTCTATTGATATATATACCTTTTCTTTAGTAAACTTTCACCAACATAAGGAGAACCCCCAAACATGCGGGTAACTTGATGTCTGTTCCGGGCAATGAACCAAGTTTAAAATGGATAAAGTAAAATTCAAGACTAATCCATGAGAATCCTTTGATTTCTAACTAAACTTAAAATTTATCATAATTGATGGGATGTTTTTGTAAAAAGCCCCTTCCCCCAAAAAAAAAACAGGCTGGAGAAATTTTGATTTTAATGAAATAAGGGCAAATATGCACAAATTAAAATGGAAGTATGAATATGTAGGATAGCGGGGGAAACCATTGCTAGTTTGTTGCATACAAGTACATGTAGTTGAATAATATATAGGTACATGTAAATAGGTACATCAAATACTTGAAATATACTTCAAGAAATTGGCAAAGCGTCAAAGTTTTAAACAGTAGAATATATATACATGTATGTCCAGTTTGGTGGGTACATGCATAAATATTTGAATTGAGGAAGCATGTTTGTTGTTACTGATACAGTTATGGGAACGGGGGAAGGGTACATATGGGGGCAGATTCTAATGCAAAGCTTGAGATTAGTACGCAGGTATGGAAAGAATGTTAAAATTAGAAAGGCAGTGGAGTCAGAGTGAATTAAAAATCTATAAATGTAAATAGCAAAGGTGTTTTGTTTGAATCTAGGCTATGACGTAGATGACTACAAGTGACGGCTACTTGCTTTGAGCGTATTCAAGCGAAATTAGTGCGGTTTTAGTCTGAGTAAGGAGAATATCATGAAAGAAATGCTGGAAGGGATATTAAAGTTTTAACGGAAAAAGAAACATAAGTTTTGGTGAAAAGGAAAGAAAAAGATAAGGTTCTTTTAACGAAAAAAGAGAATGTCCACGAATCGAAGAAGGCATTTCTTAGCATGAAATGTACATGTATATCAATCAAGAAAGTGCGCAGGAAAGTACTATGAATTGTCCTATCCACATACCATCAATATATGAAATATAGGAGGATATTATTGGGAAACGATGCTTCAACCGAAATATAACCACCTATGTGTGGGGAAAACATTCTTTTTTTCACTTTAAAATCTTTAAAAATATTTGCAGTCAAAGAGACATTTTTCGTTGAGAAATATGCTATCGGACTTAGAACAAGGATTTCATTACTGTTCATTTATTTCATATTATATACATCGCCAATTGAGGATTTCTTCAAGCCAAATGCTCAGCAAATCTTATCAGATACATGTAGCACTGAATCAGAAAATTGGCTCAGTGGTTAGACCGTCTGCACAACTACTGGAAGGTCATGGGTTTGAATCTGCAAAAGACTTTTAAAAGAAATTTTACCTACCAGTACTCCCTTTTTAACAGGTGCCTAGCAGTGCAAATGGAAAAAGGGAAGCTCCACACATAAAGCTACGTGAGGGCAAGTTTCATTTCAGTAAATTTTGCTTTTAACTACAGATGTGTGAGCTAACACTAGTAAAGCATTTCTATGTGTCTAATGGCACAACACATGTAACACCCATCTCTGTAACATCATCATCTTTTCTTAATGAAGGCTATAGGTGAACTCTCTAACAGATTTAGCTCTGAATACACTTTAAGACTGGTCCACGACCCAATTTTGGAACAAAATGAATGTTACTCATTTTCTTAAAATGTGAATGAAAATCCTCTTTTTATATGAGGCTCAAATTAACTACTAAGAAAAAAATAATTTTTTGGATGATTGCAAGCCTTTACTTTGGAGTAAAGGTCAAATAATTTGAAAATCATAGCCATACGATTGCTATGACATCATTATGACTAGTTGTTAAATGCGCTTTTATTCTACTAAAGGTGATAGCATAGTCACAGATTAAGTATTCGTGCGAGGGTTTAGAACATGACACAGTCAGATATTCCATGTTTCAATATTAGCATCAAATTCTACTGCGTTTCCCCCCCCCCCCCATTGGGTCGTAGACCAGTTGAAAGGTGTGCGGTGGCCTAAAAGAGAAAGATATTTCCTTTTGATCCCAGTACTTAAAAGTGATTTTATACCAAAAAGATGGGCAACATTATTAGGACTGGGGTATTTTGAGTTTGGATGCTTCAGAGAATTCTACCCATATATCTTACATCCCACGTTTCACCATCAAGGGCCCGTTGCAGAAAGAGTTGCGTTTAAACGCAAGTCAAAAAATCAATCGCAAGTCCCAAATGCGCGCTGTTGATTGGTTGAAAATCAAGTTGCGCATGATTTTTAGAGTTGCGATTGATTGCAACTCTTTCTGCAACGGGCCCCAGGTGTTTTATTACACAATCTTTCATTTCATCAGAAAATTGACACAAAACTTGAAAAATCAACTCAAAATTCAGCAAAATCTTGGGCAAATTTTAAGGTTCACATAAACTCTGGAGGGCAGATTCAGAAAAAAAAATATCAAGGGTAATTTTGTTAGGAGCTTGAATATTATGCATTTAGCATCAGGACTTAAAATTGGCATCTAGAAATCTTTAGACTCTATAGACATTCTTTTAGAAAATTATTCGGAAAGGAATTGCTTTTTTGAGTAAATGAATATTCATAGCTCACAATATAATGGGATAAATGTCCAAAGGAAAACAGCCTGGAGCAATACCTCCTCAAAACGTCTTATAGGAATAAGAAAATACATCAAGGCCAAATATGGAATGGGATATTCTGCGTAATTCTGTCTCAATTTTTGAAGATTAAGCATCGGATCAAGTATGAATATACTTATCTTTTGGAATTTCCCTTTGCAGATTAAATGCAGCCGTATGCCGACAAGAATAGAAGGGTTTTGAGAAAAAGGGATGATGCTAATCCAATTCAGGATTAGCTGAGCTGGAACATGATGGAAATGAGGCTTTAAGAATCGACAGGCAAATATGCAGGAGAATCTTTCCCCGAGGCATGACTTGAAATGAATATAAATGAACCCAGATATTATTTTAGATTTAGTTAACTTTTGCATGATGCAAATGAAAATTTGCTAAAAGTCATGCTTTGGCCACAGTAGAGGTACACTGCATTTTAAAGATCTAATATGAATATATAAGAAGTGAATTTTTTTTTTAAAAATGTGTCATAGGTCGTAATCGCAGCAATTGAATTGAGAAAACTTAGTGAACAAGTAAGAAAGGTGTGAATATGAAAATTTCTAGCAATGTTGAAGTGAAAAGATTTGATGGTTAAGAAACTATTTTATGAGCTATATCTACTCAGCGAGTTGAACTGACAAAGCAAGGAAAATAGTTCTTGAGGGTACCAAAGGCATAAACATCTTTCATTTTCCTTGTCGGAAAATTGAGATGAGATGAAAATTGTTATGATAAACAAGAGGCTTTTAAAAGCTAAAGCTGCTTTTAGAAACAGGTCTTTTTTTTAAGTTTTTTTTTTAACAGGCAGAGTAAGAAAGAACAATAGAGATTGTAGACTATTTTGGAAAGAAAAACATGATTCTATGAAAAATATCTACTTGATAAATTTGAATTGAAAGAAAACAAAGGAAAGAAAAATAAAGGAAATGAAAGATGGTGGACTATTAATTCAAACAAGGAAGGCATTTCATGAAAAGTATCTACTCAAAAAGTTTGAAGAAATTATAGAAAAGGAAATGAAAAACATCGGACTATTATTGAATGAAAAAGGCAATTTATGAATGATATCTACTTGATTATTCATATAAAATACTGGAAAGGAAAGGAAGTATAGCAGAATTTTCAATAGTGAAATGAAAGATAGTGGACTATTTTTGAATGAAAAAGGCAATTTATTAATGATATCTATTTGATGAGTTACAGCTTAAAGAAAATAACAGACATGAAAGGAAAGATAGTGGAAACTTTATTCATGAAAAAGGCATTTTATGTCTCTTATATACTTGACATACAGTGTATTTGAGTTGAAAGAAGAAAAAAGATAAGAAAATTAAAGAAAGGAAAGGAAAGAGAATGGAATATTTATTCATCTACTCTCATCTACTTGATAAGTTTGAGTTTAAAGAAAATTAAGGAAAAGAAGATAAAATAATGAAAAGGAAAGGTAATGGACTATTTATCAATGAAAAAGGCAATTTATGAATCATATTTACTTCATAAATTTTAGTTTAAAGAAAATAATGGAAAGGAAAGATAGTGAACTATTTATGAACGAAAAAGCCAGCTTATGAATCATATTCACTTGATGATTTAGAATTGAAGGAATATGAAGGAAAGCTTTAAGGATGGAGAAATGAAAGTGAAATGGAAGGACAGGGATAGGGTAACGTGTTGGTTTGTTAGGGCACTAACTCAGGAAGCCACCCATGCAGCTCATGGTACTATCGGAGCTACCTCCTCCCATGGATCCTCCGCTGCCTCCACCTCCTCCTCCTCCATCCCCATTGGGTCCTCCGGTGTCGGAGACGGTGGACTGCGTCTTGGCCATCATCTTGCGACAGCCTTGGGACTTACTGCGCCGGAGCTGAGACGGGTCGTGGTTGTTGCGGGGCTTGACTCCGCCGCTGCCTCCGCCGCCGCCGCCCCGCATCGCACTGTTGCCGGTCGGGCTGATGCATACTCCGTTCTGGGGCGGGGTAAAGAAAGGATGAGTGAGAAAGAGAGAGATAGAGAGCATGAGAGAGAGAGAGCGAGAGAAGTGAGAGAAAGAGAGGAGTGAGAGAAAGAGAGGAGTGAGAAAAAGAGAGGAAAACAGAAAAAGATAGATTAGTGAACAAAGAAAAAAAGGATTTGTGGGTTATCCATATCTTTATAAAGATCCACACAAAATATACGAAATGCAATAAGTATGAATTCAAACACAACTAAATAATTTGGCATATTCAATAAAAGCCAGAGGCTGGACAAGGATGACTCCGATGACATCAAAGTCAGAAATATCCGACACAAACATAACACCAAGAATTCTTTAACAACAGAAAAATAAAATCCTCTTCCTCAAAAAACCAACCAGAGGTTGTGCTTTTTGGAGAATTTTGTATTGATAACCGTTCTTTAAAACGCTAAATATGACAATAGAATCATCAAGGATTTACATACATGCAAATTACACAATGCAAATTTTCCCGCTCACAAGGTCTACAAGGGCCGTCTATCATTTTTCTGAAAATGCCAAAGACAAAGTATACTTGTGCTGCTACATGAATGGAAGGGGAATGAATTGACAAGTTTTGTTCATTTGAATCATATCATAAGTGTTTAGCCTTTTAGGGCAAATTCATGTCCTGAAATATCAAATCCCTTTTTGCATTTGAAAAATAATTCTTTACCGACTCTCCCGCCATGCTTGAGCCAACCGGTGACCTACACCTCTCCTGGTCCGACATGTACTGTTCCACAATGTCGCCGAGGCCCTGCGGCTGCGATTTGTTCTTCTTCGGAGATCTTGGGGTGCGCTGGTAAGGGTCTGCTGAGCCATACAGATCGGGCGTGCCCATGTTGAGTAGGCAGGTCCGTTGAAGGTAGTCGACAATTGCCAGCCCGTTGGTGGTCCCAAAAGCCAGTCTATGAGAGGATGAAGTCATGATTTTAATTCAAATTCATGAAAAGGGTTTTTGATTTAAAAATCTTTCCTGAGAAACAGATTAATTTTCAGTTTTCTATGAGCATATTTGATAGGCAACAATGGTATACATGTATATTGGCAAAGTTACAATTCCACAATTAGATCTATAGACCAATAGAGCAAAGCTGGTAATTGCACTACATGTATATTGTAACAACATCATCATCATCATGATCATCATTATCATCATCATCATCATCATCATTATCATCATCCTCCTCATCATCATTATCATCATCATCACCATCACCATCATCATTATCACCATCATCATTATCATCAACATCATCATCATCATCATCATCATCATCATTGTCATCACCATCATCAGTGTTTTTAATAACAAGGTTAACCCTATCTAGGCCGGGGGGGGCCTCGGAGGCCCCCCCCCTCAACAAATCGCGCGATATTTTCGCCGTGCGAAATTTTTTGACCGCGCCGCTCGCTGACTTTTTACTTTCAAGTCTTGCGCAACTTTTGAGACCAATTTTGCGTCACCCGGGTATGTGGTTCCGAAATTACGCAACAATATGTAAGTGCATGTCAGACCGAAAATTGCTCAAAAACGTGATTTCGTGTACAAAGTCAATGCAAATTGTGTTTTTAACCAAAATTCATAAATGTATGATTATTTTTAGTTTTGCTTGTCTAAATGTATCCATTTTATGCTTTTTATGATCACAGAAGAGTCCCCAACAAATTTCATTGAAAAAAACAATGAAAAACAAAAGGTCAAAAAACAAAGAAATACATAAGAAATTGCAAAAAACAATATAATACATAAGAAAACGATTTGATATCACAATTTTTTTCATGTACACTTGCTAAAGACACCACAAAGAGTTTCTATACCAAAAATTAGTACATTTGGAGCTTTATTTTGGGAGTTAGAGGAAAAAGTATGATTTCGCATACTAATTACGCATAAATTAGCATAATCACTTAATAACAATTCGCATGAAATAAATTACTATACGATCTTGTAGATTATGTCCCAGGCGACCCGCGTGCCAATTTTCGGCGCGATCGCGCGGTCGACGGCCGAGATCTTAGGGGGGGGCCTGGGAGGCCCCCCCCCGGCCATAGGAACTCCCAAAATACCCCGGCCTAGATAGGGTTAAGGGCCCTGAAATGAGACAAATAGGTATATACTCACAAGCCATAGGCCGAACTGATCTCCACGCAAGTGATGGTCGGAGGGGGTTCCCCGTCCACCCAGAGCAGCTGCACACATAGCGAGGGCTGGAAGCCCATCCCCCTCTTGTGGGCCCCGCCCTTCACCCTCAGGTTGGGCACGTTGTCCCTCAGCCCCTCCCCGCCCGTCTGATGGGAGTGGTGCTGGTGCTGCTGCTGATGCTGGTGGTGATGATGGGGGTGGTTGATGGGGCTGGGCGCGGGCGTGGTCGACGTCTGCTGGATGGGCGTGGAGGGGAGGGTCGCCGAGGCCACGCTGCTGGCACTCACCGTGCTGGTGTTGCGCTTGAGGGGTGCCGGTTGGATGGGCATAGGGGGCATCTCAGTCTCGGGCGTTTCGGGCTCCTCAGCCTCGTATACTATCGAGATCTCTAGTGTCTGAAAATTTTAGGAGCAAAACAATAAGAGTAAGCCCATTACAGAGCACAGTCTGCAAGAAGCCAGACAGGTATGTTTATGACATGACTTAATGCTTTATTGCATAAGATATAATTTTGAATGTTCTTGAATGCTCCTACAGATACAAACATAAACATTTTTCTCTCTCCATTTTTCTTCTCCCCTTATCTTTCACCTCTCTTTCTCCCCACTTTTCTCTGTCCCCCTCTTCTTAAAAACTTTTTTCTATTCTTTTCTGTCCGGAGGCCTGTTGCATAAAAAAAATCTCTGGCAATTTTTTTCCAGTGTTTTTCAAGGTGTTACTGTCAATGGCATAATTTTGTTTGCCAGAGTTTTTTTTTTATGGCAAGTTGTATGAAATGGACCACTAATGTGGTCTATTTCTTGCTTTCTCTCTTTCTCATCCACTATCTCTTTTTCTCATCTACTCTAGCTCTCTCTCTCATCTCATAAACTGACCGGTAGCTCAGTTGAAGCCTCCATCTTGCTGAAGCGGTAGAGGAGTAGATGACCGCTGGCTCCGGCCACACAGAGCATCCTACTCTCTGAGCAGAGCTTGACCAGCTGGATAGCGAAGGGGTCATCGTCCCCGTCCAGCGTCTTGGCTTGCTTGGCTTTCTCAAACACCTTGGCAGTCTTGAGTTTGTAGAGAACTTGGAGCATGACTAGAAGAGGAAACAAATCATTATCATCTATTATCATTATTTGTTTGGCAAACAGATTGAAACACAAGTAATATCACTGTCTTTTCAAAAGTATCTCATAGTGAGATATTTTTTCAGTAAATAAACTCCACGGTGTCTCTAGTTTTGCAGTTTGTATGGGTAATGCAAAGTTTAGTGAATAAGAGATTACCTTCATGGGTATTTGAAATCATCAATTTGATTCAATAAATGCAATTCAATATCATGTATACCTTATTTGGAAATATTATTCTCAATGAAATTTTATGACAAAAGATGAAATGCATTTTTTCCTTACCCTGTGATGCGTCCCAAAATTTGATTGAGCCATCTGCATGCCTGCAATACGAGAAGATAATAAAAGTGATAGTATTTATTTGAAAAAACAAAATCACCACCATCACTGTAATCATAAGATCACCATCATGGCCAAAATTGTGATCATTATCTAGATCAACATCATCAGCCGCAGCATCAACATCGTTGTAATCATCATCATCATCGTCATCGTCATCATCATCATCATCATCATCATTCTCATCATCATCATCATTCTCACCATCCTCATCTTTCATCAATGGCCTTACCCTGTAATGATGATTTCTTGATCACTGCTGCCACCAGACCCCCACTCTCCTCCTTTCACTGGCCAATTCTGTTTGACAACAAAAAGAAAAACAGAACAGTAATCAAACTTATAACAATTACAGTCAAACCTGCTTTTAGAACACTTGCTTTATTTTCTAATTCTATACCAAGAAAGTAGGAGAGGTTCGATCTCACTGTTTTTTTTTAAGTGAAAGATAAACTACATGGCCCGTATTCTGAAGTCGGGTTTGATTCAAACTCGGGTGTAAAGTTGTGGTTTAAGTATCGGAAGCCTAAAGCATCAAAATTTTTATTAAGTTGTATGTGTCTTATGTTTACTGTGCTCTTTCCAGATTCATCGATGGTGAAAACAATCATCTATTTATACTTCCGAGACAATTATGAATGATTTGAGAGCCAAATGAGCTGAAATATGATATCTCTACTGTTAATGATTTATTTAACAATTGGCTATCCATACTTAAACCACTACTTTAAACCTGAGTTTAATATAAACCTGCTATCAGAATGTGGGTTTTGAATGGGTTCCATGACATTTAATCTGGCTACAATTGCTCTGATGGAAAATCTGTACGTTAAGCCAAATGCAGAACCTAACCTCCAAAACTAAACAATCCCTTATTCTTATCTTTACATTCTGAACCAAAAACTCTAATACCATCCTAACTCTAACCCTCTGCTCTCTGAGATGTTAAGACTGGAGCAAATGTTGGAGGAAGCATGCATTGTTTCACCTTTGAATGATTCTCAGGGGTCTGCTATGATTCTGCTAATCACCCTTACACAGCAAAAACTGTGGTGTTAACCAGTGTACATAGAGGACCACACCAGTCATTTTACACCTGTGTTAAATTGGTGGAGTTAGTTTTACATCTATAGGTGATATTACAACACCTTTTGTTGTTACATTTACACTCTTTGGTGTTATGTTTAATCTCATAGGGTGTAATTCTAACACCTCAGGTGTGTGGTCCTCTATTTACACCAATTGGTGTCAGTTTTAACACCGCAGTTTTTACAGTGTAGGGTGGACCATTTCAAGGATCTGCTGCACAAGGATTTTAAATGACTTCCCAACATAGCGACAGTTCTAAAATTTAACAAGTGGAATGCCTCTGGCCGTCTCACCTGCATCACGCGGTTCAATATAGCAGCAGTGCTGACTATGAATACTACTCTAACTCGCACAAGATGTTCAGTGATACATGGTTACTCTTATGTCCAAGTTTAATGAACTAGACCACTTTTTATGAACTAGACCAATAAACTTACAGAGATATGATGGTTATTCAACAAAAAACCCCAACATGGCCAAAGTTCATTGACCTTACATGACCTTTGACCTTGATCATGTGACCTGAAACTCGCACAGGATGTTCAGTGATACTTGATTACTCTTATGTCCAAGTTCAATGAACTAGACCAATAAACTTTCAAAGTTATGATGGTAATTCAACAGATACCCCCGATTCGGCCAAAGTTCATTGACCCTAAATGACCTTTGACCTTAATCATGAGACCTGAAACTTGCACAAAATGTTCAGTGATGCTTGATTACTATTATGTCCAAGTTTCATTAATCAGATCCATAAACTTTCAAAGTTATGATGGGAATTCAACAGATATCCCCAATTCGGCCAAAGTTCATTGACCTTTGACCTTGGTCATGTGACCTGAAATGAGCACAGGATGTTCAGTGATACTTGATTACTCTAATGTCCAAGTTCAATGAACTAGACCAATAAACTTTCAAAGTTATGATGGTAATTCAACAGATACCCCCGATTCGGCCAAAGTTCATTGACCCTAAATGACCTTTGACCTTAATCATGAGACCTGAAACTTGCACAAAATGTTCAGTGATGCTTGATTACTATTATGTCCAAGTTTCATTAATCAGATCCATAAACTTTCAAAGTTATGATGGGAATTCAACAGATATCCCCAATTCGGCCAAAGTTCATTGACCCTAAATGACCTTTGACCTTGGTCATGTGACGTGAAACTCATGCAGGATGTTCAGTGATACTTTATTAACCTTATGACCAAGTTTCATGAACTAGGTCCATATATTTTCTAAGTTATGATGACATTTCAAAAACTTAACCTCAGGTTAAGATTTTGATGTTGATTCCTCCAACATGGTCTAAGTTCATTGACCCTAAATGACCTTTGACCTTGGTCATGTGACATGAAACTCTAATAGGATGTTCAGTAATACTTGATTAACCTTATGGCCAAGTTATATGAACTAGGTCCATATACTTTCTAAGTTATGACGTCATTTCAAAAACTTAACCTCAGGTTAAGATTTGATGTTGACGCCGCCGCCGCCGCCGCCGTCGGAAAAGCGGCGCCTATAGTCTCACTTTGCTTCGCAGGTGAGACAAAAACTTGTTTAAAGAACAAGGCCCCCCCCTCCCAGTACGGAACCTCAATGCACACTTGCTAAACCAACCACAATGATGGTTGTTTGCTACCGGTACCAAATTAGCACCTGGGTGAGAGTAGCAAAGTGTAGACTCATTGACTGATTGAATTAAAAAAATGAATGAATGAATGAATAAACAGATGATCAAATGAATGAATGGATGAATGAATGAATGATGAATGAATAAACAGATGATCAAATGAATGAATGAATGAATGAACAAACAGATGATCAAGTGAGTGAATGAATGAATGAATGATGAATGAATAAACAGATGATCAAATGGATAAATGAACGAGTGAAAGAAAGAATGAATGAGTGAATGAATGAATAAATGAATAATCAAATGAATAAATGAATGAATGATTAATCAAATTAATGAATGAGTTACTGATTGGCTAAATGAATTAATGAATTACTGATTGACTAAATGAATGAATGAATTACTGATCGACTACATGAATGAATGAATTACTGATTGACTAAATGAATGAATGAATTACTGATTGGCTAAATGAATGAATGAATTAATAATTGATCAAATGAATGAATTAATGATGCTTGGTTGGAAAACATGTGTTCTTTAAGGCGGCATAATTTACAAATGTAGTGAGATATATACACATCATGACTAGCCTATAGTTTTAACCCATCAACGAAGCATACCAGTAGATTTTTTCCAATAAAACTAATTCATTTGTGTGTACATATCATCAAGCATTGGTGTACAAAATTTATAGACAAAAGACCATTGATATGTATGATAAAAACTCAATCTTATTTCAAGGACCACAACTCTGTAATCCTGTTTCTGTAGATGTCAAGCAATCAGTTTCATTAAGTGTTTTTAAGTCAAAATCACTGCAATTTATCAAAAAAAATTATAGTTATTCATTAAGTTTATTTGTATGAATTTCATTATGGCATTATAGGCACCCCCTTTCCGTAGTAGTTTACGTGATTTTTTAAAATCGTTGTTATTTAAGTCTTTGTATAATTATTATGTTATAGGGTCAGCTAATCACAAGGCTTGTTCCTTTCTTGCTGTCCCTCTCATATTCAATCCAATGTTTATTTCTATTTGTCATTGATATTTTTCTATTTTGTGAATATGATACTTTGTATATGTAATGTTTTTGTATAGATTTTATGAGCAAATAAATTGAAATTAAATTGAAATACACATAACATAATATTATCTCCATATACATGTAGGTACATGTACATGTGTAGCAAAATACAGTAAACTGCAACCTCCATCAAATAATAATGTACCTTTTAGCCCCCCCTCTCCTTTCTTTTTGCTGCATGAGTGGTATTTACATGTTTGCATTGTTGACATTTTGCATATTTTGTTATTTGGTCACCCGTTTTTATAAGCGTTGCTTCTCCCCGGGTGACCTCATCATCATTGTATTTGTGTAAAACTCTGTTGTCATTTTGTTTGTATTGTTTTTGTATTTGATGGTTAAACAATGTATTGAATTGACTTGAAGAGGATTGTCTAGAGGTATTGCATAAAACATAATCCTAAAATGTTTGAGGAATTTATGCACTCTTCCTTACAAATAAATGACAAAAATCAATATGAAATATAATACTATATGTATCATATGATGTAAAAAAAAGAGAATGGAATCTGATTATGAAAAATTCCTGCTTTATTGCATTTTTTGGTAAAAGTATGGTGTATGATTACCCCCCCCTCCCCATAATCCAACTAACTTGAACAAATACATTTCTAGTACAAACAGATAATGCACTTGTATTTCTTTGATGTGCTATAACACTTCTAACAGAAAAATACCCAGAGAGAATGCCCTTTAGATACAAACTGGTCATAGCATTTCTGTGTGTGCAGGAGTACATTTGAGAAAATTTCTTTCATTATGACATCATGATTATCATATATCTGATGCAGGCGCTCCAAAATAGAATGCGAAACCTCCAGAGCATGAAGGAGCTTGGAGGGAAATGTCACGATGTTTAGAACATAGTCCTGTATTATTGATTAGCAGAGAGTGCACGCAGACACCTTAAGATGGGGGTGGGGTGGGGGTGGATGGTAGGTGGAGAGGGGGTGGGGAATTGGAGGGGGAGGTAAGGGGACATGCAGACAACTTAAGGTGGGGGGGATGGTAGATTGGGAGTGGGGTGAAGGGAGAAGAGGGGAATAAGGGGTGCATGCAAAAACCTTAAGATGGGGGTGGATGGTAGGTGGAAGGGGGGATTTAGGGAAGGCGCATGCAGAGGGAGAGGACTGGGGTGGAGAGGAATAAGGGGTGCATGCCGACAGCTTAAGATGGGGGGGGGGTGGATGATAGGGATAGGTGGAGAGAGAGAGAGAGAGAGAGTGGGGTTAAGGGGCGAAGTCGGAATGGGAGGGGAGAAATGGGGCGCAGGCAGACACCTTACGATGGGAGGGGGAGAGATAGAGAGGTACATTGAAAGGCAATGACGGTAGGAAAATTGAAAGGAAATTAAAGGAAAGGGGTAGCAAATACATAACAAAAACCAAGGTCCCTAAACTGCTCAAATAACACAATCACTGACAATACATAACAGTGCAGAAATTCAATAGAAGGCAGGCTTAAATCAAGCAGAAGAAGTGACATGCTGAAATACTTAGAATAAAAGTGCACAAGCAGCAATGAAATGATCTGTCAATCTCAATATCTCGGAATATATGCAGCTGGCATCTGCAGTATCTCTGTTACGGTAAGTGACAATATCAACACCTCTTCGTGTCAGCATTGGCTCTTCGGAGGGATATATAGATCTCACTGAACTACGAG
This sequence comes from Lytechinus variegatus, assembly GCF_018143015.1. Classification (NCBI taxonomy): domain Eukaryota; kingdom Metazoa; phylum Echinodermata; class Echinoidea; order Temnopleuroida; family Toxopneustidae; genus Lytechinus; species Lytechinus variegatus. The sequence goes on from NC_054743.1 coordinate 62,487,837, forward strand.
TCTACTCGCATGATGTGAAATTACTCGCAAAAGGACACAATGTCATTTGGAACCTTTTTCAGAAATTTGTAACCTACTGTCGCCTGGTTATGAGGAATCTGATTGAGATTATCAGTAAAAGATGTCAAGACTCTTTCTACACAATTTTAAAGATTGATATTATCTTTCTAAGAAGGACTGTCATAACTCATAAGTTTACAGTTACCAATCTGGAATTAAAAAGAAAATACACTCATACACCTTGGTATCAAAAATGCTTGTAAATAAATAATAACAATCATATAAATAACATAAGAATTATATAGCACAGGCATCCACCTCGCTAGGTACTCAAGGCGCTCCTATATTACCCCGTCTAGGCTAGTCTACCGAGTCTGGTGCGCACAGCTTTTTGAGGAATTACCTCCTGCCGGTACCCATTTACCTCACCTAGGTCTAGTGCAGCACAGTGTGGATAAATTTCTTGCTGAAGGAAAATACGCCATGGCTAGGATTTGAACCCACGACCCTCTGTTTGAAAGGCGAGAGTCAGAACCACTAGACCACGACGCGCCCAAATTAATATCTAATTCAATAAACCTCTATCCACAAAAAAATATTTAAAGCTAGCAATGGTATGCGTGACATGTGTAGACTTCCATGACAGTATCAGTTTATTTATTCTAGGATTTTGAATAATCCATTAAAGACGATTTTTTTCTTATTGCGAAATATGTAAACCCTGTCTGCTTTAAGTATCTTTTTAAAAACTTTCTAATTGCCAAATTATTTTCGACAACTTGCCATCTTTCCAAGGAAGTTCAATAGTAAAAAACCATTTTGTAAATCAATCGATTTTATCCATATATCAATAGAGATTCTTATAGAACAGGGTATCATTCATTTTATAACACAACAAAACAAGAATATTGGGATAATGTTTTCAGCACAAATCATAGGTTACATGTACACATACAATATAATTCTAAACAAAAATGAGCTAGTATCAAATCACATTCATAATATTCTGTATATCAGTTGATTGCTTAAGAACTCGACTGAGATTCTATCATCACGTTCTTCTATCATTTATAGGATTTGAAGTTCATTAGCTTTTGAAAAATTCCTTGCGTCATCTACAATGTTTGCAAGCATTTCAAGTGGGTACAGTACATGGAATTCTATACTTTTCCTTCCTGTATCGTTTATATTGATTTTACCAACTGAATGAAAAATTATTGAGCCGAACATCGAAATGAGGAAATATCCGTTGTGAAAAATGAGCCGAAAAACCTACATATTTAATATTAACTGGAGGAAAGTGCAAACCTTGGTCATGAGGGAAGTAGATTCCTGTCACACCTGTCTAGACTATGAGGTTTATTCACACCGATCAGATCAGAAAAATAACTCTAAATCGCATGAACTCATTCAGCTTAGCATTATCATGTGCTTTCACACCAGCCTCTACCAAACAAAGTGTTCATGGTTAATGAGTGACCAACAAGATTTTCTCATTCACACCCATCCAATGAAGAAAACATATCTAAATGTTCTGGACAGCCATAACCAGTAGGGGAAGGCGGGGTAAGTTGTGACAGTTTTTGCTTTTTGCATGTTAGAATTGATATGATTAATAATCTTGTCGAAATAAGTACCTTGCCTTGAAATTTCATTCTTTTGAAATATTTTCCACCTATATATAACTTTCTACCCCAACACTGAAAGTCATCGTGACCTTTGAAAAAAACGATGTCAAATGGCTCAACTTGCCCCATATATGGGGTAAGTTTGAGCCACCTTCTGGGGTAAGTTGAGCCACAAAAACTATGTACAAAATGTATGGGGGGAGAACCAGCATGTCAATTTTTAGTTTAAAGTCTTTTCACTTGCTAATTCTCTATAAATACTAACATCCTGTAAAAGGAAAAGAGCAGTCATATAAATTTGCTCCTTTCAGCCTGCATTTCAATCTATTTTTATGGTTTGTTTGTTTTTTAAGATACATTACCATAGGAATTACCATGGCTCAACTTGCCCCATGCTGTTTGGCTCAACTTACCCCAGTCCGAACTTAGTGCGATAATTTTGTATCCACACATTTATTATGCATCCATCATATAAAAGACTATGACAAGAATGAAGATCCATACCTGGACTAATAATATTGTTATCATGTCTTTATTATATTTAAAGACGTGTGTGTTTATAAAGCACTTATCTATTTCACACTCTTTTTTACTTTTTTGGCTGAAATTCATATTTTTCCCTCTAAAAAACTACTTTTTGTTTCAAAGTTGGAAACAATGTGGTGGGGTTAGGGGTTATGCTATGGGTCATCAATACATGACACCACCACAATGTCTGAATCATTCATTATTGGCCTGGGGCTGGTGGCTCAACTTGCCCCTATGCTCAACTTACCCCGCCTTCCCCTACCATTATTTTGACACGTTCACACCAGCCTCCCCAGATAAAAAATGTCATAGTTAGAGAATGACCCAAAAGAACCTCTCATTGACACCCAACCAACAGGAAAATATCTCTAAATCACAAGAACTTGTTCAGACCTTAAAGAACATTTTTTTAATGCTTTCACACCAGACTCATCCAGAAAGAGTTTTCAGAATTAAGGACTGACCAAAGATGTACACATTTTCTATAGACCTATTGCATACATTACACGTATGACGTCATGACCTAATAGCGCCCTCCCTCAGAGGATACAGGAATACACATTAATGGGGTTGTCAGAGATGCGCCAGCTACAGATCACCTATGCATGCATGGCAATGGCTTCAGCCTCTAAGATGGCGCCAAGAAGAGTCAACACACAAGGTCTATACAGAAGAATGTGCACTCTTTTTATTTTTTAATTCACATCCAGATCAGGGGCCCGTAACACAAAGCTTGGCGATGAATAGCAAATATGACAGAATACTTCTTATTGGTTCCTCGCCGGCACTTTGAACCAAATGCGCATGAAACATTGATCTTGATTGGTCTATAGATTTAGCGATTGATTGTTAATCTTTGTGTTACTGACCGCTGGACTGAAAATTCTCGTAATGTGCTTTCAAATTCTAATACCTTGAAGAAATTTGAGGAAAAGCTTTTGTACTTTTCAAAAGTGCCTTGTGATTCTGAATTATTGTCTTTCAGGGAAAAATAAGGATTATTTTGCTTTCATAATGGGAAAACAGTAACCTGGGAGAGGTGCTTCACAATGACTGAAGTCTGACTAAAACTCACATTTTAAGCCGCGTGTGGTATCATCGCACTGGTACGATCACACTTACGGGGACGACCCCATATCTATCAGATTGTACATTGAAATATCATGTGCATGATGGCACTTAAGCATGACTCGAAGTCATACTTAAATCTTTGTGAAACCGCCGCTGGTATTTTCTGATCAGGGTCAAACACAATATCAGGGAGGTGCGAACGTGGTCTTGTGAGAACCACTCCGGAACCCTGAGGAGGATGTTAGTCATTCATCCATGCACGACTCAGGGCATTCCCCAGCCAATAAATAACCCAGACGTGAGCGCTAGAGGTGTGCATGTACAACAGTCATCTCTCACACAACAATGTAAGAACCAGGGGCACATTTCATACGGACATACCTCGCATGTAAAACTGCCGTGAATCGGCCAGTATTCTAACTTCCATGGAACCCATGTTATTCATAATTGGCTGCTGAACCATGTTACAATGGTAACTGGCAAATTACCACAATTTAAATGTAGTGCTTAATATTGTGATGTACAAATGCCTGGTTTGGTTATCTCTTACATAATGATAACGTAATGGGTCCAAAATACTATATAACAAAGCTATATAGAAGATATGGATTGTTTTCTATACGGGCAATGATTTCAGGGTAACTTAACCAAGTAACTTGGTCAACTACAATGGTTCACATGGTTAGGACTGTGCCAATTTACTCTACTAACACACAATCATGCATCTTTACAAAAAATGGACACCAAGTCAGAACTTCGATTGTAACAATAGATTAGCAATTAGCATCTCCACGATCTTAGTCAGGAGTTAAAGGGACATAGTGGCTAAATTAAATTACATCAGTATAATTGTCAGTGTTTAACTGTCCGCCTACCACTTTGACAAGCCTCTGTGCCACCATGACACAGCACTCGAGCATTCTAAGAATTCCTTCCAAACCAAATACCCATTCACCTCACCTGGGTTGAGAGTGGCAAGAATAGATCAATCTCTTGCCAAAGACAAGGAAAAGGTGAGGAAAGAGGAGGTGTTAACTGATAAATCTTCACAAATTTTTAAATTTTGGGAATGGTTCTTACCCTCTTACTGTAGGCTGTTTTCTTCCTGTTGAGGCCATTCGCTCCAGTTGAGTAGAGAGCGGGTATAAGATCCGATGGGCAATCTGCATAGTACTGTACACATGTTATAGGAGATTCGTGAAGATCCATTGGATATGGGTTCTCAAAGCAAGGGTACCTGCAAGAAAATAAGGAAAATCGAAATAGTTACCGCGGCAATATATCAAAAGATGTTATTTTGGAGGTGATTTATCACCTGATTGCTCAGCATGAATACTTGTAAGCAAGCAAGCAGAGGGCCGACTGCTTAAGGTCCTCTCCGAGGGACCTGGTAAAGAGGATTAGTGCCTTACCAAAGGGCACGAGCACAACAAGTGGGAATTGAACCTGGGTCACCGGAATCCGAAACCACCACTCTACCGACTGAGCTATCGTAATTTATGGTTTAATATACTTCCAATTATGACTATTATTTATACATCGTATCCAGAAGCAATTTGGTTTAGCTGTTTGAATTTCAAATTAGATAGTATTTGGGTAAATTACAAACAGGTCATTCATATCGAACGAAAAAGCTATGTTCCTAAAACAGAGCCCTGTGGAACTCCCATTGAAGGGGATTTAAAACTAATAAACAAAAGTTCTCTGAGATATTAATACAAAAATACAAATACAATGATGGTTGCAGTGTAAGTGAAAGTGTTACAGTTTAGCTGGAACGTCTTGACATGGAAAAGATGAATCAACCGTTCAGTTTCAAATTTCTTTTATGTTGCTGATTGAACTTTTACAATATGACCAAAACCATCTGAAATACCAATCTTACAAATACATTTTTGAAAATCAACTTCAAGCAGTGATGCAAAAAAAGCTGCAATATATACAAATTATGCTTACAGGCAGAAAAACAGCTACATCTGGCTTTAATAAGGAATGGCTACTTGTCTATGAACCAGTTTTCTGTCTCCTTGCATTTATGGTTTCTCATTGAAAAAAATAGTAATGAATTGCTTTCAAGAGGTGATGCAAAAAAAGAAAAACTTGTAAGTTAAATACCCAATCATGCTTACAGGTAGAAATACATGATTGGTTAAACCTGACTTAAGGAATGGCTACCCGACTTAGTACATTTCTGTAATCCTTACATATGGTTTCTCATTAAAAAAGTGATATAAATTATAATGAAACTGTCTATAAATAAATAAAAATAATATAGGATTTTTATAGCGCAAGTATCCACCTTGCTAGGTGCTCAAGGCGCTGCTATATCACCCCCGGCTAAGCTAGTCTACCGATTTTGGCACGCACAGCTTTTTGAGGAATTACTTCCTGCCGGTACTACCTCACTAGAACAGTGTGGATAAATTTCTTACTGAAGGAAAACACGCCATGGCTAGGATTGGGACCCACGACCCTCTGTTTGAAAGGCGAGAGTCAGGACCACTAGGCCACGACACACCCACACTGTCTATTACAACATACATGTACTGTGTGTAAATAATTGACACTGCACGAATGACTATGCCACAATCACACCGAAACCGAGTACAGACCGACAAAAAATAATATATTATTCCCAATAACATACTATTGGTCGCTTTGGAGTCGGTTTCGTTGGTGTGACAGTCACATATACATGTAGAAAGGTATAGAACCAAGGCAAAGATATATTGGATTTCATGCTACATCAATCAGCCTGGACCTGTCCCAATATCTTGTATCGAGAAGGAGACGGTCAGCAAGCTAAAGGTCAGCGACCACTTACCCTGGTGATAAAAGGTCAACGACCACTAGATCACTCTCGAGCAGGACTACCACAGCATAAGGTTCTTGTGGATCTAGATATAGAATGAGATAGAGAGAGAGGGGTAGGGGATGGGGGGGAGATGATGAGGGTAAAGAGCGAGGGAGGGGGAAGGGGATAAAAATAAAAATAGAGGGGTAACATGAGAGGGGGAACGGGTAGGGGAGAAAGAGAACAGATGGTGGAAGGGGTGGGAGAGAGATAGAGACAGAAGTATATTAGTGATGAAATAGGGTAAAAGAGATAGGTGAAAGAAAGATTAAAAGGAAGAGAAAGAGAGAGAGATGAAAACAGAGAGTGAAAAGGAAAAGAACGAGATGGGGTGATATGGTGGGGGAGATAGAAAGAGAAGGATAAAGAGTGATGAAGGCAGGGTAAAAGCATAGAAGTGAAAGAGGAAGAAGGGGAGAGAGAGAGAGAGGGGGAAGAGACAGTGAAGGATAGAAGAGAAGAAACAGAGAAGGGATGTGGGAGGGATAGAAAGACAGAGATAATGGATTGAAAAAAAAGTAATATGGGGGGGGGGAAGGGATAGAGAGAGAGAATGGAAGAGGGGGAGGAGTGTGAGTGAAATATGGTGAGAGCGAGAAAGAGAATGAAAAAAGATGGAATGACAAAACAAAGAGATGGAGATTGAAAATAGAAAGAAAGAGGTGAGAAGAGTTGAGTGAGGACAGACAGAGGAGATAGATAGAGAGAGATAGCATGAATGAACATATTTATAACTCTCTTGACCTTTTCCGGTCACATTTCATTAGCATTAGTGCACTACTCCAATTGGGTCAATACTAATGATATTGATTGCAAGTGCAATACGTCATGGGAGGGGACATATGAATATCACGACCTATGTAACAAAGTAGATTGAAGCCTACATCATTTTTACCTGTAACCAACTGAGAAATTTCATCATCATCATCATCGCGATAGGTAATTTAATCAATTTCAATATTTTTTTGTAACTATGTCATTTACAGTGTATATTAAGAAAAGATAACGATCAGAATGATATACTTTTCATTCTTGGATTATCTAAACCCCAGCTCAGACTATGCGATTCATTGCGATCTGAATTTTAATAAAAAATTGTATTAACATTTGATACGAACATTCCAACCAATAAAATCTTAGCGATCAGAGTTTATAATTGTGGTAGGACTACGGAAATCTAAATTCAGTCTAGTTCGAGCCTCCCCGTAAGAACAAAAACAAATTCAAATCGTGATGACATCATCATCGGCTGCAACTTAAAGGCAATTTGAACTTTACTCCAACCACAGGGCTTGTCGCGAAGCAAAATTATGATTCTATTATTCCTCACATTATGCCGAACTTCAAATAAAATAATCTTACTTCTTGGAACTTTCATATTCAATTTAAAATGTGATTTACTAAAGAATTGCATAGTGTGAGCCGGGCTTTATAATTTGGAATGCAATGAAAACTTAATCAGATATATTATATTCATCACTCAATATCTATTTATATCGCAACTACTATTTATATCATGTAATGATATTAGAATAATTTGATTTTCACTCTTGAGATATCTCATACTTGTATGTTCATCATATCTAATCACTGTCAATATTTCTCTTTGTCTATCTCATCCAGTTTGCACATAACGTAATGATAATAAGCAGAATAATATATATTCGTGAGTTATCTGATGATGGATAGCAATCAATGAAAAAAAGTCGTCTGTTTAATGTCAATAATGTCATAAAATTTCATTCTTTATTATTCTCATTGATTTCACATATAATGATGCAGAAGCAAATGTCAAATTCAGTCACTTTCAATGCTCCAAAATACATGTAGACAACATAAAAGCACCAAAGTTTAAACGCGTAAATATTAAAATTTGCTTGCGTCTGATGGAAGAAGCATCTTGGGGCAGTCGTGTGTATAGCGACAAAATTATCCAAGCTATTAATGAATAAAATCTGTGTACATTATGACAGAACTAAAAGCTAAGATCTATTTTTGTAGCTGTGTTCAAACATATCTTTTTAAACAACAGGTCCTAGAATAAAAGGAAAGCTGACAAACTATCTTGGGACAGTAGTATGGACAGTGCCAAAATTATCCAAGCTATTAATGAAAAATTGCTGCACATTATGACAGAACTGAAAGCTAAGATCTAGTTTTGGAGCTGTGTTCAAACTTGTCCTTTTACACAACAGGTCCCAGAATAAAAGGAGAGCAGACTTACTATCTTGGGACAGTAGTATGGACAATGCCAAAATTATCCAAGCTATTAATGAAAAATCGCTGCACATTATGACAGAACTGAAAGCTAAGATCTAGTTTTGGAGCTGTGTTCAAACATGACTTTTTACACAACGAGTCCCGGAATAAAAGGAGAGCAGACTTACTACTCGGCCATGGATTCTCACAAAGAGTGAGAAAGTCGACGACGGAATGTTCCATTTCTAGTACGGTGGTGGTCTTGCCTTGCATAATAGTGATGCTGGGTGTTTGGGTGGCTTTCTCGTACGTCAGTCCACCCGAAAAGAGAATGTAGGGGTCCCTGGAAGGATTTTAGAAGATGAAAAGAAAATATAATAATGATAATTAATGATAATAATTATAATACACAACAACAATAACAATATAATACAAATGACATTGGTAGGGGATTTTGTACAGATGCTTTCAAAGCATGCGGATGGGCTGACTTCATAATATAATTCACTTACACCAAAAAAAATAATAATATAAAACTGAAATAAAATAAATTTAAAAATTCAAAAAAAAAAAGAAAAAGAAAAAATCCCCCATCAAATAATGCACAGGTTAATTTGATACAATGATTTAAATATTGAATGGAGAGAGCATCTTGAATATGGATTAGTAGTTTGTTCCAGAGGTACATGTAACAAATACTTACATTGCACAATAGATTCTATCATTATGTTACAGGTCAGGCACGTTTGTCAAAATATTCGTTTGCAATTCACAATGATTTAATTTCAGTACTCACTTTCTTTATCGTATGGAAAAAAGGACGCCCTTTAAATATTAAATTATTTATAGATTTCAGACTAAATTGTATTAAACTTAAACTTAATAAGTAAATGTATTTTTCGAAGAGATGACAATATTTTTTCCAAACATTTACTTCATAACAAGTGTACAGAAACATGAAATAGTTAATATAGAATTGTTCCTATTAATATATCCCTCTAAACATTTCAATTAGATGCTATTAACAATTTAATATTGTGTTATATTGTGTAACCCTTGCACAGGATGAATAAAAGCAAATCAAAATCTCTAAAATCCATTCCTTACTGAATTTTTAATTAATTTGCAATATCACTTCATCTGTAAAAACATTCAACAAGATATTTTTATGATAAATAAATTAACAGCAAGAAAAAATTAAATGGTTCCTAAAATAAGTTAAATAACACAGTGACAATACAGCACCTACTTGAAATGTCAAACCAATTGAAAAAAGTATAAAAAAAATAATCATAATAACTCACAACTTTTAAAGGGGAAGATCACCCTGAATAAAAGCTTTTTGTAAAAATAGTAGGAAAAATAATGAAAAATACTGGTGAAGGTTTGAAGAAAATCCATTAAAGATTAAGAAAGTTACGCAGCTGCCCCATGTAATATAAAATGCATAAATTTCAATTATCTGATGTTTTGTGGTGACTTAATTTTGTTGCTTTTAACTTTTAAGAATGTTTGTGAAGTGATTATTGATGTAGGCCTACTGAAGGTACAATAAAAACCATTTTCAATTTTCTGAGACAATGCCATTTCATTGAATTTTTACCATACGATATGTATGAAAGTTGAGCACTGGTACATGACGTCACAAATCAAATAATTAAAAATTCTAATAACTTTTTCATTCTTTGATGGATTTTTCTCAAACCTTTGGCAAATCTTTTCTCAAAAAAAAAGTTCCAATGCTCTCCCTAAAATGTGACCATGTTTAGATTCATTCCAACCGGGTTAGCTTTCCCTAAACATATTTCCATTAATATTTCGTTAAGATAAAAAAATACTGAAATATACTTTATATGGTTTTATGACATTGCTCCGGTGATAGTTGCTACGATGTAATATCTGCACAGTATGCCAAACATAAAATCTAACCTCCAAAACTAAATAAACCCCAATCCTTATCTTTACATTATTCTGAACCAAAAACTCTAATACAATCCTAATCCTAACCCTATTACCTCCAAGACACCGTTCTCACTACCTTCATAAATCTAGTTTACTGGAAACTAGTTAAGTAGAAACTAGTTTAGCATGTAGTGAGAACGGCCAAAGCGATCTTCCAAACTGGTTCAGAAAACCACCTTGCGATGTAGTTTTTAAGATCGCTTTTCCTTGTCGCACTGGTTTTAGCGTGAGGACACGACCATTCTTCAGGAAGCGATCTTTGCACATTTTGAGCACGACAGGTGTAGAATGCCTACACTGCGACTTTGAATTTCACATGAAATGTGTCATCCCATTTAGAGCATTTCCATAGCGACAAGACCTCTTTCGTGAAGTGATTTTGAAAACCACTTTTGTGTGCTCAAGTGGGAACGCTAGCAAAGCGATCTTTCAAACTGGTTTCCTGAACCGGTTTCTAGTAAACTAGTTTTAGAAAGCGTGATGAGGACGGTGTCTACGATAGACCGGAGTAAATGTCACACTAGCCTATGTTGTGTCACCACTACTTACACCATATGAATAATACCCAAGCATTAGATACTGGTAATCGCTAGAGGGTATTCATTTGTCTCGCAATCTACTATGGTCAACAAGGAAATTCGTGATCACTCTCGCAAAAAGTGTTCACTGGCTTTCTAGGAAATTCGTGATCACTCTCGCAAAAAGTGTTCACTAGCTTACAAGTTCACGAGCTTTCGAGTGCTGCTGCAACTCTTTATCAAGTGACACGGATTGTCCGATATCGTACTCTATTTATACTAACCTCCAAGACCGTACGCACAAACGCGAGAACAATAGGTGGGCACTGATCCGTTGTGTGATTGGTCAGGAGGTATGCAAATAAGCCGGGGGTATATGCAAATACGCCGTGGGTCGGCAATATGCAAATGAGACCAATTTTGGTCCTTGTTGACCATAGTAGATTGCGAGACAAATGAATACCCTCTAGCGATTATTTCAATCCGCAATAATGAACCTATTTAGCATTAGATACTGGTGTTTGTAAACACAACCACACTGTCAAAAAAAAAGGTGGGAAAAATAACAAGCCTTTTACAAGTAAGTCATATACATCTCTATTGATGCATTGCCCTTTCTTGTAATGAGATTTTGAAGTTGCACATTCCATGAATGATGAAAAGAATGAGTTAGAAATGCTTAAAAAAATCGCCATAAATCTATTCGCAGTTAAACCATTCCCAACTGGAAATTAATGGTCTGATTAATGAACAATCATGATTTATACTATTAATAAGTATTAATGAACTGAGGACAGCCATGCTGGATAGACAGGTCTGGAAGCACTTCTTCTATGTTCATGGTACCGGAGATGGCATAGGATGAATCCATTCCATGCCCTAAAACTGACTTGACGATAATTATATGCCCTCTTATAATTCATTCTGATTACAAGAATGATATGAGCATGAACATGTACATGACAGCATATATATATATATATGAAATGTTATAAGCCATGTATCTCGCATAGAGCATTCACATCAAATGAAATTTTAATTAAGATTAACACTGATGAACATATTGATAAAACATGAGAATCGCCGGTCTGGCTGCATTTAGCAAATTACAATAAAATTAGGATGAGTTTAGAATTGATGGTAGGAATATGAAATGGATGAATAAACGACAGAGGAGAAACTCACGACTGGAACAGACCAAAACTACACACAAGAGAGGAGAAAACATGAAAAGAATCCTTATAGAAAAATCAAATGACAGAGATAATACCCCCACCCCCAAACCCATTCCCGTCAACCTTCAACCATTTCTCTATAAAAAAACTACTACTTTGGTTTTCCATTAAATACTTTCTGCACAGAAATATGTAATACATAAACCTTCCATAAAAGAGCCTGCTCGTAAAGACTACTTTCTTGTCTCCCTAGAGATGTCTTTTTTTGTTTAACTATTTCTGTAAAAAATGGAAAAAAAAGTCTTGTCTTCAATGTCACAGCATATGCATGTACATTAATGTATTCATATTTTTTTTCAAAGGCCGACTAACCACTAATACATTTCAGAGCTAAAGATATTTAAATGTTCCATAATATCTTGATACCGAAATATAATGAGTATGTGCCCAGGGGGCCCATTTCATAACGCTGTTCTTTAAAGAGTGACTTTAAGAACGACTGGTGAACCTTTCTTGTGTTACATGGGATTCACCAATAAATGTTCATTGGTGATTATTTAGCACATAAGAAAGAACTACCTGTCATTCTCAAAGTCTCTCATAATTACTTTATCAAAATGTGCCTTGAACATCTATTTATTACACAACTATTATAAATGTTCCCATAATAAGAAAGGGACAAACAACAAGGAGTATTTCATGAAAGGTTTGTCAATAATTTCCGCTGACTATCTTGTTTTCAGCCAATCAGATGCAAGGATTTCAGAAGCTTGTAACAATTCGGTGGATTCACAATAAGGTGCAACATCTATCGGTTGCGGCGGACAGGCCGAAATTCGCAATGCATCATGGGGAAAAGTAGACATCTGTTGCGCATGCTAGTGCTATTAAAGTGAATACATGCATGCGATTATTCAGCGCTGGCCAACGCAGCTCGACCGGATATGCTTTTTAAGAGGGCCCAGGAAGTAAGCGGAGATAAATTTGCCCGCATATTTCCTTGCAAAATTTAGACCATTTTTGGTGAATTTTAAAGGTAAAAGCCGGTTGTGGTAACGATATCAAAATGAGTTCGTATAGAATCCAATGTAATGACCACCAAAGTGTCAAAGGATTCTGGAAGAAATTGTGTAACTGCTGAGAAATCAGCAAACAAGCACAGGATTCGGGTCAAGCATCGGGCTGAAATTCAGAGCAATTTTTACACTGTCCCACGGGCGCTTATCTGTGTTGGTGATCTTCAGTGAGAACATTTTTCAGCATAGATTTCAAGATTTCACAAAGTTCACTTTATATGTAACTGTACTAGATCTAGATCCTCGATGATATACTGACAATTAAGCCTGGTTTTACAGACTTTCTCATGAAATCAGTGTTTACTGCAACTACTGGTATTTCTCTTTAAGTTAGAAATTTGGCCTGTTTGCTGCAACCCATAGATGGCGCACCATATTGTAAATCCACCGAATTGTAAGTGAAAATCACAAACAAAATTGCTCACGAAATGCTCCACAGTTCCTTCACTGAAATGAACATAAAAGTGATATAAGAAAGATTTTGACAGGCGAACTTAAATTGTGAAGGCTACAAAGGATGTTTGGTACAAAGAGAAGAAATTTCTTTTGAATGAAAGAAATTGCATAGAATGTATTTGGGGGTATAGTACAGAAGTTGATAAAATCTTGAAAGGGTTTTATGATTTTAAAGAAATTGATTAAAAAATGGTGTCAAACTCACCCGCTTTTGACAGATGCCCATTCGACCTTGGGCACAGGGGCACACGGCTCTGGTTTTAATCCTTTGGCAGGTACTTTGGCTGCAAAGGAACAAATTAAAAAGCAAAAGTTAGTTTTGAGTCAACCAAATATAATCATAATAGTTGTATTTACATGACACTTAACATTTGCGTTTCGAAGCGCTTTACTTGTTATCACGATCCCAGTTCCACTTATAAACTGCACCATCTCCACTCCCTGAGGAGCAGCATGGCTTGGCAACCATTTTATTTTTTACAAGAGGACTCATGCCAATCTAATAACATTGACATTCACATCTCACCATGGCCCTGTCTTACAAAGAGTTGCGATAGATCCAATCAATGACAACTATGGACAGCCAGCAACATCAACATCTATTATGCACGTTTGCTCAAAATATTTTCTATGATGTATATTCATGCATTTATTGGTTTCTTGAAAATTCACTGTGCTTCTCTTTGTTTACAAAGGACATTGTGCAAATTTCATGAAGAAAAAAAATGTGACATTGATGGATTTCCATAGAGTTACGATTGATTGGATCAATCGTAACTCTTTGTAAGATGGGCCCCAGGTAGCCATTTAAACCTGGATGGGGAATGACAAACATGAGAGAGTGACACATATGGATAAGTGCCTTGCCAAATAAAATTAGCACCAGGCAGGAATCGATCCCTCCATATAACATAACGACACCTCCTATTATAGGATAATTTGAACACAAGCACACCTAGAAATGGTCAATCGGCTACATGAAAATAAGACAGAATGGTCATAACATAGCAGTTGTAGATGATAACAGATTAGGCCATTATCATAAACCTTTATCTTCATTGCAAACTTTTATAAATGTTCCTATAAAGTATGTACAAGACCCATCACATTTAATAAGAAATCGGGATAAAAATCCTCAAAATCGGCTCGATTGCCTTGCTCCCTCTCTTGTAAATATCCATAAGTAGTTAACATAATTTTGCACTTAAGGTAAAGAAACCCTACGGAAAGCCGAGCTCCTGTACAGACCTCCTTCATCACAGTTGTTCAAACTTCTTGTACTCCAATACTCTTATGAAAAATGAGAGCATGAAATACACCATATCAAATACATTTTGCATTCAATCTTACTTTTATTATTCCATTTTTTTATCACAGTGGGGTTGCAATGATTTGGTGGGGAGACCTATTCCTCAAGATACTGTGGGAAAGAAAATCCCATCCCAAAACTCACCGTGAGGAGAGATGATATTGGCAGGCTTGTTGCAGTTTTTGACGTTCCATATCGTGAGCGTGCCATCCATGTGGCTGCACACAAACTGCTTGCCCTCGTAGTGCCAGGCGATGCTGCGGACGGGCTGGCTGCAGTTATACCGGTATTCAGCCACTCTCGTCTTCAGGTCCCATAATACCACGGCACCCGTCTCAAAACCTATTAGTAACTGCAGATTAAAAAAAAAGGATTTAAATATCAATAAATTTGAATAGAATGACAATCTTAATAGTGACTGCAGATTTAATAAAATGGTGGTGTTCAACGAAAGCACGCTTGAACACACATGCACCCACTTTAAAGATAAATGCCAGTTGTGGGTACGACCTAAAAATGAATTTGAACAAAATCCAATAAAATAAGTACAAGTATCTGTTATGTATTTGAAAAATATGTGCCAAATTAATCCGGTAGATCATGTGCAATTGCTGAAAAATGGACAAAATCAGAGTGGCATTCTAGCCAGATGTATGGTACTTTTCTAAGCAATAGAAATGAACACATGACACTCTGATTACAAGGTGAGAGTCAGAACCACTACACCATGAAATTTCTTAAAGGATTATATGTACTGTTTTTCATATCTCACCTTATTTCCATCTACTGGGTTATCACTAAGATGTACAACTGGACCTGGATGGGTTTTTCTTGATCTGAGAGGAAAAAGAAATAGGATTGAGTCAATACCAATAGTAAAACCATAAACCATACCACAGATTTGAAAAAAAAGCAAAAAGCAAAACAAAGTAAATAAAAATTTGACATGTCCCAAGGACACAGATGCCCCCTCTTAACAGGATCAGAAATTCATTCAATATGATTGAACCAACTGGCATTATGCTGTGACCTTTGACCTATGAACTCCGAATTCGAACTTGGCCTGTATTTTGGTGCCATCTACCTACGTACCCAAATTGTTTTAAATCCAATAAATATTTTTTGAGTTATTGCATGGAAACCAAGTGGGGGACGGACGGACAGCGGCAACGCTTAATGCCCCCTCTAGACTTCGTCTGCGGGTATAAAAATTCTGAATATATGCAACAATCAGAATTCCAACATCTGTAACTTGCAAATTGAAATCATCTGTATGTATCTCGTTTCCCTTTCCTATCAGAATTCAACCCTTTGCTTGCAGAAGAGTCTTATTATTTTTAGTTCCTAAAATTTGGGGAATTCTTTTCAACTTTGCAGACAACATTCTTAAACTAGTATTGGCCAACAAAGTGGAGCTTTCATCTTGCATGATAAATCTTCCTACAATTACAACAACGAAACTTGCGATTGAACCATCTGAGAAGCAAAGCCTCAGCTATGAGGTTTATCGGGGCCCTCAAGAGTTGACAACTTTCTTGTGATGAATCAACGGTAAGCTGTAATGACAACATGGTCACAGAGTTTTCGTCAAAAGACTTTTTGATAATTATGTCAAGGCAAGTACGTCCTATCTTAAGAATTGGAACGATTTATCCAGTGTTACACTGTTAGAATGTTACACCTGACAGCACAGGGTCCTGTTGCATAATAGTTATCATTATGGTAAACTTTGCCTTCCAATGGTGACTACCATGGTAATGCTGATCGACAGCCAATCAGAATCAAGGATTCCATGAAAGTTACCATTGCATGGCAAAGTTACCATGATGGTAACTTTTATGCCAAAGCATCGTGGGTCCCGTAACACAAAGGTTAGCGATTGATCGTATGCTTGATTTTCACGTTTAATTGTACATAGTAGTCAATGGAATTAATTATATAGAAAAATGTTCTACGATCATTGCTAAGTTTTGTGTTATGGGCCCCAGAAGTAATGTAGTTTTCAAACATCATAGAAGCATATGTTATCCAAAAGAAATGCAATTATACTTTGAGGTACTAAATGTTACGTCCTGAATTCAAATGCAATGACCAAAAAAATTCTGCATTTTGTGAAACTATGCATTCATCAATTCATCAAAAAAGATAAATCCTATACTGAATGGAATAACATACACAATGATTAAGATATGATATTTATACATAACAGTGACAAATAACATGTTGACTTGTATATGCCCCTAGTTTCTCTGTACACGTTGTATTATTCATAATGACGGTTGACATTTCAAGCGCCCTAAATTTCTAGAACCCAGTCGTAATTGTATTTTGATCAGATCAGTAATGGAACAACAAATGCTATCAGTGTGGGCATAAGAGGTTCAATGCAACTCAAAAACACTTGTCTCAATGTACACTCTTATCTCTGTATCTTCTGTGGGGTCAAATTTAGTGGGAGTCAGCTGGAGTCAACTTGATTGAGTCAAATTTTCTTCTTTTCAAAGTAACTTTGACTAGACTTTGAGTCGATTTTCAGTTGATGCAACAAACTAATCTAAAGTCAAAATAGTTTGGAACTCCAAGTCTGTAAACATTTAATTGCTAGCTTGTTTCTATAAGAAAATAAAAGAAAGAATAAAAGATTATGTAATAAATTATAGCATAATATCAAAAGCTGTGTAAAAACATGTCCATTTGTCATTGGGCTGTTTCAACCTTACATCTAAAATAATAATGAAAAATAAGGATAAAAGCTGTATTTTAGAATTATGGCTATAATGGCAAACTCACATTGTCTAGAATTTAAAAATAGTTTGTGAATTCCTGTAGAAAACAATTATGAATACTTATCAATATTCAGTGGTGCTAAAAACAAGAAGCGCCATAGCACGTACAATGTATAAGAAATAATAATAATAAATAACAATCACATTTACAATAATAATCCCAATCAGTTGGTCAAGAAAAATTGAGAAGTGGATTGAGGAAAGATATTCTTTTGAGCTTTTGAGTTACAGAACCATTTCTAGACAAAAGAAGATTGTCATTAATCTCATAAGCCTATACAGGGCTTTTTCTGCGCTATCCTCTATATTCTCAATTTTTTTTTTAGATACAGGGTATCAACAGCCAATCAATGATTTCATCATTCAGAATACTTACAATTCGATTGCTTTGTTCCAATTGATTACATAACCGGAAAGCACAAACGATTCTATGTTAACAACGTGGACGTTCCCCCTTTCTGTTCCGATGTATAGCCATTTACTTTGAAAAGGGAGATCACAGTATGTTATCCTGTAAAACAAGAAAAAAGGAAAAATATTTGCAATTACTATTATATAACATACAGTGCGTCCCAGAAAAAAAGGAAACTGGGACTCCCATGTCTTTTTCTTTAAAGGCAAATAAACTATGATATTTCATTTACGTAATCATATAATTCAATTATTCCTCTTTATTTTGATACCTAACATGAGACAAAATTTCACACCTTAATGAGCGAGACAAGTTTGAAATTTTTATGTCAAAACCAGGTTGCACAGAAAAAATGGGACCAGATTGGTTCGAGATAAGACAACAGTGCTTATTTTACAATTGGCTCATTAGCATTTCTTTTGTATTCTTTGTGAAGATTCTCTCGCTGATCCCTGAAATGAGAGTGGATAAGATTCACACGTGAGCTTCTGTGCAAATCGTTTCTGATGTGGCTCAATATTTATTGTTTGTATCTGCCAAGCATGAACGATTTGCTTAGCTGCTGATTTAAATTGGAGAGGATATTCCACTCTTGCCATGAGTATCAAATCTATATACAGTGCATATCAAAAAAAGGTTTTCACTAGAAAAAATCCTGTAAAATTATATATTTGTAATATCCTGATGATTTTTCCACATTTTAGCATTGGTACAGATCCATTTAAGCAAATGAAGATATAACTGTCAAAAAAAATTTCCGCTTGAGTGAGCACCACTTACTTTTGAAAAGTTGGTAAAAAATGATTTGCGCAGAACTTTGAAATAGTTATGCGAATAAAAGTAGACCTTAATCATGAAGAACAGGTGGAAATTAGTTAGTCAAATTAATTTGAAGATATCTTTTACCTTTTTAAACTTGTTTCCTTGCCCAAACACTTCAAAGAGTGCATTGCGCCCCACCCCACGCCCCCACACACCGAGTCCATCGTGACGATATTTGCTTTACACTGAGCTGTGATTTACATGAAATGGCTTAGGCTTGATTTTCATTTTGTTAATCATTGCCAAGCTTGGGAAAAGTGTGGAGAAACAAGTATTGAATGAAAAATGAAATGTAAACCAACTTTAAATGATAAAATGTCTGATATAAACTTTTGTTCAGATTCAGTTATGTCCTCAGATCCAGCTGGCACAAAAAGGGTAAAGGTTGTGCCTACTAAGTGTTGAAATTTCAAATTTGGGCGGCAAAATTGTTACAATATGCTTGAATGTATCCGTTTTATGTCAATTGGCTAAAAGTGCTAGGGAAATTTATGACAAATGCTTCGCAGGGTAAGTTTGATTTCGCTCTTTCCCCTTAACACAGCGTGAAAACAAGCATTTCTGCGCAAACAGATTTCTGCGAGCTTTACAAAAATGGACAGTGCTCACTCAAGTGTAACATTCTGTCAAAAATTTTTACTTTCATTGGATAGATGAGACCCAAACCCATAATTATATGTGAAAAAATTACCCACATGTTGTATATTTGTTAATTCCCATGGCTTTTTCAAAGTGTAAACTTTTTTTGATACGCACTATATAGTAAAATATATTTTAAATAGTTGTGAAATCTATCTCTGGAAATGGGTTTCCGTTTTTTGTGGGATGCTTTGTATCCACACTTGTACACAAAAGAGTAACCACAGAGCAAAATAATCATTATGGTAACACAACATTTGCTCCTGCGACTGATTGCTGGGGATCTTATTTCATCAAAAGATACAGGGTTAGGGTTGCAATAGGAGTTTTTGTAAGGTTCAGGGTTAGGTTTAGGATAAGGTATAGTGTTAAACCCACACTGTAAAAACTGTGGTGTTAAAACTGACACCAGTTGGTGTTAATAGAGGTCCACATCATGAGGTGTTAAAATAACACCCTAGAGATTGAACATAACACCAAAGAGTGTAAATGTAACAACCATAGGTGTTGTAATAACACCGCCTATAGGTGTAAAACTAACACCACCAATTTAACACCGGTGTAAAATAACTGGTGTGGTCCTCTATGTACACCGGTTAACACCACAGTTTTTGCTGTGCAGGGTTTCATGAAGGACCTTGCCAGTATTTTCAATGACTAATTTGCTCTCAGCCAGTCAGATGCAAGTATTTCAGTAGCTTGTAACAACAGTTGGTGAAAATCACTATTTGTATCATGAAATGCTCCCCAGATTATGATTCATGGACAGAATTCATCGCACAAATAAAATAATGGAATAACCCCTCCGACTGTCGAGCCACGATATATCAGAATCACCCCTCGGACTGCCGAGCCACCTTTCAATCTAGAAAGTCTGCGGACCTGTGGCAAGATCCGCCAACTATTCCATCACATACATTATGCATCGGCCAGAGACAACCTGGCTGGGTCACAAGGGACACGCACATCGCAGGCTATAAATAGATCACTACACATTGTCAATTCAGCAAATTGGCATCACCTCTGCTATGACGACTGTGAATGGAAAAGAAGAGAGAGGAGATCGAGTCATTCCGACCCTCCACTCTAATCACCATCTACAAGTAGTAATTCATTAAATATCCTTTCCAAAAGGCATCATGCAGAAATTAATCCATTTTTTCTGATAAAATTCATAAATCATCTGTTACAGGCATTGGTGTAGGGTCCAAATTCTTACCAAGGTTTGTGATGTGCTGCAAAAATATCATCTTCAAAAATTGTACCTGTAATCATTCAGTCTATTTAGTGCTTTGAAAAAGTGACAACGGACAAGTGACAACGATTAGGAGAAGAAGGAGAGATGGAGCAGAAGGAGGAGGAGGAGAAGTAGGAGGAGAAGGAGGAGAAGAAGAAGAGTAGGGGAAGAAGAAGATGAAGGAGAAGAAGAAGAAAAAAGGGAGGAGATTAAAGAATAGGAAGAAAAAGAAACAAAGAAGGGGGAGGAAGAAGAGGAGGAAAAGAAGATGATGAAAGAAAAAGAAGAAGGAAAAGAAGAGGGAGAAGACAGAAGTGGAATAGAATTAAAAAAATAATAGATGAAATAGAGAGAAGATAAACCTTATGATGAAGGGGATACAAGAATGCAGGGGAAAATAAAAGACCGAGAGCAATAGAACGAGAGACAAATCAGAGGAAGGGTGGATAAAGGGTTGGAAGAGATCGTGTTGTATATATGAGACCCTTGACTGCAGTGACGTCAAACTATTTCAGCATTCACTGGGGTCTCGTCGTTAGCGGCAACGTTATTTCACTGTCTTCCAATATCATGCCTAAGCAAAGAATATATATTGTGCCTTCGATAGACTGAATTATAATATCATACACATATCATTCTATAACACAGGGCTTATGCTCATTCTATACGACAGTTCGTAGTTCCACTCTGCGCATGATCTGAAGATTCTGCGTATATTCCGAGGAAGATCATTTGTACAAGAGTGACATGGTGGTT